>NC_135843.1:3425000-3837087 GCF_029677425.1 Wolffia australiana
TATTTTTTTATTGTGCAATTGAAATTCTAGAACATATTAGAAATAGATAGTAGCTCTTGAAGCCACACCATATTTAAACTAGGGGCCTTGGATCAATCAAAAACTTTTATTGGGCTGTGTCAGACCGAGAGGAAGATAGATGCACCAGTTGGGGATGTCCAATCAATATAATATTTTTGATATCTTTTATTGTGCAATTGAAATTCTAGAACACATTAGAAATAGAGTGTATCTCTGGAAGCTACACCATGTTTAAACTATGAGCCTAGGATCAATAAAAAACTTTTATCGGATTGGGTCTCAACTTTTTGCTTTTTTGTGTGTTTGCTTTGTCGAGCATTACAAATCAAGATTATCAGGGGTGGATGGTGGCAATGGTGATAGATCTATCTATGGGGATGAGGATTCAGGGGGATACATTTCAAAATTCAGGAATTAGGAAATGATGGTAATGGTACCCATCAAACATATCCAAGTATTTTAATAGGTAGGAATGGTGGTGGGAAAATGAAATTGTGGAAAGCCGGGGTAGAGAGGTGGAGTCTAATGATTGAAAATGTGCGACAGTGACTTACAGAGTATTTCAAGAAATTTATGTTGGTATATGTGATGTAGGAATGAATATTGGGAAGATCAACATGGTCCGCCTTCTACGTTCGAGAATAGTTGGCGAAAACGGCTTTAAGAGCATGGTGTGTCAGCTTGGAAAAGTATGGAGAATGGTCTGAACATAGGTTGGGCACCGAACAGCTGGGTGGAGGAGAAAAAGAAGAGTGACATATAATATTTGGGATGCAATCAATTAAAATTCCTTAGTGGCGAAGATGGAATACATTTTATAAGATAGGTATTATTCATTAAGGCATCAAACTAAAGATAATATGGGAGGTTCATCTCAATGAGTAGAGCTCAAGTCATCTGAATACGGTGATGATGTTTCATTCAGAAAAATATATTGAGACACATACGATGAAATAATTTGATAAATGATAACAAAATTGGCGCATACATAAAACATCTTGGAAAAAATCCAGCGCATTATGAAGCATTTTGCAAAGGGTTTTGGGTTTTTGTGGTTGTGGATTGTTGCTTGGTGATCCCAATGATGGAATGTTGCACTATAATGAGAAGATGATATCAATATCTGAGATAACATATACCCAAGTGAGTGAGTGTAATCATCTAAAAAGGCAATGTAATAGTTGCAAGATGGGGAGGAAATAAATGGACCCCAAATGTCAGAATGAATGTGATCAATTGGTTCAATTGAGGGAACGGCACCAATGAAATGATAGGATGAATGATGATGTTTGGCGAAGTCAAATGAATCACATGTAAAATTAGAAAAAGGCAAATTACAGATGTGATGAAAAATGGTGGAGGAAGAGTATGAGGTCCAAACAAGAGAATACAACCAGAAAATAGACAATGGAGTATACCTTGTAAATGTCGTGTCCATTCCCACGGCTCGAGAAAATCCTCCATACTATATGTAGATATTGAAAGGTACAGTGAAAAGGAAACAATGTAATGAAATACTTAAGGTTGTAGAAGATCATACTAATAAATAAAAGGTTTGTGGGAAACTTATGGAGATATGACATCATATAGGAATAATGATCACATAAGAGTGGTAGTTCCGTATCCTTTGAAAGTACATGTCAGCCTGTTGGGTTATGGGGCTATGGTTTGGTATATGAATAACATAATCAATGCATCAAAAGCTATAGATCAATTCAAAATCGATCTCTAAAACATATCACACTTAGAGTACCTTGTGGGGAACATTTTCAACCCTTGACTTGCTTCTTGGGAGAGCTTTTTCAAGTTGTTCACTTGTCCAGACTCTAAAAGTATCCATATGAGTAGTGCATCATTGGATCTCCTGTTCATCTTCACCAACCCTTATTGAAGACCTTGTGGATCTTCTCACCATCAAGAAGTGCTTGTGAAATGAGGGGGTAAAAAAAAGAAAGAAGAAAAGGGGGAGAAGATCTAGATGGTGTGAGCACCTAAAATGGGTGCTCCCCTTATTTATACTTGCTAAGAATTTTCATAAAAATCGTTAGTAAAAAAGTATATCTTCCAAATTCCTTTAGTCTTATGTGTTTGACCCTCTAGGATTATATATCAATCTAGTTAATAACATAAAAAGCCTAATAATATTTATTTACCAATTTTATTGATTAAATATAGAATTAAATTTATTATAAGCCTAATAATATATAGATTAATTAAAATATATCAATTAACCCAATCGATAGATTAAATTTGCAGCCTAAGGGGTGCCAAGCCACACCTCATGTTTTAGAAGATATAAAGTAGCCTTTGATGGAGTTATATGTGGCCGGCAAGCCAATCACACATTCCATATATCACTTTATGTTCATTAATAAAATATATTCATTATACTGCATGTGTGATGGTTATAATGAAGTCCATGAATATATGATTGGACTTAATGAATTATGATGACATCATAATATGGAGATCACTGGTCTTTAAGCATGTGTTCTAGATATTCCTATTCAAAGGATTCTCAAGAAGGACATTGAAATATCTGGATAGAATAACACTATCTAGCCTCATTCATATCATGAGTATGGTCATTTTCATAGCCATTAGTGTGGAGACATTGAGGACAGATAGTGGATGCTCTTTATTGGAAAGAGTTCACTGAATTGATCTGTAAAAATCCTTGAATGGTATAATACCAAACTATCAATTAGGTTGATTCGCATCACTTTTGTGTAAGTGGTCGTTAGATCTGAGATACCAAAGACAACTTGTGGACAAATGGTTGTACTTTGACTATAACCAACGAGTCTCTAATCATGGCATTATAAATAGTCTTAGTTTGGGTACATCAAGAAGTTCACGAAGATAACTGAGTGGTCAAGATGGAATCGTCCAACGTTGATATGAGAGGTGACAGCTCAAGGAAGACGATGCGATGAAGTCCTTGGCCAAGGTAGTGAAATATCGGAGAAGAGTTCTTCGATGATTTCTGAAGGCATCAGTACTAACTCAAATGACCGATTAGGTTTTGACAGTTGACCATGCCCTAAGTCGTCCAAGGAGCGTTAAATGGATGATGGATTATATGTACACGGTAACCGATGACGAACAGGTTCCATGAGTGAGTCCATACACACTCATTGTATCTTCTAGAACACAAGTTGTAGCTTGGCACCGCAGATGTTGGAGACTCGACATATCAATTGGGTTAAATCAATCCAACATTAATTAATCTATATGATGATATAGTTGATTAATTTGGAAGGCCAATAAAGGTTATTGAGCTGCTAGAGTCGTTAACTAGACTGATACATGGGCTTAGAGGGTCACACGCAAATGTTTGTTTGGACGTCGGAAGATACACTTACATTTTGGGGGTTTTTATGAAAAATACTCACTTAGTATAAATAAGGAAAGGCCCTGAAAGAAATTTACCCATGCCAGAATTTTTCAGGGGCCTTTCCCCTTCTTCTCTATCCCCGATATGATTGGGATGGCGTAACAACGACGACGGAAATTAAACAGGGCTCATCAATGAGGAGGAGATTCGACATGTCAAGGATCGTGTGGATACGTCTAGAGCTGCACACTGGAGCAGCTTTATTTGTCTCGCTCCGGGATCCAAGAAATCACAAACGCGATTCGTGAAAAGGTACATTTCATGATTTCATCGATGCCGTTCAAGTCATCTAGAACCCAACAATATTTATGCCTATCTTAACAATAAATATATATTTTAATGTGAATTAGGCTTTGTAACCCCTACATGCATCTTTTATGCATATCTCTGTGTTTATTTGGATAAAACTAATCCCATTCAACTTCTCTGAAGTCACATGGTTTATTCTCACGCCTGCAATGAGAATGTGGATGCAAGGGATAGTGATGAAGCAAAAATTGGGTGTTAATTTGTCGTTGTCATTATTTTCACATCAATCAAATAATTTTTTCATATGTAATCTTACTCACAAGGTATAAGATAGAGTAAGGTCATACCCATAGAGATTGGCTGAGGTAGAATCAATTGATGAGTTGGTGAGTGGAGAAAAAAGATCCCAAAATGATACTACTAATGAGTGTATATATAGTTTTATAAAGAGAAGTCTCCCTATATATTTTATTCATTTCCCAAAATTATAAAAATAAATCTATTTTCCAACTTAGAAAAATAAAACATTCATGAATATAAATTTCAAAAATTCTGGACAAATCATACTCTGACTCAAAAAATATTTTATATCTTCATATAATGTCATAAAAATCACAAAAATACTTAAAATTCATAAATTAAAAAAAAATCATTTAAAAGTATATCTAATCATCATAGGCATTCTAACATGCATATAAAACAAATTTAATGCAAATAAACATGTAAATATGTACATATTAAAAATACATAGATTTATGGTGGGGGAGATTGTGAGGTTTCAGTTATGGAATGAAGAAAACTTCCCTGACTTGGAATATGAGTTTTTAGTAAGTGAATCTCATATATTTATTAAGAATGAAGATGATCCTTCAAGATATACATAAAGACTTGTGGGAGCATGATGAATTTCTTTCTGTGGGGGAGATTATACTCATCTGAAATGATATAGAAGTATTACCATTAGTAAATAAATTTCTATCACAGAACTTCTCCATAAAGTGATTTGGGAGAATCAACTGACGTGGATGGAATTTGAATCTAGATAAATAGCTCAATAAAAATGGTATGATTTTCCAAATCCATGAACATAGAAACCATCACCAAAAGGGCTTAATGATTCATAGATTTTAAAGATGTCTGATGTTGATGATACATAGAGTTTATATCTCTAGAATAATCTACTACATGCTTTTTAAACAGAGATCCAAAATGAAAAAAATTAATGGTCCCATCATAATGATATTCATGATGTATTACATGCCGTGTACAACTAATATTGTGGCCTATGCTCTAAGATGTATAAGCACTAGAACGGTGTGAAACTTTTTATCATCATCTCGAGAAGACTGATGTCTCCAAAAGATAAAATGTGATTCTACTTTTGTGTGACACCAGTGTTGATATTGTACAAGTGATAGATTCAAGGTCTCATCAAAAGTTAAAAAACTAAATTCAATTTGGGAGATCATGTAGAAAGTTGAAGTCATAGTGGAAGAGTTCCACTGACCAACAGTAAACTAGACCCATACAAGACACTACTTGCTCAAAGTTTTTAAAATATATTCGTTTCAGTGATATGTCTCCTTTCTGCTAAGTTAACACTTATCCCCTTGGACGCAGGCCAAAAAGCTTACTTGACCATTTAAACAAAGCATCACCATGGCGTCAAAGTTTGTCTTTAAATACAAAAAAAATATAGAAAGTCCACTATTTTGTGAAAACAGGGTTTAAAATATTGAATGAAATTTTAGTGAAGTACAGATATCGAAAAAATCACATAAAAAATAGAGGTTAAAGAGATTTAGTAAGATACTAAGATTAAATATAAATACTACTATTATGCCTATTGATTAATGCTGATCAGACGTACCGTTAGAGAGAAAATGATAGAAAATGGGTGGAGGAGGGAGAAAGAGATAAGAGATCAATAAATGTAATAAAAATAGCATTTTAGATGAGAGAGAGACGTGTAAATATAATTATGGAAGAAGGAAAAAGAGAACACGCAAAAAAGAGAGAAAACATAACTACAAAATAACTTTCTGAGAATGGTCCCATAAAATTTATTATACAATCTTACTTCTTTAAAGAGAAATAAATAAATAAATAAAGAACGACGAGTTAAAAGAAAAATAAGAGAGGGGAACTCGGAAAAAAACAGAGTACATTCTGTTCGCTACTAGTTGAATAGTTGAAACGAAGAACAAAAGTAAAAGGAACAAGAGAAATGGCCTGATTGATTAGTTGAATGGTTTAATACCCCCATAACATACAGAGAGAAATTATAACATTTGAACTGGGTGGAAGATATTAACTCAAGGTTAATAATCTAACTGAGTATGACATAGAAAAATCCAGAAGACCCGAAACACACCACATTTAAATAATTCTTTGAAGCCCACACATATTCCAACTAGAACTTTATGTAAAACTTTGAAACTTTGAAATACTGTACATGAAACTCTGGGTGACACCCAAAGAAGAAGAAGAAGAAGAAGAAGAAGAAGAAGAAGAAGAAGAAGAAGAAGAAGAAGAAAGAGAAGTGAGAAGGAAGAGGATAAATGGAAGGATTTAATCACAGCTGAAATCAATCAACGGAGGATTCTGGGAATGCAGAAAGCGCGAGAAGACGCTGCCGTCGTCTCCCAACTGCGGGATGACGACGACGATGAAATGGTCCTCCGCGTTCTCGTACGATGACGACGACGGCGACGGGTTTGGGCTGACGACGACGATCTCCGCCATCGCAACGCGTCGTCCGGTCGTCGGAATGAAACGGCGGCGCTGCCGTCGCCGTGGAGAAGAGGAACAAGTTTTCTTTTTAAAACAGTTGAAGACGAAGACGTAACGATGAACCGAACGGGCCTGTTGCAGAAGGGCTAAAATAGTGACATTGGCGGCGACGTGGCTGCATCTGGGCCGTTGGTTCGGTCAATCCTGGCCGATGGATTCGGAGATTAGAAATTTAATCGAGGCTTTTAGGATTGACCGAGCAATAACCCCCTCCACTTTTTAACAATAATAAAATCCGAAGAACATGCAATGACGGTTCCGAAGTCTTTGTAATAAGAGATAATTGGAAGTCAGGAAAAGGCATAAGTTAACTCTACGGATTCAAGGAAACCAAAAAAAATTCATGGGCAAGCCGTGGAATTTCATTTTAAATATGAGTAAGAAATAATTGAGATATAATTAATTTTATGCATTTTTCTAATAAACTACGTGGAGCATGCAAAGGCTAAAGTCTTTGAAATAAGAGATAAACCTTGGGCAAACTAGGGAACTACGGTGAATTATTCATGCGCAGGTGAGAATTAACCAGGAAATCCAATCGTCAAGATAAACTTGGAAATCCGGAAAAGGCCCAAGTAAGGATTCAAGGAAAACAAGAAAATTTTATGCATTTTGAAATGCAGTTAAAATTGAAGCAACAATACCATATTTCTATGGTCAATTTCTAAATAAAAATTAAGCGTTAACACCTAACATGTGGATCAGGCATGGGGGTCAGAGACAAGAGAAATATCAATCCAGTCAGTGGAATCCTTGGTGATGAAGGTTACAAAAAAGTTTCAACACAGGTTTACATTATGATTTTATTTACTATTATTGTATGCATCCCAGTTAATAGGACTTTGGATTTGTAGCCTACCTTGTTCATGGATGACGACAGAGATCTTATCCTGCAGTTGCATTAATAATATTTAATTATTAAGTCGTTCATATTTTTTATGATAATTAATGTATTAGAGATTTGCATGAATTGATAAAAAGTATTTTACAATTTTGTGAGAATTTTTTTTTCTTGAATGTGTTGTCGTGGAATTATAATCATGTATAGGAAAATAGGTGAAGAAATTTCTTAGTAGCCAACATGTGTACTTGGGATAGAGCAATGTACATAGTAGCCCATGGGCCAAAGAGGAATCACCGCTTAGGGTACAATTGTTGAACCATGAACCATAAGGGCACACAATATCTAACATCTAAGTCCAACTACTCTTAAATAAACTCTTAAATTGTATTATTTTTTCTCGATGGAGTTAAAAATTAGTTTTCAGACTCAAAAGAAAAAGATTGAGCTAACTGGACAGTGTTGGATCAACAAAATGGGCCTGATAGACCACGTCACAAGTTAGAAAAACTGCCATCAATCCAGTAAGAGAAGTGAAGATATGTAGCATCAGGTTTTTGAAGCATGAATTGCCAAGTATCATAGTACTGAAAGAACTTTAACAGTACCATAAAAAAACACAACAATGTCCTTCCAAAAATCTCATAATAGTGTTTTTCCACATTTTTGTATTTGTGGGTAGGGATTGCTTGAAAGAAATAGCCCATTTTGATATCATTGGAAAGCAAGCTGAAATAAGATTCAATTCGTGTTGAATCTTGTAAGTGACAGAAATAGCTACAAATACAAAATGTCAGGTCCTACACCAAATGCAAGACACAGTACTCCACACAAACTCGGAGAAGGACATATAAATCTAGCTAAATTTATACTAAAGAGAGAAGTTTCCTGCCAATCAATCATTAAATTTATAAACTCTATCAGCATCGACCATCGACATTCTCATTCACCACCCCAATGGAGAACCACCAAGGGCAATAGTTGACAACGAAGGTTAACACTTATCCTCTCAAATCCCAACACCAACTTGCACCTTTTAGAAAACCTATGAAACTGACAGACTATGATATTTTGGTATTCCTTCTTCTTAACACCACCATGAAACTCTATTTACTGTCCATCAAATGAACACATATAATGAGTAGATATATGCATAGTTGTAATTGAATGAACGGTATAAATTATTCATTCAAAAGCATGACATCCCAGCACAATATCCCAAATTATTTGGGTACTGCCGCTAGATTTATAGACTTTTTTCAGGGTATAAAAGATAAAAGTCGTAGTACAACGGTTTTGTCTTTATAAGAGGCGCAACGGAAATCTGAGTCCGTTATTTATTCTCTTTGTCTCTCTCTCTCTCTCTCTCTCTCTCTTTCTCTCTCTCTCTCTCTCTCTTTCTCTCTCTCTCTCTCTGTCTCATGCTTGCCTCACTTTTCATAAACAGGCGCAGGGGTGGCGTTAGCTTGCCGTCACCGGCGGTAACCGTATCGGGGAGTCGTTAAGACTGTGATAAAAAAGAGTATAAAGCCGAAAGTCGGAGTCCCGTCACCGCTTTCTTTTGAGATGGAATGTTTGAAATGCAGTCACAAGGAAGCCGTCTCGGGGAAAGGATGGATCGCCATGGCTTCGCCATTAAAGCACCCGAGATCGCTCTTTTCTGCTCGGATCCTTCACATTTGCAATGACGTCGGTTTCTCCTTCTTTCGTTCTTTTGTTAAATCCTCAATTTCGACGATTTTTACCGTTTTGTTTTGCCAATTTTCTGCTTATCTTGTTCTTGCCCGATCGCCAGCGAAATTCAAGGGGGATTGCGTTGCACTTCTTCGGTCGTCCACAAGATAAACAGGAGATGATTGGAGATTGTATTTGTCTTTCCTTTCCCCTGTTTGTCTATTTAAAACTTTGAAATCGTCCCGACCGAAGGGCTCTACATTTCCTAGTACGGGGGGGGCAGTCCAGCAGAGATTGTGTTTTCAATTTTTGAAAATTCTATTGATTACCGGGTGAATTTGAGATGGAAATCTATTACGATCGCAGCTTTCTTTAGGACGTTCCTTTTTACACAGATAATTCCTTTGATTCCTATCTACTGCAGCGCATTTGATGTTTGATTTATAATATCATAGCCTCGTCTTTCTCGTTCTTTTTCATATCCCAAGAACATTCAAATCGTTCTAATAGAATGGCGCTGCGTTTTCTATTGAGGGGATAACCGAGGTCGTACTTTCCTTTTTTTCTGACAATTCAATGGATTATTGGGCGAATTAGAAACGGGTAACGATGAATGAAGGCATATCTCTCCTAGAAATAACCTCTTCTTATATCTACTTGAGCGCATTGGATTTTGATATTGTTGTTGGACTAACTTTCTTGCCAACAGAAAACAGTTCTCTGTCGCAATACTGGAAGATGGATGTGAACGATTTGAGCTCGGTGTTTCCCTATGGCCTTATTGAGAATTTCCTTGGATTTTTTGATGGTCTTCAGTATTCTGACGATGGTAGTATCGTTTCAACGTCTCTTCATCAACAGGTGACATTTTCATCATGCTTATCTGTCTGTCATAACAAGAAGGTTGATCTCTACACTTTGAATTCCATTATCATTCCCATTTGGGCTTCGCTACTGTGAATATAATTTAACTATTGAAAGTTCCGTTTTCAATTAACTTCATTGTTAAAAATTAATTTAACGATAAAATTTTTGTATGCATCTTTTATTCTATTAGTTAGACTTATTGCTCTCTATTTCGCAGCTAAACGCATACAGTTTATACAAGTATGGATCTTCACGCTCGAGGTATCGAGTTTGCTATGATGGGGGTGACGCGGATGTTATAAACGGTGATCCATCGAGGTCTAATGGCAGAGGGCTACGTATAATTAGTGATCTTGAAACTATACCGTTTGACCCATACGGAATTATATCCGCTGCAGAACCCGATTATCTTGCGAGAGACCAGGAGCGTAAGTATACAAAGATTATCACCTCTTGCATACCCCAGTTATTTTTGTTAAGTCAATTTTCTCCGTACGTCTTGAAAAATAGAGTGTAATGATCATACTTCGCTGATCAAGTATTAATGATCCATTCCTTGTTGGTCTTCGCTGTTTGTATAATTATTAAGTTCTTCAATCTAATTTTATCTTCACTTAACTTCAGCAGATTTTCCAACTCAGAATGGCAATGGTAACTCCCAGGTGAGTGTACTATTTCGCCTTTTAATAAACTCATAATTTTTTTTCCCATAGTTTACACATCGGTTTTACTTTGTAGGCCATCGTAAACACACTTGAAGCGCCCTTGTCAGTGGAAAATAAAAGCAAGGGCCTGCCTGAAGAGGTCATTCTTGCGCTGCCCGTTTCAAAGTGTAAACTTTGGTTTTTCTCAAGAAAGGAAACCCGTAGAGAACGGTAACATCATCTTCCTCGTACAATTCTTTCAGATATGTGGATGTTATGTCTTATTTATCCTCTTCATCGGGCTCTCCCTAAGTTGTCTTTTCTTCACTTTCCTCATTTTCTCTCTATTGATTGTATGGTGAAATTTTGTTGACTTCCTCCGCTCTGCTGTCTCTCTATATCCCTCTTCCTCTGCGTGGCCCTCATCTATTTTTTCATCTCTCTCACTCTCTCTAATCGGTCTGTGAGATGAAAGGTATTTCCCCAAGTCGCTCTGAATAGCTTTCTCTCCCTTTATCTCTATACCTCTCTCTCGTCCCCCTCTATCTATTTACCTATTTCTTTTCTGTTTATCTCTTTCTCTCTCTTCCTATGTCGACCCCTCATATTTTTAATGTCCAAGCTTATATGGCAGGTGTGTGATATGTCAGATGGTGTACAAGAGGGGAGAAAAGCAAATAGTCCTTCCCTGCCGTCACCGGTACCATTCTGGCTGCATCTCCAGATGGTTGGGCATCAACAGGGTATTTGCTTCCCCTTTCAACCTCTCTCTATCTTATAATTCCCCTCTTTTTTACATCTCTTTAAACATATTAATGACTATATCTATCCCTATTTATAAATTTACATCTTTCAAAATCTACTTTATAAAATCCTTTCATGGTTTGACCAGGCTTGCCCAGTCTGCCTTGCGGAGGTCATTTCCCACGACGACTGATGCCCCAATCAAAGAAGGACATGTAAAGAAGAGTCTCTCTCTCTCTCTCTCTCTCTCTCTCTCTCCTCTTTATCTACAAAAATTGGAGTGGCTTTCAACTCCTGCGTTGAGTTGATAATGACAGATGTGATGTGGCCTTCAAACCAATCATACTCCATGTTTTTAGTGAAGTTTATTGAAACAAATATCGGCAGATAATTATGTGTAACACACCTGTCTGTCACTAGAAACTGATACGGTCCCTATAAGGATGTTTGAAAGAAGAAAGAGAAGAGGACAGAAAGATAGGGGCCAGCAGGCGCTGAGCTGGAAAAATAAATAACAGTTTCTTGAATAATAGTTTAGAAAGGAAATAAAGAAAGCGGAGGTTATAAATAAAGGTGACGGGAAGGAGAAGGGGCACGGAGGCTTTGTATTTTCTGGGAGCTGGCTATTGTTGAGGAGAGAGGGCTGCATTCGGCGTGAGTCTCTTCAGGGGTCGTGGCTTCAGAGAAGAACGAAGACAAAGTCGGGTGTTCATATACAACAAGGGCTAGGAGCGTGGATTTGTAAGTACCATTTATCAGCAGTTTCTTTACCTTTCGATACGGGAGTGTATCAGAAACACCGCTCCCTGTCTTACTTATTCTTTGGAGAGGTTGATAACAATGTTCTTGAAAATACACAATGAGGAATTGTGAGGCGATCATAATATTCATATTATAAAAAAGGCTGGTCAATTAATATTACTGGTCCACTAAATTTATTAACTTGATAGATACCTGGTCCGAGACAGTCAAATGCATAAGATCTATAGAGGTCAGTGGATATACTCATGACATAAAGGGCTTTTATGAAAAATGCACAAATAAGAGGGCACCCTTTTTCAGATGCCCATGAAAACCAGGCTTGGGTGCCTCCTTTGTCTTATCTCCCACTTGAAAAAATTTTGTGGCGAAATGGTGTCAAGATACTGATAAGCCTAAAATTTGATGTATAAATACGTCGTTGTTTGGGCTTTTAGACTTATGCAATAAAATCTATAAATACCCTTAATCACTAAATACTGTGTATAAAGCAAGCAAGGGGTCGAACCACAGGGAGGCACTAAGCAAGAATTTTATCTAATTTTAAATAATTTAATTGAAGAATGAATTAATTTTACACTTAATAGACTTTAATTATGTTTATAATTAATCAAACTTAAGTAGAAACTTAATTTTGATTTTAATATTTTTGTCAAGGCACTCAAGATAGGATAATTTTAATTACAAGATCAGATTATTCTGGATTTCTAATTTCCCAATTATGATAAAATTTTAAGACAACTGTTATGTATTAAAATTGGGAATTAATAATCAAGAAGGGGATTTTGAAATTGGACTTCAAGATGGACGAATTTTTGGATAAAATTTTGTATTTAGTATTTTTATATATTAAGTTAAATTTCCAAACAATCCATTTTGAAATTTAGAGAGATAAAATAGACGAATTAACCTAGAGAGAGAAAGTGAAGAATTTGGGGGAAAAGTGAAATCCGACCCTAATTTAAAAATCTAAAAATGCAGAACTGTTCCAAATGTTTGTAGAACTAAAGATTAAAAATCAGATCTCGAATCAAAATCAAAATGCAATGCCAATTTTATTTCAAAGCAACATCAAGGGCATGTACATTTCCCCCATGCCTTGGGGTTTTAGAATTGTTCAACAAGAAGTTCAAAAATCAAATTAGAATCTTACAATTTTCAATGATGAACCAAGATCTGTCGACTTCCAAAGCAACTCCTGTGTCCTTCCTGGCCAAATCCTTGGGGGGATCCAACGTATGCCTTTTTCTAGACCTCTATTTTAAAGATCCAACGTATGGATCGTAGAGGGGTAAAAGACAAATATGCCCTCACAATTTCAGCTTAATTGGACGTCTAGATCTCAAGATATCATTGATTTATTGGCGTTTAATCTCAACCGTTGGATCTTTTATCTCTCTTCAAAATATCTCATAAAATGGCATTCTCTGATTGGTTGGCACTTTTTTTTTCTCGTTTTCCCCATTCTCGGATCACATTTTGACACGTACTTGCACGCTTCCATCGGCTATAGTCATTGGAAAATTATGCTTCATTTAAATGGCCAAGAAAGCGCCATGTCGCCCTTTTTAAAAAAAACCAGAAAAGATAAAAGTTAGGTGAGCTTACCGATTTCCGTGTGCATTTAATGGATGCGGCAAATCGACGCCGCATGTATTAAATAATGGACGTCATTTTATAATTATAAATGCATGTGTGTTGGTTACCGCATGCAATAAATGCACACAGCTAACCGACTGCGTACGATGTATATATTTTAATAAATGCACGGGGAGATCGACTCTCACGCTAGGGCATTCTTTTCAAGCTAATGATTTGCTTATTATAGCGTCGCGCATTGCAGTGCCATAATGAGCTAATAATATCTGTTTCTCTTTTTTTATTATTGTTTTCATTGCGTCTACTTATTTGCCCAAATTTTCGGGCAAATGACGTGGATGCCTATGAATTTAATATATAAAAATTGCATTTAAATATTAAATAAATTAAAAAATCAGTTCTTTTAATTCTAAATTCATTTCTTGGCTAAATAATGATCAGAAAATTACAAAAAATATGGAAAAAATCCAGAAAATAGGAAAACCCTTATCAACCTCTGGCCAAGTATTTTATGCCCTGTAAAAATTATTTCTTCGATGCAATGAGGTTAAATAACGTGTAGAAATATAAAAAATAAAAACCATTATAAAATCAAAGTGTATGTCATTTATCTCTAATTATATATGATAACATGCAAATATGGCTATTAAAACACCTACATGGTATTTCATATACATCAATTAACATTATAGTTGGCAAGTCATCAGATATGCAAAATTGTCGAAGGGCGCTCAAAAGAGTCATGATGAGATCCAATGTTTCAGATGTTGCGTAGATACATCGAAAGTCCAAACGTGTGAACAGCTTGAAGAAACTCATTCGAGGAACGATGTTGTAGTGGAAGATGTCCCACACATGGTGATCTGTTTACATAATTTCTTATATCTCCTTTACAATTCAATTTCATACATTGAAAATCATTTCATTGTGTTAATCAAGCCAACAGAACTCGATAGCTACTTTATGAGAATAGTTGTGCACATGGGCCTCAGGGTATGTGGTCCTCATAGACAGACATGGGACATAAGCTCCTTGAAATTTTTTGTAGAGGTTTAATTAGACATTTATAATAATCTACTTGTATCAATAGCAGAGGGATCAGAAAGTATTGACTAATAGGGAAGATGGGGTGTTTATTTTATATGATAATTGATAGCAATCTTGATAGAATTTTGGCACAAGAAAATGTTTATCACTGGATATCAAGAATGTATAGCATCCGAATTATGAAAGATACAGAGATAGAGCATGTGCATGGAAAGGAAGATGTATGTCTAAATATCAAATGTGTTTACCCCTAATCAAATGGAGGAATGTGTGCATTATGGTAATGCTGGTATGGAATGAATACTGTCTTTTGACTTGGATCCCTATCCACCACCAGGACTAGGTAATTTTGTCTATTTTGATAATATATTGAGCTTCTTAAACAACTCCAACTTTCAAATTATTCAACACATCAATAAAATTTAATGGCTCAAGGAATCATCTATTAGTTGGCCTACAACTGTATGATCAATTCAGGATAGTTTACAAACCACATCGCTCACTTCGTAGACTAAAACTTACATTTGGTCTGAGAAGGAGATGAACTACCAGTGAAAATTATAATAATAAAATTCTTCGGTATCATGAGGTATACAACCCAGAGATTCGATGAATCATGATCAAGTGATGCATTATCTACCATCTGCTTGATCCATCTAGTTTGGAGTTATTATAAACACTCACGCAGGCTGGTGCCTTTATGGATTCCACCACCTTTTAGTTTTTGATCATAAGGAATTATGATCTAATCCATGTCTTCTGGAAGTTCATGTTCCATATTTTTTGTCTTAGTGCATCTTAAATGTGACTGGATAGATTTATCTGAACTTATATTAAAACTAATTCATTTGGCCCCGTGACCTGTGGAGCTGTCAAGGTGAATGTAGATTGGCAACTTGGACACTATCTGCACAGTGATGTTAATTGGGTTGCATTTATTTTGATTTTATATAATTTCTTTTTGTGCTGTCGCATGTTTATCTGCCTTCCACATTTGCTGTAGGTTTATTGGCTACTTCTTTTATGGCCCCATGTGCCCCACACACTTTTAAAAGAATTAAGGTCAATGATTAGTACATTATTGGTTCCTTTTTGAAAAGTCATGAGGCATACCTTTTTTTAACAAACTCTAAACTTAAGGCAAAATGTATAGCTGTTAAATGAGGGGACATGGCTGATAAGCCGAAAAATCACGTAAAATTACGTGGTCGTTGCGCTTTTTAGACTTATGCAATAAATTTATAATTCCCTTATTTACTAAATAAGAATATAGAGCAAGCAAGGGGTCGATCCGCAAGGAGGCAACAATTCAGAATTTTCAAACAATGTTTATGAATCAAGTCAAGTAATTTTGAATTTTGCAATATTTAATTCAATTAATATTAAATAATATTCTTAAAATAATCAAAATTAAGTAAAACTTAATTTTGATTTCGGTCAGATAATTCCAGATAAGAATATTATTATTATTTTAAGCTCATAAAAATATAAATTATTAATTTCCCAATTTAATAAAATTAATAATAATTTTCAGAATTAAAATTGGGAAATTAATAATCAAGAAAGTGATTTTTGAATTGGAGTTCAAAATGGATGAATTTTTGGTTCAAATTTTATTTTTGGGTTTTTTATATATTAAATTAAATTCCTAAACAATAAAAACCGAAATCTAGAGAGAGAAACAAATCAAATTAACCTAGAGAGAGAAAGTGAAGAAATTGGGAAAAGCCCCAATTTCGACCCTAAATTAAAAATGTAATGAAGCAGAAATGTCCTAAAATGATTAAGAATTAATTATCAAAAGTCAGATCTTGAATCCAAATCAAAAAGAAGTGCTGATGCATTCAAAACATGAATCTAGGGCATGTACATTTCGCCCATGCCAAGGCGTTTTCGAATCGTTCTAGAAGATGATCAAATGCAATTCAGAAACTTACAAATTTGATAAAGAGATCCAGATCTGACGACTTCCAGAATGCCTCCTGTGTCCTTCCTGGCCAATTGCTTGGGGAGAGCCTCCAAAAGTGAATTTCGCCTTTTTCTGACCTCTATTTAAAGATCCAACCATCCAGATTGTAGAGGAGGAAAAGACGAACCTGCCCTCAAAATTTCAGCCCAATCGGAGTTGTAGATCTCAAGATATCGCAGTTTTAGTGAGATCAAATGTGGGCCGTTGGATCTCTTTTATTTTCTCTAAAAAATCGGAATTTCCTATTGGCTGGGCTTGATTTTCTCGCTTTCCGTGTTTCGGGACACGTGCACCCTCGTTGTCCGCGTCGGCCGCACTTTCTGACTTTTCAAATCTCTCTCCTCATATTAAATATCTTTTCTTCTCTCTCCTCTCTAGCCGCTCTACTCTCTCTCCTCTCTCTTCCTTTTCTCTCTCTCTCTTTTAATCACTCTATTTGACTTTTCCTATCTCTCTCCTCTCTTCTCTCCTTTCTTATTTAATTAATATATCCTTCATTCGCGAATTTGAGGCTAGCGTGAATATTCATTTTAAATGCATTTAAAATGCAAAATAAATAATCAATATATTATTTAATTAAATAAAAATCATTTCTGGCCTAAATAATGGTCAGAAAAATTCAGAAAAATCATAAAAATATGGAAAAATTCAGAAAAATCAGGAGATGATTTACTGACCTTAAACCAAGCAAATAAAATCATGTAAAAATATTTCTTCACTGAAACAATGTCAAATTCCATGTAAAAAATGATAAAAAATATGAAATAATAGAAAAACGACATGTTAACTGATTCCAATGTATTTTATCATGATAACATGCAAATATGACAATTAAAACACATAAATAGAATGTATAATTCAGTAATTAAGTATATTAATTTTCTTGTTATCATACCCCCCCACTTAAATCATTGCTAGTCCCTTAGCAATGTATCATGAATTCTTTAGATGATTTCTTCATCCATTCATCCTTATTCATCTGCATGAAGTGTTAGAATTATCAGTAACATGCTTAAACGAAACTCTCTTCGACAATTCGGATTCCACCTTGCGAGGAATATGAGTGCCGTCCTCATGGTTTGGATAGAGCTAATGAAATGAGTAGAAAGATGTACTTCTCTCTAGATATTACACTATGATCCATAATGCTCCTCACTGCACTCATCAAGTGGTGGGCCTTTCCCTCTCATAACAAGATCACTCTCTCACGAGTAGCGGCTACTTGTGTTCAAATTCTCCACTGAGTTTCCTCCCACTATAAGATGAAATTTAAACATTCTCCGCCTCCCAGTTAGCACAGAATATCAAGTGGTGTGATGGCATGGGTAAGAGCATAAGAATGAATGAAAAACGTAGGCTCAAAGGTGAAGAGATGGGTCGCGAATGGAGGGTATATCAAAGATGTCTCATTTCAAGTTGCCTTCTCCAAAGACTTAGACGAAGTGAGAAAGAAATAGAAAGAAGATATAGTGAAAAATGCCCTTACTAGAATCAATAATTCAAAGCAAAAATCAATCTACCAATAATCCCTATCACAAAAAACCCCATTTGTTTTCTTTGAATGATTTTTTTTTTTAATTTTCCTCATATTTTTTCTTGAGCTTGAGGACTTCCGCTTTTTTTTTTTTTTTTTTGAAAGGGGTAAAATAAACTACTAAATATTTTGAAGAAGCAAATACAAACATATTTATCATTGACTCTAATAAGGGCATGATTTTTTTTTGTTTGAAAAAATCATTTGAGAGAAGAAGAGTTAATAAGAATATGAAGAGTGAAATTTAGACAGAATTGGAGATAGAGGTGGGATAAAAGTGATCCCATGGAAAGAGAGATAGAGTGGCTTGGGAGATGGCTACCATCCTTGAAAGGCTGTTAGGTTAGAAAAAAAAATTCAACAAGTGGATAGGAAAAATTGGCTCATGGTTGAATAAATAGATGATAATGTGGATAGCATGATAAGTAGAATGGTATGGCAAATGGCATAAGGTAGATCAAGAAAAGGGAGTTCTGTGCTTAAGGACTTGGAGAAATGCCTATCTTCCAGCCTAGAGTAAGATTGACTCAATGGAAGAATGAAAACAATCAAGTAGGATCGGCTCATTTATTGGTGGCGCGATGGGGGTCCTCAATTCACTCAACTCTCTAGCATATTGAACCATAGTGCTTCAATCCTTTGATTTTCCTATCCCCTACACACCCACTAGATAACCTAGCCATTTGGAAATCAACTCTCATATCATCCAAAATCAAAGTTTGTCCCATCTTTGCATGATCATGATCCGCTATATAAAGCCAAACTTCCCTACACATGTAATTTGAATTCATGGATGAAGAATGTCTCCTAAAGGTGGGTTTCATTTATACATGGAATTTATATGACATAAAGAAAAGTAAAGGTTTGCATTATGCAATGTAAACACATGAAATGTTCTCTCCCCCCCACTAAATTATGCAATGTCCTCAACGCATGGGAAAAAGATCAAAATTGAAATTCAGAAGTTCAGAATTGCAAACCTGCTTGGCGTGATCTTTGAAGGACTTACTAATGATGAGTCGACATCTCGTGTTGTTTCTGAATTGTACTTGATCATCTTCTTTATTCTGGAAAAGCTATAAACTGAAAACAAAATCAAAGAAAAATTACGAGCTAGGGAATTAGGTTAATTCCCCTTTATTTGCAAAATCAAAATTCAATAATAAAAAGAGAAAATTAGTGAAATCAAAATCCTAGATTTATGCTTCCTGTATGGTGGTTTCGATCGGATTTAGCGTTATTGTTGCCGTAGGTTGCGATATATCTTCTGCTTCCACATATGGCTTAAGTCGCATACCATTAACTATGAACTCCTTCCCTTTCTTAGGATCAAAAATCAAAACAGCTCCATTATCATATATGTCAGAAATTGTAAATGGCCCATCCCATCTTGATTTTAATTTTCCTGGAAAAAATTTCAACCTTGAATTATAAAGCCAAACCTTTTGTTGTTTCTGAAAATGCTTACGGTTAATATTCTTGTCGTGGAAGTGCTTCATCCTGGCTTTATAGATTCTTGAATTTTTGTAAGCTTCGTTCCTTAGCTCCTGGAGTTCATGCATCTGCAATAAACGCTGTTTTCCCGCTGCATCTAAAGAGAGATTAAGTTTCTTAATAGCCCAATAAGCTCTATGTTCTATTTCAACCGGAAGATGACATGCTTTACCAAAAACAACCTTGTAAGGAGACATCCCTAAAGGTGTTTTGTAAGCAGTTCTATAAGCCCATAGAGCATCATATAATCTGCTAGACCAATCTTTTCCATCAGGCCTAATGATCTTCTTTATAATCTTTTTAATCTCCCTATTTGAATTCTCAATTTGACCATTTGCTTGTGGATGATATGGGGTAGTGATTCTATGTTGAACCCCATATTTTTTAAGGATGGTCCTGAATTGAGAATTATTAAAATGGCTTCCTCCATCACTTATGATTGCTCTAGGACAACCAAACCTGCAAAATATATGTTGTTGAATGAATTTAAGCACTACTTTATGATCATTTGACCTAGTGGGGATTGCCTCAACCCATCTGGAAAGATAATACACTCCCATTAAGATGTACTCATGCCCATCTGAATTAGGAAATGGTCCCATAAAATCAATCCCCCATAGGTCAAATATTTCTACTTCAATGATAGGCTGTAGTGGCATTCTATCATTCTTTTTGATATTCAGCGCTGCTTGACATTTTAAACAACTAGAGCAAAACTTAAAAGCATCAGAAAATAGAGTTGGCCAGAAAAATCCACAGTTTAAAACTTTAAATGCAGTCAATTTAGGAGCATAATGTCCAGCACATAAAGAAGAATGGCAAGCATCTAAAATGCTCCATTGTTCTTCCTCCGGTACACACCTTCTAAACACATGATCAACATCTAATTTAAAAAGCTCAGGTTCATCATAATAATAGTACTTAATATCTTTATAAAATTTCTTTCTATCATTCATATCCCAATCATTAGGTATTAATCCTGTGACAAGAAAATTCACAATATGAGCGTACCATGGAAGCCTTTTACTTTGAATTTTTAAAATATATTCGTCGGGAAAACCATCATGAATAGGAATAGATAATTCTGTAGATAATCTAGAAAGATGATCTGCAACAGTATTATCTATCCCTCGTTTATCTTTTATTTGCAAATCAAATTCTTGCAAAAGTAAAATCCACCGAATTAATCTAGGTTTGGTTTCTTTTTTATTCAGTAAAAACTTTAAAGCTGCATGATCTGAAAACACAATTATTTTACTACCTAAAAGATAAGAACGAAATTTTTCTAGGGCAAAAATAATAGCAAGCAATTCTTTTTCAGTAGTTGAGTAATTTACTTGTGCTCCTCCTAGAGTCTTGCTTGCATAGTAGATGGGAACTGGCTTCTTATCCACTCTTTGTCCTAAAATTGCTCCCACTGCATTGTCAGAAGCATCACACATAATTTCAAAAGGCTTACCCCAATCTGGAGCTTGCAAAATAGGTGCTTGAATTAGAGCTTCTTTAATCTGCAAAAAGGATGCTTTAGCATTTTCATCAAAAACAAATAGTGTATCTTTAGAAAGTAAATTAGTTAAGGGTTTAGAAATTTTAGCAAAATCTTTTATAAATCTTCTGTAGAAGCCAGCATGCCCTAGAAATCCCCTAAGTTGCTTTAGGGTTGTGGGCAGGGGGAGGTTCTTGATAACCTCGACTTTGGCCCTGTCCACCCTTAGCCCATCCTTGCTGATATGGTGGCCTAGGACAATTCCCTCCTCCACCATAAAGTGGGATTTCTCCCAACTTAGAACCAGATTGTTCTGTACACATATCTTTCATCCTGAGAGCAGGTTGTTGTGCTTGAATCCCTTGTCCTCGCTTGAGCATCTCAATCTCCTTCTTGTGCTCTTCTAAAGTTTGCATCAACATCTTCCTTTCCTCATGCATGCTTTTTCTCTCTTCCTGCATTTCCCTGATAAAATCCATTAAAGTAGAGTTAGTGTTGTCATTATTGTTGTTAGGACGAGAGTAAAAGGGCTTAGAAAAATTTTTAAAATTTTGCTGATATGGTTGCGGGGCGAATTGCTTTGAGGCGAAATTGTTGTTTCCTCCTTTGCTCCAATTTTGATTAGGTCGTGCATTCCATTGGTTTTGACCTGCATCTTGTCTCCCAAATGCATTAACCTGTTCAACCATAGGACAAGCCTCATCAGAATGTTCTTCACTAGAACAAAAACAACAAGGGTTGTTAGTGGAATTGTTGCCCTCGTTTGCATTCACCTTTCCTTTAGACTCCTGCAAAAAAGATTTAATATCATTGCTCATATCTTTAACTGTTTTACCAATATTGCTCATTTCTCTTTCTAGCTTATCAATCCTGATCTCCGGTTCAACTGCCTTGACGTCAATGATTCCTCCACGCTTGGGACCTGCACTTCGGTTAGTGTACGAAAAACTTTGACGGTATGTCCAATCTTCTACTAATTTTTCCATCAATTTCATGGATTCATCTGCATGGGTATCAAGGAACATTCCTCCACTAGATATATCCACTAGATGCCTTTCCTGATCATTCAATCCACCATAAAAAATTTCAACCAATTCATGAGATGGTATGCCATGATGTGGGCACTTCCTAGTGAGTGACATGAATCTCTCCCATGCTTCTCCTAGAGTGTCAATTCCTTGACAAAAATCTCTTATATGTTTCTTAATTGAAGATGTCTTTCCATAAGAAAAGAATCTCTTTAAAAAGCAAGCTTGCATTTCACTCCAAGATTGAAATTCTTGACCTACCCCTTTAAACCAATCTTTTGCCCTATCTTTCAAAGCAAACTGAAATAACCTTAGTTTGAGAATTTCCTGAGGAACACCTGCATAACTATAATCAGAACAAATCTGGTTATACTCTTCCAAAAACTCATAAGGCTCCTCATTAAATCTTCCATAAAATGTAGGCAATTGATTAATCATATTCGGGTCAATTCTAAAATTAACATTTTCTGGTAAAGGAGCAGATATTTTAGTGTAGGTTTCACTCTCTATAGGGTCAGAAAATTCTCTCAACCTCATTCTTCTAACACCCTGTTGAACCCCAAAATTTTGATTATTCTCCATTAAGTCACAAAAATGCTGATTTTCACCTTCGGAGCTTTCAAAAATACAATCAAAACTAGGAGTTCTACTAACTGTTTCAAGATTCACGAGATGAGGTTTTAAAGATCTCCTACCGAACATGCAATGTTAAACACATCAATATAAAAAATAATCAGTTTTGATGAACAAGAAAAATTAATTATGCAATGATGAATTTTTTTTTTTTTCAATTTCACTATTTCATCAAAATTCACAAAATAATTGCAAAATTTAGCTCAATCCAAGACTTAATATAAAAAATAAAGAGTAATGAATCCACACAGAATAATTTGAAAATTCAAACCGTGCGTCCCCGGCAACGGCGCCAATTGATAAGCCAAAAAATCACGTAAAATTACGTGGTCGTTGCGCTTTTTAGACTTATGCAATAAATTTATAATTCCCTTATTTACTAAATAAGAATATAGAGCAAGCAAGGGGTCGATCCGCAAGGAGGCAACAATTCAGAATTTTCAAACAATGTTTATGAATCAAGTCAAGTAATTTTGAATTTTGCAATATTTAATTCAATTAATATTAAATAATATTCTTAAAATAATCAAAATTAAGTAAAACTTAATTTTGATTTCGGTCAGATAATTCCAGATAAGAATATTATTATTATTTTAAGCTCATAAAAATATAAATTATTAATTTCCCAATTTAATAAAATTAATAATAATTTTCAGAATTAAAATTGGGAAATTAATAATCAAGAAAGTGATTTTTGAATTTGAGTTCAAAATGGATGAATTTTTGGTTCAAATTTTATTTTTGGGTTTTTATATATTAAATTAAATTCCTAAACAATAAAAACCGAAATCTAGAGAGAAACAAATCAAATTAACCTAGAGAGAAAGTGAAGAAATTGGGAAAAGCCCCAATTTACCCTAAATTAAAAATGTAATGAAGCAGAAATGTCCTAAAATGATTAAGAATTAATTATCAAAAGTCAGATCTTGAATCCAAATCAAAAGAAGTGCTGATGCATTCAAAACATGAATCTAGGGCATGTACATTTCGCCCATGCCAAGGCGTTTTCGAATCGTTCTAGAAGATGATCAAATGCAATTCAGAAACTTACAAATTTGATAAAGAGATCCAGATCTGACGACTTCCAGAATGCCTCCTGTGTCCTTCCTGGCCAATTGCTTGGGGAGAGCCTCCAAAAGTGAATTTCGCCTTTTTTTCTGACCTCTATTTAAAGATCCAACCGTCCAGATTGTAGAGGAGGAAAAGACGAACCTGCCCTCAAAATTTCAGCCCAATCGGAGTTGTAGATCTCAAGATATCGCAGTTTTAGTGAGATCAAATGTGGGCCGTTGGATCTCTTTTATTTTCTCTAAAAAAATCGGAATTTCCTATTGGCTGGGCTTGATTTTCTCGCTTTCCGTGTTTCGGGACACGTGCACCCTCGTTGTCCGCGTCGGCCGCACTTTCTGACTTTTCAAATCTCTCTCCTCCTATTAAATATCTTTTCTTCTCTCTCCTCTCTAGCCGCTCTACTCTCTCTCCTCTCTCTTCCGCTTTTCTCTCTCTCTCTTTTAATCACTCTATTTGACTTTTCCTATCTCTCTCCTCTCTTCTCTCCTTTCTTATTTAATTAATATATCCCTTCATTCGCCCGAATTTCGGGCGAATGACGTGGATATTCATTTTAAATGCATTTAAAATGCAAAATAAATAATCAATATATTATTTAATTAAATAAAAATCATTTCTGGCCTAAATAATGGTCAGAAAAATTCAGAAAAAATCATAAAAATATGGGAAAAATTCAGAAAAATCAGGAGATGATTTACTGACCTTAAACCAAGCAAATAAAATCATGTAAAAATATTTCTTCACTGAAACAATGTCAAATTCCATGTAAAAAATGATAAAAAATATGAAATAATAGAAAAACGACATGTTAACTGATTCCAATGTATTTTATCATGATAACATGCAAATATGACAATTAAAACACATAAATAGAATGTATAATTCAGTAATTAAGTATATTAATTTTCTTGTTATCATACCCCCCCACTTAAATCATTGCTAGTCCCTTAGCAATGTATCATGAATTCTTTAGATGATTTCTTCATCCATTCATCCTTATTCATCTGCATGAAGTGTTAGAATTATCAGTAACATGCTTAAACGAAACTCTCTTCGACAATTCGGATTCCACCTTGCGAGGAATATGAGTGCCGTCCTCATGGTTTGGATAGAGCTAATGAAATGAGTAGAAAGATGTACTTCTCTCTAGATATTACACTATGATCCATAATGCTCCTCACTGCACTCATCAAGTGGTGGGCCTTTCCCTCTCATAACAAGATCACTCTCTCACGAGTAGCGGCTACTTGTGTTCAAATTCTCCACTGAGTTTCCTCCCACTATAAGATGAAATTTAAACATTCTCCGCCTCCCAGTTAGCACAGAATATCAAGTGGTGTGATGGCATGGGTAAGAGCATAAGAATGAATGAAAAACGTAGGCTCAAAGGTGAAGAGATGGGTCGCGAATGGAGGGTATATCAAAGATGTCTCATTTCAAGTTGCCTTCTCCAAAGACTTAGACGAAGTGAGAAAGAAATAGAAAGAAGATATAGTGA
The DNA here is from genome assembly GCF_029677425.1 of Wolffia australiana. Classification (NCBI taxonomy): domain Eukaryota; kingdom Viridiplantae; phylum Streptophyta; class Magnoliopsida; order Alismatales; family Araceae; genus Wolffia; species Wolffia australiana. The sequence continues at coordinate 3,450,349 of NC_135843.1, forward strand.
AAAATGCCCTTACTAGAATCAATAATTCAAAGCAAAAATCAATCTACCAATAATCCCTATCACAAAAAACCCCATTTGTTTTCTTTGAATGATTTTTTTTTTTAATTTTCCTCATATTTTTTCTTGAGCTTGAGGCTTTCCGCTTTTTTTTTTTTTTTTTTTGAAAGGGGTAAAATAAACTACTAAATATTTTGAAGAAGCAAATACAAACATATTTATCATTGACTCTAATAAGGGCATGATTTTTTTTTGTTTGAAAAAATCATTTGAGAGAAGAAGAGTTAATAAGAATATGAAGAGTGAAATTTAGACAGAATTGGAGATAGAGGTGGGATAAAAGTGATCCCATGGAAAGAGAGATAGAGTGGCTTGGGAGATGGCTACCATCCTTGAAAGGCTGTTAGGTTAGAAAAAAAAAATTCAACAAGTGGATAGGAAAAATTGGCTCATGGTTGAATAAATAGATGATAATGTGGATAGCATGATAAGTAGAATGGTATGGCAAATGGCATAAGGTAGATCAAGAAAAGGGAGTTCTGTGCTTAAGGACTTGGAGAAATGCCTATCTTCCAGCCTAGAGTAAGATTGACTCAATGGAAGAATGAAAACAATCAAGTAGGATCGGCTCATTTATTGGTGGCGCGATGGGGGTCCTCAATTCACTCAACTCTCTAGCATATTGAACCATAGTGCTTCAATCCTTTGATTTTCCTATCCCCTACACACCCACTAGATAACCTAGCCATTTGGAAATCAACTCTCATATCATCCAAAATCAAAGTTTGTCCCATCTTTGCATGATCATGATCCGCTATATAAAGCCAAACTTCCCTACACATGTAATTTGAATTCATGGATGAAGAATGTCTCCTAAAGGTGGGTTTCATTTATACATGGAATTTATATGACATAAAGAAAAGTAAAGGTTTGCATTATGCAATGTAAACACATGAAATGTTCTCTCCCCCCCACTAAATTATGCAATGTCCTCAACGCATGGGAAAAAGATCAAAATTGAAATTCAGAAGTTCAGAATTGCAAACCTGCTTGGCGTGATCTTTGAAGGACTTACTAATGATGAGTCGACATCTCGTGTTGTTTCTGAATTGTACTTGATCATCTTCTTTATTCTGGAAAAGCTATAAACTGAAAACAAAATCAAAGAAAAATTACGAGCTAGGAATTAGGTTAATTCCCTTTATTTGCAAAATCAAAATTCAATAATAAAAAGAAAATTAGTGAAATCAAAATCCTAGATTTATGCTTCCTGTATGGTGGTTTCGATCGGATTTAGCGTTATTGTTGCCGTAGGTTGCGATATATCTTCTGCTTCCACATATGGCTTAAGTCGCATACCATTAACTATGAACTCCTTCCCTTTCTTAGGATCAAAAATCAAAACAGCTCCATTATCATATATGTCAGAAATTGTAAATGGCCCATCCCATCTTGATTTTAATTTTCCTGGAAAAAATTTCAACCTTGAATTATAAAGCCAAACCTTTTGTTGTTTCTGAAAATGCTTACGGTTAATATTCTTGTCGTGGAAGTGCTTCATCCTGGCTTTATAGATTCTTGAATTTTTGTAAGCTTCCTTAGCTCGTGGAGTTCATGCATCTGCAATAAACGCTGTTTTCCCGCTGCATCTAAAGAGAGATTAAGTTTCTTAATAGCCCAATAAGCTCTATGTTCTATTTCAACCGGAAGATGACATGCTTTACCAAAAACAACCTTGTAAGGAGACATCCCTAAAGGTGTTTTGTAAGCAGTTCTATAAGCCCATAGAGCATCATATAATCTGCTAGACCAATCTTTTCCATCAGGCCTAATGATCTTCTTTATAATCTTTTTAATCTCCCTATTTGAATTCTCAATTTGACCATTTGCTTGTGGATGATATGGGGTAGTGATTCTATGTTGAACCCCATATTTTTTAAGGATGGTCCTGAATTGAGAATTATTAAAATGGCTTCCTCCATCACTTATGATTGCTCTAGGACAACCAAACCTGCAAAATATATGTTGTTGAATGAATTTAAGCACTACTTTATGATCATTTGACCTAGTGGGGATTGCCTCAACCCATCTGGAAAGATAATACACTCCCATTAAGATGTACTCATGCCCATCTGAATTAGGAAATGGTCCCATAAAATCAATCCCCCATACGTCAAATATTTCTACTTCCATGATCCGCTGTAGTGGCATTCTATCATTCTTTTTGATATTCAGCGCTGCTTGACATTTTAAACAACTAGAGCAAAACTTAAAAGCATCAGAAAATAGAGTTGGCCAGAAAAATCCACAGTTTAAAACTTTAAATGCAGTCAATTTAGGAGCATAATGTCCAGCACATAAAGAAGAATGGCAAGCATCTAAAATGCTCCATTGTTCTTCCTCCGTACACCTTCTAAACACATGATCAACATCTAATTTAAAAGCTCAGGTTCATCATAATAATAGTACTTAATATCTTTATAAAATTTCTTTCTATCATTCATATCCCAATCATTAGGTATTAATCCTGTGACAAGAAAATTCACAATATGAGCGTACCATGGAAGCCTTTTACTTTGAATTTTTAAAATATATTCGTCGGGAAAACCATCATGAATAGGAATAGATAATTCTGTAGATAATCTAGAAAGATGATCTGCAACAGTATTATCTATCCCTCGTTTATCTTTTATTTGCAAATCAAATTCTTGCAAAAGTAAAATCCACCGAATTAATCTAGGTTTGGTTTCTTTTTTATTCAGTAAAAACTTTAAAGCTGCATGATCTGAAAACACAATTATTTTACTACCTAAAAGATAAGAACGAAATTTTCTAGGGCAAAAATAATAGCAAGCAATTCTTTTTCAGTAGTTGAGTAATTTACTTGTGCTCCTCCTAGAGTCTTGCTTGCATAGTAGATGGGAACTGGCTTCTTATCCACTCTTTGTCCTAAAATTGCTCCCACTGCATTGTCAGAAGCATCACACATAATTTCAAAAGGCTTACCCCAATCTGGAGCTTGCAAAATAGGTGCTTGAATTAGAGCTTCTTTAATCTGCAAAAGGATGCTTTAGCATTTTCATCAAAAACAAATAGTGTATCTTTAGAAAGTAAATTAGTTAAGGGTTTAGAAATTTTAGCAAAATCTTTTATAAATCTTCTGTAGAAGCCAGCATGCCCTAGAAATCCCCTAAGTTGCTTTAGGGTTGTGGGCAGGGGGAGGTTCTTGATAACCTCGACTTTGGCCCTGTCCACCCTTAGCCCATCCTTGCTGATATGGTGGCCTAGGACAATTCCCTCCTCCACCATAAAGTGGGATTTCTCCCAACTTAGAACCAGATTGTTCTGTACACATATCTTTCATCCTGAGAGCAGGTTGTTGTGCTTGAATCCCTTGTCCTCGCTTGAGCATCTCAATCTCCTTCTTGTGCTCTTCTAAAGTTTGCATCAACATCTTCCTTTCCTCATGCATGCTTTTTCTCTCTTCCTGCATTTCCTGATAAAATCCATTAAAGTAGAGTTAGTGTTGTCATTATTGTTGTTAGGACGAGAGTAAAAGGGCTTAGAAAAATTTTAAAATTTTGCTGATATGGTTGCGGGCTAATTGCTTTGAGGCGAAATTGTTGTTTCCTCCTTTGCTCCAATTTTGATTAGGTCGTGCATTCCATTGGTTTTGACCTGCATCTTGTCTCCCAAATGCATTAACCTGTTCAACCATAGGACAAGCCTCATCAGAATGTTCTTCACTAGAACAAAAACAACAAGGGTTGTTAGTGGAATTGTTGCCCTCGTTTGCATTCACCTTTCCTTTAGACTCCTGCAAAAAAGATTTAATATCATTGCTCATATCTTTAACTGTTTTACCAATATTGCTCATTTCTCTTTCTAGCTTATCAATCCTGATCTCCGGTTCAACTGCCTTGACGTCAATGATTCCTCCACGCTTGGGACCTGCACTTCGGTTAGTGTACGAAAAACTTTGTGGTATGTCCAATCTTCTACTAATTTTTCCATCAATTTCATGGATTCATCTGCATGGGTATCAAGGAACATTCCTCCACTAGATATATCCACTAGATGCCTTTCCTGATCATTCAATCCACCATAAAAAATTTCAACCAATTCATGAGATGGTATGCCATGATGTGGGCACTTCCTAGTGAGTGACATGAATCTCTCCCATGCTTCTCCTAGAGTGTCAATTCCTTGACAAAAATCTCTTATATGTTTCTTAATTGAAGATGTCTTTCCATAAGAAAAGAATCTCTTTAAAAAGCAAGCTTGCATTTCACTCCAAGATTGAAATTCTTGACCTACCCCTTTAAACCAATCTTTTGCCCTATCTTTCAAAGCAAACTGAAATAACCTTAGTTTGAGAATTTCCTGAGGAACACCTGCATAACTATAATCAGAACAAATCTGGTTATACTCTTCCAAAACTCATAAGGCTCCTCATTAAATCTTCCATAAAATGTAGGCAATTGATTAATCATATTCGGTCAATTCTAAAATTAACATTTTCTGGTAAAGGAGCAGATATTTTAGTGTAGGTTTCACTCTCTATAGGGTCAGAAAATTCTCTCAACCTCATTCTTCTAACACCCTGTTGAACCCCAAAATTTTGATTATTCTCCATTAAGTCACAAAAATGCTGATTTTCACCTTCGGAGCTTTCAAAAATACAATCAAAACTAGGAGTTCTACTAACTGTTTCAAGATTCACGAGATGAGGTTTTAAAGATCTCCTACCGAACATGCAATGTTAAACACATCAATATAAAAAATAATCAGTTTTGATGAACAAGAAAAATTAATTATGCAATGATGAATTTTTTTTTTTTTCAATTTCACTATTTCATCAAAATTCACAAAATAATTGCAAAATTTAGCTCAATCCAAGACTTAATATAAAAAATAAAGAGTAATGAATCCACACAGAATAATTTGAAAATTCAAACCGTGCGTCCCCGGCAACGGCGCCAATTGATAAGCCAAAAAATCACGTAAAATTACGTGGTCGTTGCGCTTTTTAGACTTATGCAATAAATTTATAATTCCCTTATTTACTAAATAAGAATATAGAGCAAGCAAGGGGTCGATCCGCAAGGAGGCAACAATTCAGAATTTTCAAACAATGTTTATGAATCAAGTCAAGTAATTTTGAATTTTGCAATATTTAATTCAATTAATATTAAATAATATTCTTAAAATAATCAAAATTAAGTAAAACTTAATTTTGATTTCGGTCAGATAATTCCAGATAAGAATATTATTATTATTTTAAGCTCATAAAAATATAAATTATTAATTTCCCAATTTAATAAAATTAATAATAATTTTCAGAATTAAAATTGGGAAATTAATAATCAAGAAAGTGATTTTTGAATTGGAGTTCAAAATGGATGAATTTTTGGTTCAAATTTTATTTTTGGGTTTTTTATATATTAAATTAAATTCCTAAACAATAAAAACCGAAATCTAGAGAGAGAAACAAATCAAATTAACCTAGAGAGAGAAAGTGAAGAAATTGGGAAAAGCCCCAATTTCGACCCTAAATTAAAAATGTAATGAAGCAGAAATGTCCTAAAATGATTAAGAATTAATTATCAAAAGTCAGATCTTGAATCCAAATCAAAAAGAAGTGCTGATGCATTCAAAACATGAATCTAGGGCATGTACATTTCGCCCATGCCAAGGCGTTTTCGAATCGTTCTAGAAGATGATCAAATGCAATTCAGAAACTTACAAATTCGATAAAGAGATCCAGATCTGACGACTTCCAGAATGCCTCCTGTGTCCTTCCTGGCCAATTGCTTGGGGAGAGCCTCCAAAAGTGAATTTCGCCTTTTTTTCTGACCTCTATTTAAAGATCCAACCGTCCAGATTGTAGAGGAGGAAAAGACGAACCTGCCCTCAAAATTTCAGCCCAATCGGAGTTGTAGATCTCAAGATATCGCAGTTTTAGTGAGATCAAATGTGGGCCGTTGGATCTCTTTTATTTTCTCTAAAAAATCGGAATTTCCTATTGGCTGGGCTTGATTTTCTCGCTTTCCGTGTTTCGGGACACGTGCACCCTCGTTGTCCGCGTCGGCCGCACTTTCTGACTTTTCAAATCTCTCTCCTCATATTAAATATCTTTTCTTCTCTCTCCTCTCTAGCCGCTCTACTCTCTCTCCTCTCTCTTCCGCTTTTCTCTCTCTCTCTTTTAATCACTCTATTTGACTTTTCCTATCTCTCTCCTCTCTTCTCTCCTTTCTTATTTAATTAATATATCCCTTCATTCGCCCGAATTTCGGGCGAATGACGTGGATATTCATTTTAAATGCATTTAAAATGCAAAATAAATAATCAATATATTATTTAATTAAATAAAAATCATTTCTTGCCTAAATAATGGTCAGAAAAATTCAGAAAAAATCATAAAAATATGGGAAAAATTCAGAAAAATCAGGAGATGATTTACTGACCTTAAACCAAGCAAATAAAATCATGTAAAAATATTTCTTCACTGAAACAATGTCAAATTCCATGTAAAAAATGATAAAAAATATGAAATAATAGAAAAACGACATGTTAACTGATTCCAATGTATTTTATCATGATAACATGCAAATATGACAATTAAAACACATAAATAGAATGTATAATTCAGTAATTAAGTATATTAATTTGCATGTTATCAATGGCTAGGTGACTTCTGATCATGATAAAACATTAAAATATGAATCAACTAGTTTCATAAAATTATTTATTACTTCAATGTTATTTTATTGTTGCAATTATGAAAGATTCAAACATTAATATGACATGGCTGAATGATGTTCATTAGAATAATAATTTTTATATCAATGGGGAATCGACTCACACCCAAAATAAGCTTGAAGTGGGCTGGCACCTTACACAGTAAACAGTGCATGCACATAATGATTACATGCCATTTGTAGGTACAATCATAGGTGTGTCCTCATGAGCTTGATGCAAAAGCTGATGTGCGTGCAGTATGAAACTATGATATTGGGTCTATATATAGACCCAACATATGTGCAAATTTTTTGTGAGAGATTTGATAAATCAATATCTCTTTTGTGTCCACTTTCTCAATCAAAATCATGAACTTGAAGAACAAATGATTCAAAAAGCAGAAATGTAATCAAGAACGGGGAGGAAAAAGTCATCATCAGACAGTTGGGCACATGATGAGTATATTCCCTTTGGCTTACCTCTCCCTTCAAAACGTTTGGCTGGATAGTGAGAAGTTAGGCTACATTTTTAAGAGGTATTCACAAGAATCATGATGAGATCCAATGTTCTGGAGATTGTGCAGATACATATAAAGACCAGACATGTAAATAGTTTGAAGAAACTCTTTTGAGGTATCATGTTTCAGTGAAATGTGTTCCACACAAGGTAAAGTGATTACCTTCATGATATTATAGTTTCATTAGAATTCAATTGTCTACAGCCAAAGTTGTTGCAGATTGATATTCAAGTCCACAGAATCAGATAGCTACTTTATTAGTGTGGTTGCATACATGGGTCTCAGGATTTGTAGTCCTCACACACAGACATGGGACATAAGTTCCTTTGAAATTGGTTGTAAAGGCTTAATTAAATAATTGTAATAATTCATTAGTGGTGTTAGTTGGGGGTCAGGAAATACTATGTACTTAATATTGACAAATGGTGAAGGTGGGTTGTTTATTTTGCGATATAATGGATAGAAATATTGTTAGGATTTTAGCATGAGAAAATATTAATGGATGTATATAAAGGATATGTCTATCGGTAGAAGTATGAAAGATACAAAGATAGAGCATATTCATGAGGAATGATATAAATATCAAATATATGACAAGGAAATTGTACATGATGTGGAATGGAGAAATGAGGGTGTGCATGAATGGGAAGAAAGATGTATCAGTAATGGTAGAATGGATGCATTCTCGTTATCCTGATGTGAATGGAATGCATTTAAGGAAACGTTTGGATATATAATCAGTTATGTAGTATTCTTAAATAAAGGTTAATGAAGGGGGGACAAAAATCCTGGCTCAATGAAATTAACTTGATCCTTATCTACTTCTGCAATCATGCACTTTTGTCCCTTGAGTTGATCTCCCGTGCTTCTTAATCAACTAGAACCTTCACCTGATGTCACAAGACAATTTGACGGGTCAACAAATTGTATACCTTAATTAGACTAAAGCGTTATTGTCAATCAAGGGAAAATTTGCAGACTGCAAGAATAAATTTACAAATTGAAACCTTCTGTTGGTTAGAGAGAGGTATGAACCACAATCATAAATTTTAACTATAAAATCCTTATGTATCATAACATATATAACCAATAAATTCATTGAATCAAGAGCTATTGATGTGTTCTCTAATGCCCTCTTGATCCGTCTAGGTTGAAATACTTTTCAAACTTCTGCGTGGGCTTATTCCTTTATGGTTTGTATCATCTTTTTTTTTTGATCATCTTGAATTCTGATACAATCCATGACTTGACATATTTTGTGTCCCATGTTGTTTGTTTTGGCATATTTAAAATGTGACAGTACCCATCTATCTAGATTTTCAGGAATAAGCTTGATGTAATACGACCTGCTGGGATCGGTCAGCTCGTATTACGTCACAAGGAATGAATGGATGCGTGAAATGCAAACCGATGAAAAGAAATAACCAATGAGCAGTCGAAAGGATCAACGGAAGGGGTGTGAGCCACGCCGATCGGTGAGGGAGGGTGATCCTAGGATCAAACTCCCAATGACCCGCAAGAACTACTAGATGACTACGACGAGAGGGGTCGGGGACGACCTTGGAGTGTCCGGCGTCTAAGACAGTGGTTAGCCCTTCAACCACAAGAAAATCCTACGCTCAACGAAGATGGCTATCCTATCCAAGATTCGTAGTGAAGAGTAGGCAGAGGACGCGATAGCGGAAGATGGGACTGCAAGTAGTAATAATACTGGTAAGGATGGAGAGGAGACGAGTGGTACCTGAGTAGCGCTAGTCCACGATGCAGTGAGGCCTTCGGAGTTGGCGACGGAACCGGTTGAGTTGGAGTGATAGCAATCCTGTTGTGAGCTACTGATGTGGATGGAGGCGAGCACCGGGCAGATCTTCCACACGTAGGAGGCACTCGCAGGCAGGGAGGAACAAGCAGCATCACAGGCAGATGAGCACGCCATACTCACAATAATCCGGCGTACGGTGCGTGACTGGCTGAGGGGAAGTCTCCAATGTGCGGCGCACAAGGACTCCTTGAGCGGACGGCGCCCTCAGGCGAGCAGACACCGCGCGCGCGCGCGCGCGGCCGGCTGCAGTGCGGCTCCCGCGGGCAGGGGAGCGAGCAGACGCCTGGCAGTGGGGCACGCGAGACGAGCCCACAGGGGAAGGGGCGGCCAAGATGCAGGCAGTGGGGCGCGGGACGAGTAGGGCTCGCGGCTGACAACGCCGGCGCTTGCGGTGTCAGGGAAAGCGCGGGCGATCGGGGTTCACGCGGGGGCGAGCGAGGAGGGTTGCAAACGGCGGGTTCCCTCGCGGAAATCCATAGGGCTGGACGTCACGGCGGGATGGAGATTCAAGGGTGGAGGTGGCGACGAGCAACGCCCCCACGGGCGCGAGGAACTGTCGTGGAGGAGACGAAGGTCGGGGCTATGGAGGCGGGAATTCTTGGTGGCAGGGGTGGTTCTTGAATCCGAGGTGGGTTCTTTAGGTGGAGAGGACGAGGAAGAAGGGATGTGGGCGGCAGGGTGGAGTCAAGAAGAGGGTGGGTGGCGAGGATTGGCTGGGCAATGGTGGCAAGGATGATGGAAATGTGGGCGGAAGGAAGGTGACACAAGAGAAGATAGGCGGGTAGGAAGAAGGGGAAGGGATGGGCGATAGGGTGCTGAGGTTCATGACAGGGAAATCTTGGCCAAGAAGGGGTTTCTTGGCTATGAAATCACCAAGAACCTTCCAAGATGGAGGAGTTTTTGATGGATCTGGGCAAGCTCCCTTGGTGGAGTGGGAATCCTAGGGCGTCGGCGTGTTGGCGATGTCTTGAACCTCCAGGCACCTTCGGAGTGATCTCAACGTAGGGACGTTTCAGCTCCAGACAGCAGCGACTTCTTGAAAATCTTTCCTCGCATCGGAGTGGTCTCGACGGCGCGCTTAGACACGTTCCCTCGGAGTAGTCTCGACGAAATAACGTGGGCTCTACACCACGGAGTGATCTCAACGTGGGTGAGGTTAGCCAGGCCTCCTACGCTAATTCCTAAGGTAGGGGATACACAAGATTGATAACTTTCAACAAATGACTCCAAAGTGTTCCTTGGGCATGCCATCCCCTTATATTGGGAGGATAGGTGCCAAGTGAACGTGGGGGGAGGACGAACCATCGCCAGACGGGGTTCGGCCTCTCCTTACAATTTGAAAATACCAAAGGAAAATAAAAGAGAAAGAGGAGGACGAGGCCCAACATCGGCCCAATCCATAAAGTCCAGAAATACAAACAAACAGAAAATAAACGCAAGTAAAATAAAGGTACTTACGTGGGGTATTTGAACCCCGGGTGGCGAGTGTCAACGCGTGCAGCTCGTCGTGGCTGACGTCGTCCCGGCGTGCCGTCTTCAAGATGGTCCTCCATCATCCTCCTGGGGTGGGAGGAGCTCGACTCCGGCGAGCAAAGCTCCGCGACGTCCTCAAGTGGTGGAAGCAAGTCCGGTCGGAGACGGCAAAGATCGTCTTCGGAGATCCATGTGTCGTCGGATGAAGGCCGCCCCTGCCAATGGACTAGAAAAGAATGACCAACTCGCTCCCCCTCAGCGTGAATTACCTCCTACAGTATTGTTTCTATCGCGTCTTGCCGTACAAGGAGGGGAAACGGAGATGGAAGTGGTGTGCTCTCACTTTCATTACTACTCAGGCTCAAATGGCTGTGAGGCTTGATGATCGGTGGTACGGGCTGGTATCGGGATAAGTCACTGATGTTGAATGTCGAACTAATCCCCCAAGTTGGTGGGATGCTCACGACATAGGCGTTGTCGTTGATCTTTTGGGCTATCGGGAAAGGCCCGGCGCTACGAGCATGGAGCTTCATAGCGACCCCCGGAGAGAACCTCTCGGGCCTCAATCTGACCAGGAACAGTTCTCCCTCAGAGAACGACATGGACCGACGACCCTTATCGGCGGACGCCTTATACTGCTCATTCATGGATGCAATGCGTGAATGTATGTCATGATGCATGTTTCTAATATGTTATGCAAATTCTAATGCGTTATCTGAGATTCTATGTTTGTCATGTAATGGCATGAGGTCAATGGATCGACGTGGTAGTTGACCATAGACTATCTCAAACGATGATTTGCCCGTAGTGCGATTGACCGAGTAGTTGAAGGCAAACTCCGCCCGGGGTAGGATTTGATCCCATGCGGCTACGTTGTCGCCGACTATAGATCTCAGAAGATTACCGAGGCTCTGGTTAACAACCTCGGTTTGGCCATCCGTCTGCGGATGGTAGGCCGACGAGAATTTAAGTTGTGTGCCCATGAGGACCCACAACGTCTTCCAGAAGTAGCTTGTAAATTTTACGTCTCGATCCGAGACGATAGTCTTGGGCAATCCGTGCAGCTTGACGACGTGATCGAAGAAGAGGCGCGCGATCCGTGAGGCATCGAATGTCTTGGAGCACGGTATGAAATGCGCCATCTTTGAAAATCGGTCCACCATGACCATAATCGAGTCGTGGCGACGCCCAGTCCTAGGTAGCCCCAAAATGAAATCAAGACTAACATCCTCCCAAGGTCTTTCGGGGATCGGGAGGGGGGTGTACAATCTCGTATTCTGTTTTGTGAGTTTCGCTCGGGAGCATGTGAGGCATCGGGAAATAAATTTCCCTACGTCTCTCTTCAGTGAAGGCCAGAAGAATTTATCCTCGAGGGCGAGGATAGTCTTGTTAATCCCGAAATGACCACTTAACCCGCCAGCATGGGTTTCGTAGCTGAGGAAGTCCTGAATCGATGTGCGCGGGATGCAAAGTCTTCGGCCGTAGAAGAGATAGTCATCGTCAAGATAATAGTCTTTCGACCTAGTAGTGCGAGTGCTCGTAAGGGACGAATAGATCGTCGAGAAGTCGGGGCACTCCGTGTAGTCGGCTTTGATTCTATCAAGCCCGAGGATCTGAGTCGTCATGATGCTGAGTACCGTGGGGCGTTGACTTAACGCATCGGCGACGACATTATCCTTACCCTTCTTGTGGCGGATAAGAAAGGTAAAATCTTAAAGGTAAGCGATCCATCTAGTGAGGCGATCGCTGACCTTCTTTTGGTCGTGCAAGTGTCGTAGAGCTCCGTGATCTGAGAAGAGTACAAACTCCTTAGGGAGTAGGTAATGGCGCGAATGACGGAGGGGCTGGACGAGAGTGTAGAACTCTCGGTCATAGTTGTCGTACCGCTTTCGAGTATCATTCAGTTTTTCGCTGAAGTACTCGATGGGATGCCCTCTTTGGCTCAGTACTCCGCCAATCCCAACTCCGGATGCGTCGTAGGCGACCTCGAATACGTCGTTGAAATCCGGTAGTTTGAGGACGGGTGCCTCGGTCATGAGCTTCTTATGAAGCTCGAATGCCTGGTCGGTGGAGGGTGTTCACTCGAATTTTTCCCACTTGAGGATTTCCGTGATGGGGGCGGTAATGCCGCTAAACCCGGGGATAAACCTTCAATAGAAGGTCGCCAAGCCGATGAAACTGCGGACATCGTGTATACTATTTAGCTTTGGCCAGGAGACAATGGCCTCGACCTTGGCCGGATCGACGGCCACTCCTCTAGCTGATGATATAAATCTGAGGAAGGAGACCTCGGCGGTGAAGAAGGTGCACTTCTTCGGATGTGCGTATAGTTTTTCCTGTCGGAGTGATGCGCAGACTCGGCGTAGATGTTGTGCGTGCTCATCCCTAGTTTTACTATAAACTAGGATGTCGTCGAAGTATACGACGACAAATCTGCCGATGTAGGGCCTAAGTACTTCATTCATCAATCGCTGGAAAGTACTAGGGGCGTTCGACAATCCGAAAGGCATTACATTCCATTCAAAAAGGCCATCCTTAATTTTAAAGGCCGTTTTCCACTCGTCTCCAGGCCTTATCCTGACCTGATGGTAGCCGCTCCGTAAGTCTATCTTGGAGAAGATAGACGTGACTACCATCTCATCGAACAAGTCTTGGACACGAGGGATGGGAAAATGGTACTTCACCGTGATTTTGTTGATGGCTCGCGAATCGCAACACATTCTCCAAGTGCCATCCTTTTTCGGGGCGAGCAAGGCGGGGACAGCACACGGGCTAAGGCTTTCCCTAATCAAGCATTTAGCTAGGAGCTCCTTAACCTGGGAGTATAGCTCTTCGTATTTTACCGGGTCCATCCGGTAATGAGGAAGGTTAGGGAGAGTCGCTCCCGGGACCAAGTCGATGGCGTGTTGGATATGTCGCATAGGAGGGAGTTCACTTGGTAGCTCGGCCGGAAACACATCTCCATACTCCTCGAGGAGCTGGGTGATCTCCGGAGAAGGAGGCTCGTGCTCCGACTCGACGACTCCATCCGAGAGAGTGATGGCATAGCAGATAGGCGTCGCGTCCTGATCGAGCTCTAGCTCGCACCAAAAAATACAGCCATTAGTGATAATGGCGGTAGGTGCGGTGCAGGGGGTGCCGTCGCCGATTGGGCAGGTAGCGAGGGTATCCGAACTGAGGGATACCATATGAGTCTACGCCCTCCGTAGACAAAGGAGCAAGTATTTGCTCGTTTGGATAATTGTACGTCGTGGTCGTACAACCAAGGTCGTCCTAGGATAATGCTACCAATTTTCATTGGTAGAACGTCGCATAGGACCTTCTCATCATACGTGCTCATCTTCAAAGGCACGTAGCACTGCATCTTCACCGGTATGGTCGATGCATCTATCCATGACACATTGTATGGAGTAGGATGAGGAATCAAGGTGAGACCAAGGCGGGTAGCTGTGTCTTCGGATATTCCATTTATGCAGCTCCCACTGTCGACCATGAGCTTGTAGGTACGTCCACCAATTTTGACGTACGTGTAGAAGATCGACATGCGTTGCGCGACGTCGACTGGTCGAGTAGCTAGGGCGGTACTATGTGGCGCGGGATTCGCCTGGGTATCATCATTGGGGCTCCTAACCCCGGGGGTATCCATGGTCGCGACGGGGTATGTCGCGGGCGGGGAAATCGGCGTGATCTGGATGTACCCAAGTGGGTCATCCACATCGTCACTGTCCGGGCATTCGCCGGGATACTCGTCCACCTCGAGGTCTTCTTCAGGCTGCTCCTCTACCGACTGCCCATGAATGTCCATGACCATGAGTGATGGGCAATCGGTCCCTCGGTGTCCGAACCCCTTACACTTAAAGCACTGTATGGGTTCGCGAGGGGCGTTCGGGGCCCTGGCAGTGGATATCGCCGAAGAGGTAGTGGGCGTCGGCGTCGTGGCCAGTGTCGATGTCGCTGGGGTATGAGGTGCGACCGTGGGTCGCGGCGTGGCGTAGCGGATGTGGCTGATGACGGAGTGGGACGAGGGGCCGAGGGGCCGAGGAAGTGTTAGTCACTATATCATCGTGACTAAACTCGTTGCTCTCAACGAGGCTATAAACAAGGTCAACTGTTGAAGGGTTCTGCTCTAGTACACGAGCCCCCAAGTCTGGACGAAGCCCGTGTACAAAGAACACGATCTGAATTTGTGGGCTATCCACAAATTTACATCGCATGTGGAACTCTTCGAACTCTTCGATGTAATCCGATACCTTGCGCTTCCCCTGCTTGAGATCCATCCACTTTAGCATGAGACGTGTCATGTAAAGCTTAGGGATATACTTATCCTTAAGCTTACGTGACATCTCGTCCCAAGTGAAGGGAGGGTCTCCTCTCCGTCGGGCACCCTCCTTCTCGTTCTTCCAAAAGATCTTCGCTTGTCCTCCAAGCCGGGCCTCGGCGTAGGCGACACATAGGTCGTTGATAAGCCAAAAATAGGGGTAAAAACTATACAATTTTTAGCCCTTGTCGTTGTGGATTTTGGCTTATGCAATAAAATTTATAAGAACTCCACTTAAGACGTATAGTGATAAGTACGAGTGTCGTCCAAGGGAAGCTAGTAAGGAATTCAATTTGGTGATTGTATTGGTCGTTTCACTCTGATTAAACTGAATTTGATCTTCAATGAGGATCAAGTCACCCTAATTAGATGAGAATTTAGAAAGGGGGGTAGAAGAGTTGAGATGAATAGAAGAAATATGGAGCTCTAAATTGGCTTCTTTGATCCTAATAAAAGGATCCAAGAGGTCAATTAGAGAGGTTAAAAGGGAATGTTTAATTTGAGTTTGGTTTGTTTTTGCAACTTTGATAATTCAGAACTGAAATGGGGGTAATTTAATCTCCTAAGAATTGAAACTAATTTTTTTTTAGAGTTTTTCTTTGGAATGCAGTTGAAGGCTTAGTTGAATCCCTCAAATTCTCCTCTCAATCCTAATCAGGGCTTGTACATGCCGCTCAAGCCAAGCGATTTAGAATTTTATATCAAAACCAAGAAGAAGAAACAAGAAATTGAACTAATCTCATTCAAAGTGCACAAATCCAAATACAATCAAGGAAAAAGTACGAGATAACTTGATCTAGGGTGGGAATCCTCTCTGTCTTGCAGTTGTGATAGAGAACCATCAAGAATGAGCTCCCCCTTTCGAAATTTAGCTTTTATACTTAGGTTATATGGTACAAACTACCATTTTACCCCCGTTTAGTACTTAATATTTATCTATCAATGTAGGCTGGATCTGAATGATCCAACCATACAGATAGAAAGAGGGGATCAAGACGAACAAATCCATAAAAAAATCATCTCAATCGGACTTCAGGATCAAAAGTTATTAATAAATCAATTTAAACTAATTTAATCCATTGGATTTAAAATTGATTTATTTAATAGTTTTGTTTTTAAACACGCAATAACGTGTCGCTCTGTCATTGGCTGGCGCATTTTGAATCCTCCTTTTCGCAGAAAATTCGTTAAAAAGCCTGGAATTGCTTTTGGACGCCGCCCAAAAGTAATTGCGTATATGCCCCTGGCGCACTCTCTCTCCTCCGATTTCTCCTAAAAACATTAAAAATATATATTAAAAATTGCAATAAAACACTGTAAAATTTTAAATTGGATCTTTACGCCTGCAGTGGCGACCGAGAGCTGTTTTCAGGGTCTTTTTGTAATGAAAGTTTGCAGAAAGGCCCTTGAGAGTTCGAAAATAATAAAAATACTTCTTTTTCTATTATAAATATACTTTTTTCCTTGAAATAAATACATTTCCTCTTCAAATAAATCTCAGAAAAATCCTAAAAATTTGTAAAAATTCTAGAAAATTCTAGAAAATTCTAGAAAATTCTAGAAAATTCTAGAAAATTCACTGATTCATTCCCATGCTGATAAATGTCGAAATAAAATATTAAAAATGCCATTTTCATTCAAAAATAATTATTTCGAGCTTCAATAAATCCTTTAAAATTCATAGAATTAACAGAAAATTAGGGACAAATCAGAAATCACTAGAAAACACTATTTTCATGTAAATATATGATAACAACCCCATTTTAAGCTCTTTCAATGCATAAAATAATGCTAATAACATGAAATAAAGACAAAAATTAGGGTGTTATCAGAGCCCCACAAAACCAGGTACAAGATTTGTCTACTCTAACACATGTGATCTCTCACATGATAGAGGAGCAGAATCGAAGGCTACGGGAAGAAATGGAGATGCACATGCAAGCCATAATGGGGATGCGCGTGGTCGGTCAGATTCGATGAAGATGGGCGACAAACCAAGCTTCTCCAACGGTTCTTGATGAATAACCGCCAAGAAACGCAAATCTTGAAATGATCTTCCAAGAGCAAAGTAACAAGAACCCTTTCGTCGATCGACGGACATGGAGTGATCTCGACGTGTTACGGCTTGAAGATGAAGGCACGTTATCCACGATCTCACGCT
Source organism: Wolffia australiana (assembly GCF_029677425.1). Lineage (NCBI taxonomy): Eukaryota > Viridiplantae > Streptophyta > Magnoliopsida > Alismatales > Araceae > Wolffia > Wolffia australiana. The sequence goes on from NC_135843.1 coordinate 3,467,375, forward strand.
AAGAAATCTAACTACTTCTCTTAGAAGGAAAGGAACGGAACAAGAACGATACGTTTTCAAATTTCTCAAGTCTGTCCATCACTTGGGCATGCCATCCCCTTATATGGGGAGGATGGGTGCCAAGTGGCCGTTCGTGGAGGAGGAAACCGTCGCAAGACGAGGTCCTCCTTTTTACAAGCATTACATTTGACGAAAAGGAAATAACGGACAAGGCCCAAGAGAGTGGCCCAATCCAATTGTTCAGAAAATTACAACTAAACCAAATAATGAAGAAAACTTATGAATCATCATGCCGAATACTTGAATCTGGGGTCGCGGACATCGGCACGAGCTGCTCGGTGTGGTCAGGCTTGTCTTGTGTCGGTGTCGGTGCGATGGTCCCCCATCACGTTCTAGTGAGGAGCAGCTTCCCCGTCGTGGGATCCTTGATATAACAAGCAGTAGGATGAAACTCAACAAAAACGTGATTATTAGTGATTAACTTATGAATGGACAAGAGGTTTTTAGAGATTTGAGGCACATGAAGACAGTTTTTAAGTAAAAGAGGATGATAGATAGGAGAGGATGGGATAGAGGAAGTGCCGAGTGATTTAATAGACAAACCTATGCCGTCTCCTACGTATAAGTGCTCCGATCCTCCATAGGGAATGACTCCATGGAGATTCGGGGCGTCAGGAGTGACGTGGTGAGTTGCACCATTGTCGGGATACCAGACTTGTTGACAAGGATGTGGGTGTTGTGAGGGAGCAATTGATCCAGTATGCAAGGCGGCGTATGCCTTTGGAGTTCCTCCAAAAGAGTGGGCTGGTGGTCGCATCATCCTGGGCGAAGGAGAGGGAACTCGAATAATGCGGCATTCTGATGCTCGATGGCCTTGTTTGAGGCCTAATTTGCATCTTGGAATAAACTGCCCATTACGACCTCCATGACAATGATTATCACCACTCCGTGAGACATAACATAAATTCTGTTCACAGTTGGTTGTCTGATATTGGTTGTTGTTGGAGATATTTGATTGGGTCTGATTGGCTATGGGAGCAACTGGACCTGTTTCTAATTCATCATCGCTTTCGAAGTTGTCCATAGAGACAGCTCGAAGAGAGGCAAGTAAATCATCAAAAGTTAGGTTTTCATTTTGCGTGGTAACCCCAGTGAGAAACGACCAAAATTTAGAACCAAGCCCTCGAAGGAAGACAAATTTTATTATTTGATCGGCAACAAATTCCCCACCATTGACCAGCTCTGCTAAAAGTTGTAGAAACTCAGAGATGTATTCATCAAGGGATTTGGTCCCTTTCTTTATGGAGTGAAAGCGCAAAGTTAGCTCCATAATCCGAGACTTAGAGGCAAAGGAGAGCTTGGTGGCAAGCTTCTCCCATGCGTCTCGAGCTGTAAGAGAGCCAGAGACGACAGGGAGAAGTTCAGGTGACATGGAAGAGATAATGGTCGATAGTACCTGTTGATCGATGCATTCCCACTGTGTATTTTCATCATCTCTGTCTTCTTCTTCAGTCGATGGAGGATGCGTGAGATGGTTCTCCAAACCTTGTGCCTTCACAGTGGGCACGATTTGGATTTTCCAAATCAAATAGTTGAGTTTTGTGAGCTTGACGGACATTATCGGTGTCGTTGTGATCGTGGTGGCTCTCGCTTGGAGGATTGCCCACCGCAAGAGCGTCGATGGGCGATGGAGGTACTGGTATCCCCAGCGGAGCGGGAAGGCCATCAGTAGAGGCATTGGCAGCCTCGTGTTGCTCTGATACCATGATAGAAGTATAGGAAGATGGAGTAGTAGCAAAGGAGAAAGATTGAGAAGATGAAGAAATTGGGACAGGAGAAGGAAATTCCATGAAATGAATTAATGAAGTGTTCACATATTTGTAGGGGCGTAAGGGCGGTAATGCATTTATTAACTGCATTAACCACAGCGTTTGACGCCATGCTGCTGGGAATGATGTTGTTATTGGTAGTCGGGTCAGGCACTAGCGGAAAACGAGTATTGCCTTGGGACTGTGCAAAATCAGCTGTAGAGCAACGTGTCCGTTCATGACAGTGACGTGGCTTGAGGCTGGTGACAGCGTCCGTATGTGATTCCAGAAGCTTCACTGTCATGTAATTGTTGGAGCGGTACGGTGGGTGTACACCTGTCTTCGAGGAGTCATCATTATCTCTAACAGTGTTCCGGCGGCGGGGGAGCTGACGGTGACCTAGGGCTCTGGCGGTGGGGGCTTGCAGCCCATGATTCGGCCTAGGAGGCACCTAGGGCTCTGGCGGCGGGGACCCGGCGGTGGCCTAGGGCTTTGGCAGTTGGAATCTTGTGGCCTCAGACTAGGGTTCTAGCAGCGGGGAATCCAACAACGGCAAGAGCTTCGGGGCTTTGGCGATGGGGCACTTGCGGCCCCATACCAAGGTTCCCGACAGCGAGGATACGGGGGCAGCCTCGGGACTCCAACGGTGGGAATCTGGCAGCCTCTGGTCTGGCATGGGGCGCCGGCACTTCGGGTGCGGCGCAGCCACCTGCCGTTGGTGGTCCGACGGAACGGGGAGCAGGCGACAACTGTCAGCCCCATTCCCATTCCGTTCCTCCTCCCTCAACATCTCTTTTTTTTGTTTTTCCTATTCGGGAATTTTTCCCAAAAATAACTTGACTTTTCTTTATAGTTCTGGATCTTGCCGGAATGGACGAAGGATGGGACGGGACGAATTTTTTCCCGTCCTACGTCTGATGGTAGCTCAGGGATGAAGGACGGGACAATTTTTCGTCCACCGACAAAAAAAGGTCTGTCCAATAATCTCGGAATGATTTTTGTCCCGTCTAGTCCACCGGGGACGAATGTTCGTCCCAAAATTCATCCCGGACGAAAAAATATATTATATATATTTAATTTAGTATAATAGATTATAATCTATTATAACATATAATAAATTGTCCTAGCAAGACCACGTGGCAACATCTCAATCGTCAGATGTGAATCCGACAGTTTTCTGTCCATCGTTCGGAGACCTCTAGATGGACAATTTTTTCATCTCGTGGAACAAAAACTGTATCGTCCGGTGGTCCCCGGGATGAATTTTCATCCAGAATTCATCTTTGCCCCTAGGCGTGCCAATCTGGTTGGGCTCGAGCTGGCGGTGTCGCCAGCGACGGCGTGGGCTTTGGCGTCATCCTTAATGGAGCGGGGTCTCGTGATCCATCACTCTGGTGTCATATAAAGCATTGAGGTTATTCCAGAAGAACAAGAAAAACTGGATGGCAGAAAGAGAAGAAGGATACATAGAACAGATGCAGTTAAAGATCCAAACTTACTACATGTATGGTTGTATTTATCATACCATATAGTAGTAATGTGGCTATGTCTTAATCCCAGTTATTCTAACAAACTGTCGCGGCCATATCTGATGAAATCCAACAATTAGATTATCTCTTATCTAGGTTTAATTCTGACCCTCAATCTTTAATCCTATCTATGTCTAACCTTACAGTGTGTCCTAGCCACTAATCCTATAATGAGTACAAGGGGTACCTATTTACTTTTCTTTCTTGTCTACTGACAGGGCTCTTAGTTCCTGACTTGTTTTCCATGCCCTCTTGTCTCTTTCTATGTCTTTGTCTGTCTGACCTCTCTCTCTTTTTTTTCTCTCTCTCTTTCTCTATGTCTCTCTCTCTTGCTTGCCTCCTCTTTTCACCCCACTCCCCCTCCCTCCCTCTCTCTCTTTATGTCTCTCTCTATTTATTTTTATATATATCACTCTCTCTTTTCCTCTCTTCCTCTTTCATCACCCCTCTACGTGTCTCTCTCTCTGTTTATATGTATGTATGTATGTATGTACGTATGTATGTATGTATGTATGTATGTATGTATGTATGTATGTATGTATGTATGTATGTATGTGTGTGTGTGTATGTCTGTGTGTCTGTGTGTATGTGTGTGTGTATGTATGTATGTATGTATGTATGTATGTATATATGTATGTGTCTATGTGTGTATGTTTGTATGTTTGTATGTGTGTATGTGTGTATGTTTGTATGTATGTATGTATGTATGTATGTATGTATGTATGTATGTATGTATGTATGTATGTATGTATGTATGCATGTATGTGTGTATGTATGTATGTATGTATGTGTGTATGTATGTATGTGTGTATGTATGTATGTATGTATGTATGTATGTATGTATGTATGTATGTATGTATGTATGTATGTATGTATGTATGTATGTATGTCTATCTGTCTATCTATCTATTGATCTATCTGTCTATCTATCTATTGATCTATCTATCTATCTATCTATCTATCTATCTATCTATCTATCTATCTATCTATCTATCTATCTATCTATCTATCTATCTATCTTTCTCTCTGTCTGAACTTATGTATCTATCTCCTTAACTTTCTTTCTCTATCTCTCTCTCACTCTCTCCCTCTCTCTTAGCCCCCATCCCCTTATCGTTCACTCATTGTTTATTTTCCCCATTTCAGTTACCTCTTTTTGGGTCTCCCCCTCAATTTTCTTGGTCTCGTTGAAGTCAGAGGTCTCTTTATTTCTACCTTCATGTATCTCTCTCTCACAAGCGCATATAAAAACACCTACTCTCTCTCTCTCTCTCAATTTTACTTATCTTAGCATTTAGCTCTCTTTCTTTATCTCACGAAGTGCCAGTTTTGGTCTGGATTTTGGTTTTTTGGGGAAAACTAATTCTATACCCAACATTTGATATGGTCTTTATTGGGTCAAATACCAATTGTTGTCATTAGCATGGGGAAAAAATATAGTATTAGGCTATTATGAATGTAATATAACTATTCAGAGTTTCCTTTTTTCAAAAAATTAATTTTTAAAAAGAAATGTAATCATATAATTATAACACCCATCTTTGGTGCTCATAGTTAGCATATTTTGGCTATTTATGACTCTAGAGACTTGTAACCTTAAATTTTGCAGCTAAACTCATGCATCTCATACAAGTATGGATCTTTGGCTTGAGGTCTGGATTTTGTTATGATGGTGGTGGAGAGATGTAACGAACGGAGTCATAACTAGAAATTCCTTTGGCTCTCACTATATTGTGTTTCCTCTCATCATTCAATATCTATATGAATTCGTACGGTTAAGTTTTGTTCAGGGCCTCAATTTTGCTATCTCTTTCTCTCCCTTTTCCTCTCTGTGTCCCTCATATTTTTTTTCCATGTCTCTCACCCTTTAAATTGATGTTTGAAATGAAATGTTGGTCAGAATGTCACTCTGAATGGATCTCTATTCCTCTATCTCTCTCTCATTCTGATTCTCCTTACGTTGGCTTTTCTTGACTTGTCTCACCCTAACTTTAATGTTGAAATGTAGCTCATTGTCTCAATTCTGATCTTTCTCTCTATCTCTTCTTGTCTGTTTATTCTTCCCTCTCTCGTACTTTGTCGATCCCTCATTTTCTCTCTCAATGTTGACACGACAGGTGTGAAATAAACTATTTTGTGTCAATGATATATTTTTTAAGACATTTAATTCAGGTAAATTTTCCGTATGATTATTTTTTACCATTTCATATTATATAATCCATGGACCGCATCGTAATAATCTCATAGATCTATTTTGTTGTATGTATTCTGCTTATATTTGGCTCCAAAATATCAAACATTTAATGAACTCATAATATTTCCCATAGATTACACATATTCCAAGTATTGAAGTTCGTCAACTGGCGTAAACACAATGAGGCGCCCTTAGCATTGGGAAGTAAAAGCAAGGCCTGCCTGAAGAATTCATTATAGGGCTGCCTGTTTGAAAGTGTAAACATTGGATTTTCTCGAAGAAGGAATCATATCATAATCTGTACAATTATCTTCCTCGGCTTTTTGCATTTCGGGTTATATTAATGTTATGTCTCTCTACTCCTCCTCCTATGGCTCACCCTAAGTTGCCTTTCCTCACCTCTCTTATTCTCTCTACCGGTTTGTATGGTGAAATTTAGTCATGTTCCACATCTTTTTTTCATATTTCATGCCCTTTGAATCGATTTGTGAGATTAAATGACAGCGATCATGTCACCCTGATTGGCTCTCTCTCTCTCCTCATTTCTCTCTCTTTCTTTGACTCGCCTTACGTTGTCTTCCTGGACTTCTCTACCCTAATTTTAACGATGAAATGTAGTCTATTATCTCACATCTGCTCTCTCTCTTCCAATGTCGATCCTTCAAAACTATCTGTCAACTTTGAGATGGGAGGTTTCCGAAACGCCAGATGTTCTAAAACGAGGGGGAGAAGCAGATTGTCCTTCCCTACCCTCACCAGTACCATTCTGGCTGCATCTTCAGATGGTTGAACATCAATCGGGTATTTGGTTCCCATTTCAAGCTCTATCTTATAATCCCCCCCTTTACTAACTGGCTTTACAAAATATTTATGACTATCTATATCCCTATTTATACGTCTACATCTTTCTCTATGTATATTTTATAAATTTCCTATATGTTTGACCTCGCTTGCCCAATTCTCTCTCTCTTTCTCTCCCCATTTGTTGACAAGCCTCAGCTTCACATATGCATCAACCCATCTCTATCCCGAAGTTGAATTACATCTCTCTTTATCTTGCGCTCTTTTTTCTGTATTGACTCATCTATGTTATGAAGTCAAAACTCTAAAAATCTCATCAGCTCTCTCTCTCTCTCTCTCTCTCTTGCTTCTACCTCTCACATCATTTATCTACTCCTCTAGGACATGTCTTACAGCCCTGACACACCTATGCGGTATCACAAGAGTAAGAAGAACATTGTAGAGAGGAGGAAAGAGATAGACAGAGACAAAGATATGTCATTATTAGAAAATAAAAACAGATACGATATTACCGGGCAACGCCGAAGAAACAACACATAGCGTTGGAGGTCCCAACTTTTGGACAGTTACTTGACTTAGTTAATTGAGGAGTTGGTGTTTTTGAAAAAGTCAACAAAGAAAAAGTCAACATGGTATAGGGTGATGTGGAGGCAGGAGTTGAGCTCAAGGAGAGCAAAAGACTGGGTTTCTTTGAGTTTAAATGGACAGGTGTGTGGCCATGCTGAGTTTAAATCCATAGGCAGTTATGGGGGAGTGCCTATAAATATGTATGTGTTCTATTGTTGTTGTATGTAGTGTGCATCAAGGTTCCTTCCTCTCTCAAAGTGTTCTTTCTTGTTGTTTCTCTTTGTGAGATCAAGAGAGTGAGAACTTAAATCTTGTTTCTCACTATGAGATCAAGAGAGTAAGAACTTAAATATATTTTCTCTGTGTTAGATAAAGAGAGTGAGTGCATGCCCTTCCCTTCTCTATGTGAGTTGCGGAAGTGAGAGAGCTAAGTTCCAATATCAACGAGAGGAGAAATAAATAACTGCAGATATAAATGCGACCATCACTGCTTTATTCTTTTCATGATTCCTAGAAACAAACAGATTTTGTGTCTTGCCGAGTCCCATACTCATTGATGACTCTCAGCTTCCCGACCCCAATCATTCTCTCCCATTTAAGGTGGTGGCGAGGTTTGATGTCAAGAAGTGGCGAAGGGAGAGTCGGACGTGGCGGAGTTGACGAACGAGGAGAAGTGAATGAAGGAGACGCGGAAGGAGACGGAGGATTTGGACGTGGCAGAGTTGGGGAATGAGGAGAAGTGTAGGGGGGAGATGGAGAAGGTGACGGGGGAGTCGGACGTGGCGGAGTTGGGGAAGAAGGAGAAATCTTTGATGCAGGATGACTAGGGGGGACCGGGTAGGGAAGACTATCTAGTGTAAGGTGGGATAAATCAGACCACAATTCACACGATCGAATTCGAAGATTTAAGTCCGGTGTAAATACTGATGGTGCAACCCCTTTCCTCATTCGAGAGCGGGAGTACTGTCTTACAACCACCGTTGTGAAAACAAAGTAACAATTTCAATAAACCGAATGGTCGATTGCTAGAAGATTCAAAGGCCTAATCAACTAATCGCTAGAAGAATCAAAATCCAAATCAGATAAACTGACGGCAGTGGAAAACAATCGAGGAACGCTGGATGAAGAACACTGATACCAAAGAGGATAGAATTTACCTCGGCACTAGAGGTGTGTGTCATGGCGGCGCGGGTAATTATCGACGTGTCGTTTGGGGAGTTGGGCGGCGAAATGTGCACTTCGACAGGGTGTCGCGATTAAACTGTGTGGTCAGTTTGCGGGGGGTCAAGGGACGAGTCGCCCCCTCGCGAGGTTTGGGGCCGCACCCTAAAACCTAAATGAGATGCGCGGCAACGAGTGGCTGCGTGGGCAACTTGGGGTAGGCGGTTGCACGCGATGCCCAAGTGCCGGGCGACGGTGCTAGCCGTTGCAAGTGGCGGGTGCGCATGGCAGGCAGCTGTGCACGCGGTGGGAGCAGGAGGGCGGCCGTGCACGCGACGGGCGCGGGCGGGCAGCTGTGCACGCGACGGGTGCGAGAGGGTGGCCGTGTGTGCGGCGGGCACAGGCAAGCGGCCGTGCGTGCGACAGGCACGGGGGGGTGCAGGCAAGTGGCTGTGCGTGTGACAGGCGCAGGTGGGTGTGGGCAAGCGGCCATGCGAGCAATAGGCTCGGGCGGCCACAGGCAAGCGACTGCGTGCACGACAGGCGCGGGCGGGCATATGCAGGTGGTAGTGAACATGGCGCGCATGGGTTGATGGGGATAGGTGACTATGCATGTGGCGGGCGCAGGCGAGCAACTGTGCAGGTGGTGAGAGCAGACGGGCAGCCATGCACGCGCTGGGTGCAAACGAGCGACCGTGCGCGCGGTGAGTGTGGACGGGCGGTTGTGCGCATGACAGACGCAGGCTGGGCTTGTGCGCACGAAAGATGCGGCCAGGTGGCTGTGCACACGCGGGTGCAGGAGGGCAAGTGGTCTTTTGTCAAGGTGGCGGTAGTGGCAAAAGTGAGCGGTGGTGGCTCAGAAGGGATGACAGCTTTGGCAGACTTCCTTTAGAAGAAGAAACTTTAATTCCATAAGAAATTCAATTTTTCTTACAACATTGGCCTATGTATAGGCCTTGGAGGAAAGAGAAAATAAGTAGCTGTTAATTAAAAATTCTAATATTAAATGACGTTGGTGACGTGTCGATGTGTCACGCCAGCGGACAGTTCTAAAGTTGGTGTTGGTGACGTCTCATGACGCAGGACGTCTCATGTGAAAGTAGAGGCACGTTCTGTACTGGTATAGTTGAAATGGTTGTCATCAGTCTTGTAAGAGGGAGATATGGAAGGAGAAGAAGAAGGATGGGACTTGTTCTCGTAAGATGTGTGCTTGATGGACACGACGGTGACGGAGAGAGAAATCGCCGCCAGGACAAGGCGGCGGAGGGACGAGTGCACCGCCATGGCCTTTGCCCAAATCTCACTGATTCTGTTCCTCTGAACGATAACACGCTCTATACCTTTCATATATAGCGCCGAGTGTAAGAATATTTATTCCGCCTAGATAGTCAGCCCCGCCGACGTCTGAGTATGAGGACGACCCTTCGCATTTCCGTTTATTTTATTTTAATTTTTCAGTAAGATTTCCCTCTCCGATGGGCATAAAACATGGTTAGTATAAGCAAGGCTGGCATCATTTCAGGTTTCCATACTCCAATATTGTGTGGTTCTTGCCTCGTTTTAATGCAGGATTGACTAAAGTCAGCTAAGGATGGATAATACAGAACACAAATCACCACCATCGATTTTGAACATTTAAATCCAGAGAAAATGATGATAATTGGCCTATTTATAGGTCTCGGGGGAATAAGAAAATAACTAGAAATTTCAAATAGCTTTCAAAAAAAAATCTAATAATAATATAAACTCTAATCCGGGGTTTGAGGTTGACGATGGCGACGTGTCATGACACGAGTCATCTCCTCTTGTGATGGTGGTGTCACGTCTGTTGATGGGGGATGGTCATGTGCCCCACTACGTTTAATTCCCACTATCCAATGAGGGACAGATAGGAGACTAGATATTAAAATATGAGGGTTTATTTTTGCTTCAGGTTTGTGACCCAACGTGAGTTTGGTCACAACGTGGGGGGGACTGGGTCAGTTTATTTGCATTTGATGTGGAAAATATCAATCGGCTTCAAATCAGAATCAGAAAAGTCCCTGCCGATGGAAATCTCAAAATTCCGTATATGGCCAGATTCGTGCTCTGGGTTCTTCATTCTTTTGTGGTAAGTACAGGCGTTCCTTGCATCAATTGTGGGTATTATCATTAACCCTGTAACATGGGCGTCGCTATTGTCATTAACCCTGGCTTCATGGAACGACAGCTGCATACTTCGACAGATTTTGTGGAGGATGTAATAGGATATATAGATGATACTGGGTAAAAAGCCTTCTGAATAGTAGATCAAACAAGGCGATACAATAAAAACTTCTACAAGATAACTTTTTGTCCTCTCTTTCTTTCTTTCTTTCTCTCTCTCCCTCTCTCTCTCTCTTTCTTTCTCTCTATCTCTATCTCTCTCTCGTTCCGTCTTCCTCAACCAGATACTCTCTTTGCTATTCTTACCTCTCTGGTTCTCTCTTTCACGTACTCTTTCTCTTTCCTCCTTCCCACTCCTCTCTCTCTTACTATGGATCACTGCTCATACTTAAACATCTTTGATGAATGACAGAAACTGCAGTCTTCTCACCGACTATTGAATTTCAAAGAAAAAATCTTTTAAGAACAGTTATATATTCTTACCTTATCACATTGTCGTAATTAAAATTAGTCTCAGTTTCAACTTTGAAAAGGAAACTGATAGTGGCATTGAAGTCAAGGAAAGAAGGAGATGTACAAGTTGTTGTGAATCTCGTTTGTCTTTCCATTAGGTGGCACTACAAGTAATAAGGTACTGTGTTCCAGATTTCACTACCATAAAATCTTACTAATAACCATTAAGTCATAGGAAATCATAGGAAATTTTCTAGCTCAGAGACAATTTAATAATTGAAACTTTCTTCCATGTATATTGATTCATTACTTACACTGCATTACTGATAGAGTATTTAAGTAAAAACAATTTCATAAAAGTTGTCGAATAAGTCAAAATTAATTAAATAGTGCCATTCAACCACTAAAAGTGGACTGGCCAATCACTAATTTGAAACTTATATTTTGAATAGGACATTCTATTACTTAATTAAAAGTGTAACCTCTTCATAAAACTACAATTTTTTTTCTTGATATACTATTACTTGATCCATTAAATATTACAGTTACTGCATACCTTTTTATCTTTGATAATTATATCTGAATTAAGTGATTATTTTATAGATTTCAAAGAAGAAAAAATATTAGTCTTATTATAAATAATAAAGTATGGCAAAAAATATTTTAAAATTAAAATTTACACAATGTAGACTTCAGGTTAATATTTTGAATAATTTGAACTGAATGGGAAAATATGGAATTATATCTCCATCTTTTGTGTTCTAATTAAACATATTTTCCATTTACTACTTGAAATGTGTACCTATTTTGCAAATAATTTGGTTATAAGATAGAATATTGTCCATTAGAATGTTACTCTCCTTCTACATTCGCTTTATGGGAGCCTGACATTCAAAGTTTTTATGACTATTCAAACTCTTCATTGATAGAGTACATGACAGACTCAGAAATAAGGTTCTAATTTGTCGATGGTATTTTATAAGTTGATCAATAAAATTTTAAACATGTATTCACTTAAAAAAATTTAGCTTGTGACAAGTATGGATTGATAGAGGACAATGATTATGGATTCAATATTGTTCATATGTTGAGTAATTTGATGACATGAGTTACATATAAAAACAGAGTCGTGCGATGAGAAAATTCTAGGAGAGGTAGTTATGATTAGCCTACATTTAATTTAATTATAGTACATAGCAGATGGTAGATAATGACAATTATGATTTAGAATATCGAGTGAGAGAAAGAATGAAATGAAAAAATTAGAGAGAAATGCACGAGAGTGATGTAAGGAGAGAGTTGGATGAGTAAGATAATGAGAAGACAATGATATTAAAATTGTAAGTGGTGATTACTGAGTATATGGAGTCGAGGTCATGGTGAGATGTGGTGATCAAATTTATCTATGCTAATGATGATGTTTATATGGATTACCAAAAGACGAGAATACTTTCGACCAAGATAAGAATGACTTGTAAGTGCAAAAAGCTCCCCCACTTGTCTGTTTCCGCTCTCGACACACTCAAGACAAAGAATAAGCTTAATGAATTTCAGAAACTCACTATCTTTTAAATAGTCCACTTAAGGTTGAAGCAAGTTTAAGGATGAATTTGAAAATGCTCCATGCCTCTATTTAGAGATTTGGTGGTACGGATAGAAAGAAGCAGTGAACAAAAAATGTCCCTCAAAATTTAAGCTCAATCAGGCTTCTGGACGTTGGATATCAAACTTGGAAATTTGAGCAATCCAAGCTGTGCATAATTTCTCTCTCTCCGTCATCGTCACTAATGTGTCTTCATTCTACGTTGGCTATTTAAATGTCCAATCGTCAATCATTTTATCGTTACAGCTTACCTCTTCCTCAAGGATCGCGAGCTTTGAGAGTACCACGTGTACTTGTATAGAATAAAATACAAAAAAGCTATTTAAAAATCATTGATTAAATCATGTGAAGTGGCTGCAATATTGCCTGTGTCATCCATTTATAATGACTGGCATGCTTGCACTTGTCATTCATGTCAGGAAAAATGAATATTCCCTAATGATTACTTCACATTGCATGAATCATTGTATTCCACATCAAATCTTTTTCCATTTTTAATGAATTGAAATGATACATGTGTGCGCCACATTTACCCCCAAAATTCTGGACTTCTTCTTTCTATTTTTTTGGTTATTTGTTTCCTCGATCTATGAATTTCTTTGATTGAGATTAAAAACTTACTTTTTATATTGATTCATGTGATCCATACGACAAAACGAATTGAAAACTGTCAGTTAATAATTAAGGAATGATGTCATCACATATCATAGTGCTAAATTGCGAATGCATTTGATAGCTTGCCATTTGATAGAATCGAACCGAGACATGTATTAGGGTGCATTTTGAATTTGAAAATCTATCAATACATCATGATAGAATAAATAAGATACCAGAAATTATATTAAATATATATTTTAACCTTTTAAATTCATCTATCAATGAATATAACCTCAAAGAATTGATAAAAAAAAGTTTGCAAATCATAAAATTAATCATTTACTGACATGATGTTAGAAAAGTGCATAAAAAATATTGAGTCCAATAAATCAGAATATTACTTTAAAAATAGATGTAATTATTTAAATATTGATAACACACATTTAGAACATGCAAATTTCACAGAAATAACCCAATAACTTCATGTTATCTTTATACTCCAGGACATATTTTCCATTTGCTTAACTTGTTTTTCAATATCTTTAGTTTGCTTACAAATGATGTTGTTACAGTCCTAACATTTATATAATTCCTTGGTAGTTAATTCTAGTTATAGACACCACTTGTTTAGTGTAACTAATAGTTCCTTTTTCCATGTAGTTGATTCGATCCTAGACTGAAAACAGAAACACTTTGTTTTGAATATAAGGAATGCCTTAAGTATTTATGATATAAGCATTATATAAATATACTTTAATGTTTTAAATGTCAAATTCAAACAAGGAGGGAGAGACATTTGACTATCTCTATAACTAACATTAATTCATAGTATACAATATATTAATTTTTATCAAATTTTCCATTTATTATATTCTCCGGATGATATAGTCAAATATCCATATTGGGTTTCAAAATATGACTTGAAGCCATCCCCACAGCCCATCAAGTTTCCGATGCATGCCAATATCTAACGAGTAACATAGAGTTTTTACTAAAAATTGAAAAAATAATATTTATCCATCAAGTGAATGTCCAGCCAAACTAATGAATTTTCAGAGGATCCTCTCTGATTCTTTTTGGAGAGAGGCTGTCATTTTTTGTCATACCTATGGATATATAAACACAAAAGATAGGAGATTAGAGGTTTCACATATTTTTTTGAATTTATTGATATGCCATAGAATTCACAATTTGTCACTAGTAAGATGGTTTTTCCTGTTCAGGATGAAATTTGATATGATTTAATTTACCATAGTTGAAGCTGGTTGTAATCAAATTAGCTTTTAGATGTGCCCTTTGTAATTTTCTCATTTTTATTATTTGATATCTATTTGGTCCTGACTTCTTGTATTCCCTCCTCCACATGTGGTTCCCTTGCATTATCCAATACAATAACTAGTAAATAGAATACTAAAACTTAAACCGTGAATGACTGATGTAACACGATGAGCGTTGGGATTGGACGGCTTGTGTGACATCAGAGGACAGGCTGTAGATGGATAAGATGAACAATTGATGCAATGTATCATCAAAGTCAAATGAGAAAAGTATCAACATTTGCTGACTAGAAAAGACGATTGAAAAAGATTCAGGAGTGGACTGTCACGGCCAGACACCCAATGACCCGACTATATCAACTAGACGTCTACGAGGTGGAGGACACATCATGTCGAGAGGCATCTACACTCTCTTTTGCTAGATAACCTAAGTGCTATCCAAAAAAACTCCTAACTCTCATCAAGGGTGGCTAATCCTATTGCGAATTAGACTCTCGGCAATGAGCAATTCAATCCGGCACTAGAAGAAGTAACAATACTGCAAAATAAGTGGGGAAACGATGGTACGTGATGGGTTGATACCCGGAAGTCCTTGGCGAGGAGTCGTTTCACAGAAGATGACAAAAGTCGTGGGTCATAATGATTGGATGCATTAAACGAGCCCATCATTGGCTCATTATGGCATCGCAATGCGCGATGTCATAATGCGTGATTTTTTACTTTGAAATGCACAGCTTGAGCGAGTGACGAGGAAAAGGTACACTTTGTTATTTGTTTGGCTTTTTGTGCAATAAATGCACGTGAAGAATCGATCTTCGCGTGCATTTATGAAAATGGGAATATTTTATCTAATGAATACTCGCTCAATCGATTAGACGCGGAAATCGATTATGTATGTATTTATTTTAAGAAAATGAAAAATAAAAAAACACGTGTGTTGAATATCGGGAAGCTTATTTATTTATTTATTTTTATTCAAGTGAACAGGGCGATGACATCTCATTTTCTCATCCGTTTAACTACAGTACTCATTATGCAATGACTGTGGCCTGTGAAAGTGCACAACCACGTGTCAGAACGCGATCCGAGGGCGGAGAAAACAAGAAAAAAGTCTAAGCCAATAGGAAAATTCCATTTTTTAGATGCATAGAAGAGAGAGAAAATGATCCAAAGGCCACGATTAAGCGCCACTAAATCTGCGATATCTGGAGATCTAGCCATCCAATTGCGCCCAAATTTTGAGGGTAGGTTTGTCTTTTCACCCTCAACAATCTAGAGAGTGTGACTTTAAGATGGAGGTCGGGAAGAAGGAAATTTTATTTTTGAAAGCACTCCCCAAGGATTTTGCCAGGAAGGACACATGTGATGCTTTGGAAGTCGATAGATCTTGGTTCATCATTAAAAGTTGTAAGTTTCTAATTTAGTTTTTGAAACTCTTCTTGAATGATTCTTAAACGCCAAGGCATAGGAAAATGTAAATACCCTTGAAATTGATGTGAGTGGAAATTAGTATTTCATTTTGATTTTGATTCGGGATCTGACTTTTAATCCTTAGTTATACACTTATTTTCATCCAATTTGCCATCTTAGATCTCTAGATTAGGGTTGAATTTCACCTTTAATTCATTTTCCCCCAAATTTTCCTACTCTCTCTCTGGGTTAATTTGCCTAATTTCTCCCTCTAGATTTAGATATTGATTGTTTGAAAATTTAAGTCAACATATGAAAAACCTAAATACAAAATTTCTCCAAAAAGTTGTCGATCTTCAAGTCCAATTTCAAAAATCCCTTTCTTGATTATTAATTCCCAATTTTAATGCATAAAAATTATCTTAAAACATCATCCTGATTGGAAAATTGGTAATCCGAATTAAATTGATATCAGAACTAAAATTATCCTATCTATATTGTCTTGACCGAAAATATCAATATAATAATTAAGCTTTTGGTAAATTTTGATTAATTACAAAAAAAAGTAAACATGATTAAGGCCTAGTATATGCAAAATTAATTCATTATTGGAATAATTCATTTGAATTGGGATAAAAAATCTTGCTTAGCGCCTCCGTGTGGTTCGACCCCTTGCTTGGTCTATACATAATATTCAGTGATTAAGGGTTATTATAAATTTTATTGTACACGTCTAAAAGGAAAAATAACGACATATTTTATACACCAAATTTAAGAGCACTAAGGAGGCCAGCGTGTTTCTTGCAGACCGTACATTTTTGGAAAGGCAACTTATTAAATATACTCCACTAAGTGGTTTCTTAAAGGTTGACAACCCAAAAAGGGTTCTTGACGTCAAGGCGGAGAGACGATTATCAGGAATGGAGCCAGGAGGATTATGAGTAGTGAGAAGGCCTGCACGGTTCTTGTACGTTGCGTTCTTAGAGTGGGTGACTTCTTGAATCTGCTCCAAGAAAGCTCCAAGAAGCTCCAAGGAAGCTGCATGAAATGCTTATGTGGTCAAGAAGTGATAATGGCGGCAATGTCATTCTTCCACGGTGACATGCTTTGACATGGTGAATCTGGCGTTGTGGTGTCGTGCGACTTCCTAGAGATCTGCCCTACAAAACCATAAAGTAACTCCCAAAGGGACGAGGGGAGAGACCAAATAAACAAGACTTTAAATTTTTCCCAAATGAACTCCAAGGCTTCCTTGGGCATGTCGCCCAATTATATAGGGGCGGGAGGATGTCCAATTGGGCTGGACAAGGGTAAACTATCTCATGATGAGAGATTGCTCCTTAAGTGTAATCAACGGACGAGGCCCAAACACAATGGCCCATCCGATCGTTCAGAAATAGAAATACAAGAAAATAATCAACGCTCACAACCGTTGCTAGGCTGAGTCCTTGCAATTGTGTCGCGGGAGTCAGCTTGGGCTAGTGAGACGTTGGCGCCCCATCGTTTGGCTAGTGAGATGGTCCCCCATCAATGACCCTAATACAGAATATGCATAACTGATTTAAGTATCAGACATTGTATTTAAAGCCTTTAGCCTAACGTCATTATCAGCACAGTTGCAAATAGATAGAAAAATTATTCTTATGCATAAACACACAGTTAGTTGGTAAACATTTTCCATGTATCATGCTGATTAATGACAACTTCCTGTCGCAAGTCATTTCTTCTTGTAAGGTGTGGGGTTGTCTGATGTGGCAGAGTTTACAAATCAGGAATCAGACGTGGTAGACCTATCACATATTAAATTTCCTTCTATTTTTGTAGTTTTTTATATCCACACCATAACTTCTCTGCGATTCAAGATGGAAAATGCACCCCATTTTTTCAAGCATAGAGAGGGCTACAACAAGGTGATCCTCTTTCACCAAATCTCTTCATTGCGCCAGAAGAAATCCCAAGTCAAAATCTTAAATAGAGTAAGGAAATCAAACTCGTTGGTATTTACTTTACTAAATGAGCAGCACCAAGTGTGTTACATTTCCTAATTTCAGATAATACAATTACATTTTTCAATAGTAACAGACAATGGGCAAGGAAAATTATGCATTTGCCATAATGTTATTAAAAAATACAAAAAGTGTTTCCTATATATTTGGCAAACTATCCAGATACTTAAGAATAGAGATAAAAAACACATACGTCTATTACCCTGAGCTTTTTTTCATTGATTTATCTTGGATGTCCTTTATTATCATAACAAGGAAAAGCCATATACTTTGACGGCTGCTTATTAGCGATGGCTATAAACTCTAAGGACGCAAAACTAAATTCCTCTCTCCGGGAGGTCAGATTATTCTGATTATTTCTATCAATAGTACACCTTTTTACCAAGTAGCTGTTTATAAAGTTCCAAAGAAATTTATTTGCTCCATAGTTTAAATTACGGTGCACTTCTTATGGTCACATAATAAGGGAGAGAATAAAGGAAAATATATATCCTATTCAACTCTTTACTTCCTCGAAGATGTAAATGACAGCAGCATGTAGTAGCTTTGAGACATTGTAAAAACTCTACACATGAACAGGGATAGTAACTTACAGAAAAAATATCGTTATTGACCAAAATGCTCCGATAATACTTTGGAAACATGTATATACAAATTCATTCCTGATGAATTACACAAAGAAAAGAAATTAAAACATCCGGCCAGATATGGTAGAGTTCTTACTAAAGAAAAAATGAAAAGGACAGATCATCTCATGGTCTAAATTTTGGGTTGGTTCGTGAAACCTGAAACAATTCCAGCTAGTTAATGTCCGCTCAATATCCGTCCAAAAATCGGACGGTGTCTGATATCAGATATCAAATTTCCGACGGATTTCGTCTGGCAGGTGTAAACGGATATCGGGACAGATATTGTAGGAATCGGGACTCCTTTTTGGATCTGAGTTACGTGCTTTGCACCCGTAAAGTTCAAAACTTTTACAGGAACAAATCATTCAATGAAGAACCGGGGTCTATTCACAGTCACCGGTTCCATTTTAAAAAGAAAGATGAGGCTGACGCACACTGGATGCAACGATCGTCTGTGCTTACCGCGAAGAAAAGAAGAACCCATTGCCAGAATCTGGCTGCATACGGAATAGTGTTATTTCATCTCTCCTCTCAACCATCCGATATTCCGATTTGAAGCCGATTGGTATCCAACTCTTGTCCCACATCAAATGCGAATAGACTGACCCAGTCCCCGCCTCGCTGCAGCCAAACTCTCGTTAGGTCACCAACCTGCAGCAAAAATAAACCCACATCAATTAATGTCCAGCTTCCTATCTGTTCCTTGTTCAGGTGTAGGAATTAAACAACGCAAGAACCATGTAGTATTAGAGTATGGAAACCTGAAATGATGCCAGCCTTGCTTGTACTAACCATGTTTTGTGCCGGTCGTAGACGGAAATCCCACCTAAAAATTAAAATAAAATGAAAGGAAATGCAAAGGGTCGTCCTCACACCCCTTAGCCGTCGGCGGGTCTGACTATCTAGGTGGCATAAATATTCTTACACTCGGCCCTATATATGAAAGGTATAGAGCGTGTTATAGTTCGGAGGACGAGCATCCGTGAGGGCTGGGCGAAGGTGGTGCACTCGTCCCTCCTCCTTGTCCTAGCGCCGGTCTTTCTCTCCGTCGCAGCCATGTCCGTCGAGCACAAGTCTTACGAGAACAAGTACTCTCCTTCTCCATCTCCCCCGCGCAACACTTCTCCTTATCCTTCCCCATCTCCCTCTTACAAGACTTCTACTACTTCCCAACCTCCGCCAGGTCCGACTCCTCCTTCCCCAACTCCTCCATCTCCCCCATACACTTCTCCTCCTTCCCTAACTCCACCATGTCCGACTCCTCCTTCCCCAACTCCGTCACGACCGACTCCTCCTTCCCCAATGCCTCCACGTCTGACTCCTCCTTCTCCTTCTCTATCTCCCCCATGCACTTATCCTCCTTCTCCAACTACGCCATGTCCAACTCCTGTCAGAGATAATGATGATTCCTCGAAGACAGGTGTACGCCCACCGTACTGCTCCAACAACGACATGACAGTGAAGCTTCTGGAAGCACATACGGACACCATCACCAGCCTCGAGCCACGGCACTATCAGGCATGGACACGTTGCCGCATGGCTGATCTCGCACTGTCCCAAGGCGATACTCGTCTGCCGTTACCGCCTGACACGACTACCAACTCGAGCCATCATTCCCGACCGCATGGAGTAGAACGCTATGGTTAATGCAGTCATTAAATGCATTACTTCCCTCATGCCTCTATAAATACCTGAACACTTTGTTAGTTCATTTATGGGATTTCCTTCTCATGTCCCAATTTCTTCATCTTCTCAATCTTTCTCCTTTGCTACTACTCCATCTTCCTATACTTCTATCATGGTATCAGAGCGACACGGGGCTGCCAATGCCTCTACTGAAGGCCTTCCCGCTCCGCTGGGGATACATGTGCCTCCATCGCCCATTGACGCTCTTGCAGGGGGCAATCCTCCACAAGCGAGAGCGGCCATGTTCCCAATGACGCCGGCAATGTCCGTGAAGCTCACAAAGCTCAACTATTTGATTAGGAAAATCCAAATCGTGCCCATTGTGAATGCACAAGGCTTGGGGAAACATCTCCCGCATCCTCCACCACCTGAAGAAGAAGACATAAATGATAAAAATACACCGTGGAAACGCAACGACCAACAGGTACTATCGACTATTATCTCATCCATGTCACCCAAACTTCTCCCTGTCATATCTGGCTGTCTTACAGCCAGAGACGCATGGGAGAAGCTCTCCACTGAGCTCTCCTCTGCCTCTGAGTCTTGGATTATGGAGTTAACTTTGCGCTTACACTCCATAAAGAAAGGGACCAAATCCCTCGATGAATACATCTCAGAGTTTCGGCAACATTTAGCAGAGCTGGTCAATGCTGGGGATTTTTTTGCAGATCGAACAATAAAATTTGTTTTCCTTCGAGGGCTTGGCTCTAAATTTTGGTCATTTCGCACCGGGGTTGCCATGCGAAATGAAAACCTTACTTTCGATGATTTACTTGCCTCTCTTTGAGTTGAGGTCTCTCTGGACAACTTCAGAAGTGATGATGAAGCAGAAATAGCTCCAGTTGATTCCATGGCCAATCAGACCCAGTCAAATCTCTCCAACAACAATCAAGGTTATCACAACAACCAATATCTGACAATCAATAGTGAACGAAATGCACGTTACATCCCATGGAGTGGTGACAATCATGGTCGCGGAGGTCGTAATGAGCGATTTCTTCGAAGATGTCAGCTATGCCTCAAAAAAGGCCATCCAGCACCAGAATGCCGTACTATTTGAATTACCTCTCCTTCATCCATGATGATGCGACCACCAGCCCACTCTTTCGGAGGAACTCCACAGGCGTACACTGCCTTGCATGTTGGATCCATTGCTTCCCTACAACGCCCGCATCCTTACCAGCAAGTCTGGTATCTCGACAGCGGTGCAACTCACCACGTCACTCTTGACGCCCAGATGATAACTTGCAAATTAACATGATTAATTGATTAATTTTACATTATATATATATATATGTGTTTTAATGACTATATTTGCATGTTATCATATAAAAATGAAGATAAATCACTGACACTTTGGTTTTTACTATTATTTATAATTTTTTATCATTTTTTACATGGTATTTAACCTCATTTTATTGAAGAAATATTTTATTACAGGGCTTTAAATACTTGGCTAAAGGTTGGTAAGGGCTCTCATAATTTTTCTAGAATTTTCCCATATTTTATATAATTTTTTGACCAATATTTATCCAAGAAATGATTTATTATTTAAATAATACATATGCTATTTATTTAACATTATATATATATATATCAAGGGGCATCCATGTCACTCGCCCGAAAATTGGGAAAATACGTGGATGCGTTATATATATATATATAGGAAAAAGACAGGAATCGGTGAAAAGGCAATAAATTTTATTTTATTTATACATATACCTTGTCGGTTAGCTGCGTGCATAAAATGCACACGGCAATCGACAAACGTGACCTTTTGCACGTGAATCGGTTAGCCACGTGCATTTAATGCACGCGCTAACCAACACACGTGCAACATTACTTATTTTATTTTTTTACTCGTTAGCGTGTGCATTTAATGCACGCGCTAACCGACACACGTGAATACATGCTAACGACGTCGATTCACCGCGTGCATTAAATGCACGCGACATCGAAGATGCATGTGGGTCAAAAATTGCAGCTGAATAATAAAAAAAATAAAAAATCTTTTGTTCTTTTCCCTTTTTCTATTATTTCAAAGTGACGTGGAGCTTTCTGGACCATGCATAGCGAGACAATCATTTCACAATGATTTTGACTCATTCAAGCGCAAAAAAATGTGACGCAAATGATCTCAGGACGGAGAAAACGAGAAAAGAAAGGCCATCCAACAAAAAAAATCCATTTTTTTTAAACATAAAAGAGATCCAACAGTGGAGATTAAGCACCACTAAAATGACGATATCTTAAGATCTAGATGTCAGATTGGGCTGAAATTTTGAGAGCATGTTTGTCTTTTACCCCTCTACATTCCCTATGGTTGGATCTTTAAATAGAGATCTGGAAAAGGATGAAATTCACTTTTTGAAGCTCTCTCCAAGGATTTGGCCAGGAAGGAGACAAGAGTTGCTTTGGAAGTCGACAGTTCTTGATTCTGCACTCAAATTTGTAAGTTTCTGTTTTTTATTTCAATCTTCCTCTTGAACAATTCAAAAACGCCAACGCATGGGCAAAATATACATGCCCTAGAAGTGGTTTTGAATGAAATTAGCACTGCATTTTGATTCTGATTCAAGATCTGGTTTTTGATCTTTAATTGTACATCAATTTTAAACATTTCAGCATCATTAGATTTTTAATTTAGGGTAGGATTTTATCTATTCCCCAAATTCTTCACTTTCTCTATCTAGGTTAATTTTTCTAGTTTCTCTCTCAAGATTTCAATGTTTATTGTTTAGAAATTTAATTTAATTTAATATATAAAAAACCTAATATACAAAATTTTCATTCGAAAAATCATTCATCCTGAAGTCCAATTTAAAAATCTTTTTCTTGATTATTAAATTCCCAATTTTAATTCATAAAAATTATTTTAAAGTTTTATAATAATTGGGAAATTAATAATCCGATTTAATCTGACCTTATAATTGAAATAATTCAATCTTGAGCTTTTTGACCAAAATATTTAAAATCAAAATTAAGTTTTTACTCTATTAGGATTAATCAAAAACATTATTAAGCATAATTAAGGTTTATTAATTGCAAAATTAATTCATCTTTGAATGAATATATTAAATTTGGATAAAAGTTCTTACTTATTGCCTCCCTGTGGTTCGATCCCTTGCTTGCTTTATATTGTATATTTAGTGATTAAGGGTATTTTTAAATTTTATTGTATAAGTCTAAACATCAAGTCAACGACATATTTACACGCATTTTTAGGCTCATCACCAGACTCTACACGGAGTCATTCCCTATGGAGGATCGGAGCACTTATACGTAGGAGACGGCATAGGTTTTTCTATTAAATCACTCGGCACTTCCTCTATCCCATCCTCTCCTATCTATCGTCCTCTTTTACTTAAAAAGTGTCTTCATGTGCCTCAAATTTCTAAAAACCTCTCATTCATAAGTTAATCACTAATAATCACGTTTTTGTTGAGTTTCATCCTACTGGTTGTTATATCAAGGAACGCACGACGGGGGAGCTGCTCTTCACTAGAACGGTTCGTGATGGGCTCTACTCCATCACTCCCCTACATGCCACTGCTTTTTTGGGCAAGAAACAACCAGCGGATGTTTGGCATCTACGTCTAGGACATCCGGAGTTTAACATTTTGAAACAAACTATTTCGCGCTTTGGTCTTCCTCTATCTCAAACAATTTTGTCTTTCATATGTTCTGCGTGTTGCCTAGCTAAATCACACAAGCTCCCGTTTTCTTCAGGCAAGGTTACCTCACTACAACCCCTTCAAATGGTGCACTCAGATTTATGGGGGCCGGCTCCTATCAAGTCTTACTTAGGATTCTCTTATTATGTATCCTTTATTGATGAATTCAGTAGGTATACTTGGCTCTACCCACTCAAGGCTAAAAGCGATGTACAGTTGACCTTCATTCAGTTCCAAAGAATGGTTGAAAATCGGTTCTCAACCAAAATTCAGATCTTCCAATCAGATTGGGGAGGTGAGTTTCAGTCCCTATCCAAATATTTTCTCACGTGTGGAATTAAACGCCAGGTTTCTTGCCTACACACTCCGGAGCAGAATGGAACTGCGGAACGAAAACATCAGCACCTAGTGGAAACTGCACTTAGCATGTTGCACCAAGCCTCACTCCCAAGGAAGTTCTGGGATGGGGCCAACGGTAACAGAAGCCTACATTATCAATCAAATGATCTCACCGGTTTTGAATAATAAATCCCCTTTTGAACTTTTACATTAAAAAACTCCTGATTATAATTTTTAATGTTTTCTGATGCCTATGCTTTCCTAACTTAAGACCTTATAGTAAGAACAAATTCTCACCTCGGTCTTTCTAGGTTACTCTTCACTTCACAAAGGATACCGTTGTCTCTCCTTATCAAGCTCTCGTCTCTGCATTTCTCGAGATGTCATCTTTAATGAATCGGTTTTTTTGTTTTCTCCAGCTTTTAAACAATCACTACCGTCTGATGGACTGTTAGGCTCACCACCGCCAGATCACCCTATATTTCACATTGTCTCAACTACAAATGACACAGAACAGGAACATGATTCACGTCGACCATCGAATCATGATACTCGTGAAGAACGACCAACAACCATGACACATGAGCCTTCTAGTACTCCCTCTCCTCTTCCTTTGAACATACAGGGCACTACATCATCAACTCCGCCTCTCCGCACACGTTGAATTTATAATCTGCTTAATCTTCCTCACTCATCACTCGAGCGAGCTCGATATCTCCGCTCTTCCAACGCACTCCAAACCGAGGAACGAACCTCTACCTTCCTTTCTCCTCTGACTGAACCCACAAGTACAACTCATGCACTCAACTCTCCAGCATGGAGAGCCGCCATGGAGGCAGAAATGTCTACTCTTCATCAGAACTGCACTTGGGTACTTGTCAGGCCTCCCCCCGGGGCAAATGTAGTCAGGTCAAAATGGATCTTTAAAAGAAAATTTAAAGGAGATGGCACCTTAAACAGGTGTAAGGCCCCACTCGTTGTATAGGGGTTTAGTCAAGCAGCTGGCATTGACTACCAGGACACATTTGGTCCGCTAGTCAAAATGTCCACTATGCCCGTGTTACTCTCTATTGCGTTGAGTAACAACAGGGAAATTAATGCATTCTTACATGGTGATCTTCACGAAACAATTATATGAAAAAACCACCTGAATTTGTTAATCCAGCCTGTCATAACCATGTATGTCTACTTAAAAAATCACTATATCACCTTAAACAAGCTCCATGAATGTGATACAAATGACTATCTGATTTTCTCATTCTTCGCGGCTTTATTAGTTCTAAAACAGATACGTCTCTATTTTTTAAATATGTATCGAAGATCAAAATATTTCTCCTCATCTATGTAGATGATATACTTGTTATTGGTTCTAATCCCTCCACTGTTGCAGAAACAATTTCTTCTCTTCAAAGTGCATTTCCAGTTCGCAATCTTGGTATAGCTAAGTATTTTTTGGGAATCAAACTTGTGCAAACCACAAAAGATATTGTTCTTTCTCAGTCCAAATATTTGGCCTAAATACTGAAAACTGCCAATATGGGTGATTGTAAACCCACCAATACACCATGCAGTACCTCTTTAACTGCAAATGTTAAAACATTAGATCGGCCCGACCCCACAACCTACTGTAAGATTGTTGGGAGTCTTCAGTATTTGATTGTAACTCGGCTAGACATTGCCTATGCTGTCAACAAGGCATGTCAACATATGCATGATCCTCATGCTGAACATTGGGTTGCAGTAAAACATTCGTTAAGTATCTAAAAGGCACTACAGATTTCTCACTAACATACTGCCGCAATTCTTCTTTACAACTTGATGTTTATAGTGACTCAGACTGGGCTAGTGACCCAACTGATCGTCATTCTACACAAGGATACCTCATCTTCCTTGGATGTAATCTCATCAGTTGGTCTTCAAAAATGCAATCAACCGTCTCCCTCTCCAGCACTGAATCCCTCCTTAACGAACTCAGACCTCATCCAGGTACGTCTCCTGCACTCTGGTATGAGAACCTTGGTCCCACTTATCTAACAAAGAATCCAATTTTTCACTCTCGCAACAAACACATTGAAATCACATTTCATTTTGTTCGTGAACGTGTCTCCACATGTCAACTTTGAGTGTCCTTTATTTCCACTAATGATCAGCTTGTAGATCTTCTTACAAAACCCTTAAGTAAGCAACGATATCAGTGGCTCCGCTCAAAACTCAATGTGGAATCCACCTTGGTTATGAGGGGGCCTGTCAGAGATAATAATGATTCCTCGAAGACAGGTGTACGCCCATTGTACTGCTCCAACAACGACCTGAAGGTGACGCTTCCGGAAGCACGTACAGATGTTGTCACCAGCCTCGAGCCACGCCACTGTCAGGCATGGACACGTCGCCCTACGGCTGATCTCGCACTGTCCCAATGCGATACTGGTCTGCCATTACCGCCTGACATGACTACCAACTCCAGCCATCATTCCCAATAGCATGGCATAGGACGCTATGGTTAATGCAGTCATTAAATGCATTACCGCCCTCACACCTTTATAAATACCTGAACACTTCGTTAGTTTGTTTATGGGATTTCCTCCTCCGGTCCCAATTTCTTCATCTTATCAATCTCTCTTTTTTGCTACTACTCCGTCTTCCTATACTTCTTCAAACTCCTCCCTCCTCAACTCCGCCACGACAAACTCCTCCTTCCCCAACTCCGCCACATTCGACTCCTCCTTCCTCAACTCCGCCACATCCGACTCCTCCTTCCCCAACTCCTCCACGTCCGACTCCTCCATCTCCTTCTCTGTCTCTGCCATACACTTCTCCTCCTTTGCCGACTCTGCCATGTCCAACTCGCCCTTCCCCGACTCCTCCATGTCAGACCTCGCCACCACTTTAAACGAGAGAGAATGATTGGGAAAGGGAAGCTGAGAGTCATTGATGAGCATGGGACTCAGCAAGACACAAAATCTGTTTCTTTCTAGGAATCGTGACTGATTGGTCCAAACTAGGGGTTCAAGTGGATTATGAAGATAGCCCTAGCTACGTCGTTTGTAAGGTTAGGAAGGAACCAATCAACAATTTTATTACCTTACTAGTAGTACTTAGTAAGGTTCGATCCCTCAGGGAGCTAGGTAGCTAGTTTGGATGTATTTCAATTAGAATTTTAAGTTCAAGATTGTATAAACCTCTTTTGTAATGTTTTTAGTGGTTAAGCTGCTTCATGTTCAACGAATGCAGATGAATATGACTTTTACTAAGTGTGGAAAACTTTCCGTAGAAAGTTTCGACTGAGAATGATTTTTGAGAATTTTTCCAGAATTTTTTATCGTCTCTAGAGAGAGATAAGAAATTCTGAATTTAATTTGGTTTGTAATTCCCTTATCCGGTTCAAAGTTGTTGAACGGTATGAAAGAGAGTTGCCCGAATCGTTACTGAATTGAGTTAACTCAGTTCGGGAATGATTCCCGACAGATTAAGTGAGAAAGAGAGAGCGCGAGAGAGAGAGAGAGAGAGTGCACAAATTTGGGCGCTTCCGCCGCTGAATGTGCGAGCAGAAGTGCTGTTTGTGCGCCGGGCTTCAGCGCTTTGCCGTTGGCTCCGCCGGCGGAGGTGCTCTCACGTGCTATGGATCAAAACTAGGATATCTGGAGTTCCAGATATCGGTTTGACACGTGTGAGTAGGCATTGGAAAGCATAAGATGTTGGCTATCTGTCCAAGGATAGCCAAGAAGCTTAAGAGAATTCTAGGAGTAGATAGGATGAGAAGAAGTACGTAACCTTTTTGTCACACCCAAGGGACCCAAAGTTGTTTCTTCAGCTCCATACCCACTGGCTTCACGATCCAGGACGCTCCCAGAAGACTCCTTGCACCTTCAGATTGAAGGTGGACCCAAGAACATGCTCAAACAGAAAGAAAGGGAACAATACAATTCTCCATTCTTGAATGCCCTCGAGGAGGGTGAGGGGGGGCCTTTTATAGGGGTACAAGCGTTTGTTTCAGCCATTCTTGGTGGTTGGATTATGGATGAACATCCAGGATTGAGTTCTTGAGGCCTCAATCCAGGTAATCAGACCCCAACCAACCAGGTTCTTTCCCTCTAGGTCAAATTTGGAGGGAAAAGATCAAGTTAGAGTTAGTTACAAGTCATCTTTAGCCCTTGGATTTGAGCTGGAATGGATGGATGGATGGATGGGTTCCACCACATGGATCCTGGGCTGGATCTCGACCCTGGGCTCTCCTCCAAACAGGATCTGACAGCTGGACTCACCCTCATGTGTCTTGATCGACCTGGAAGCCTCCAAGGACGTTCTAGAAGGTTTTCTTCAAGCTCCTTTACACCAAGTCTATCGATTGAGTCAACTCCACTAGTTAGCATGCATCTTTTTCTTCATAGCTCCTTTTGACTTGAAATTTTTTCCCACGCCTCAAGACTTCTGCTTTGACTTGCCCATAAAATTTCGTAATTTTATGACCACCAAAAGTCAACCCTTGACCTGGAAACTCAACACACTAGGGAAATTGTTAGATTCATATCCCACTTGACTCATTGAGTCTAGTGGGGGTTAGAAATATCCCTCAAATCCTCTTAAAAGTAAATCTCAAACTGTGTAACTTTGTAAAATACATGTCAAAGCATTGATCGAAACCTTAATTAAGTAGAAAATGTAAGCTTTTTAATCATTGGGAATGTGGAAGACATGATCTCATTACTATGCTAAATAAGAATTTTTGGCAATGTTGTACTTGCTTTAGGAGATTTAAAATGAATAATGCATGGAAATGACTACCCTTATTTAAGTTTATCGGTGCCATGAATAATCAAGCGCTCGTCGCATTTATCCATCTGGACATTTCTTTCTCTTCTCTCTGGACCTCTACCTCTACGTGTTGTTTCTTCGGCGTTGCTGTGCAAGTACTATCTGTTTTTTCTTTCCTCATATCACCATCTCATTGTCTCTGTTTGTCTCTCTCTTCCCTTTGTGAAATTGCACAGGCCTTTTGGAGCTGTAAGATATGTCCTAAAGTAGTAGAGAAATGACACAAGAGGTAGAAATAAGAGAGAGAGAGAGAGATGGAGGGAGTTTTCGTATTCGATTTCGTAGAGTAGGTTTACTGATACAAACAGAAGAGCATGACATAAAGAGAGATGTAAATGAATTGGTGGATAGAGAGAGGTCGATGCGTATGCTGGAGTTGAGGCCTGGCGAAGTGGCAAAAAATGGAGAGAGGAGAGAGAGAATTGAGCAAGCCTTGTCAAACATATAAGAAATTTATAAAATATACGATGAGAAATATGTCGATGTATAAATAGGGATTGAGATAGTCATAAATATTTTGTAAAGAGAGTTAGTAAAGGGGGGGATTATAAGATAGAGGTAGAAATGGGAAGCAAATATCCGGTTGATGTTCATTCATCTGGAGATGCAGCCAGAATGGTACCGGTGAGGGAAGGGAAGGACAATCTGCCTCTCTATCTCATTGTAGAACATCTGGCATATCGCTCACCTGTCATGTCAAGGTTGACAGATAGTGTTGAAGAATCGACATTGGAATAGAGAGAGCGGTCGTGAAATAATGGACTACATTTCATCTTTGGGTGACACAAGTCAAGGAAAGACAACATAAAGACAGTTAAAGAAAGAGAGAGAGAGAGAGAGAGAAAGAATCAGAATGACATATTCACCATCATTTAATCTCACAAATCGATTCAAAGGATGAGAAATATAAAAAAAAAGATGTGGAACACGTAGAGAAAACTGAAGAGAGAGATAAAGGGATAGTAGAGTTGGGCACTCGACTAAATTTCACCATACAAATTGATAGAGAGAATAAGAGAGGTGAAGAAAGGGAACTTAGGGCAAGCCAGAGTAAGAGGAGTAGAGTGACATAACATTGATATAATCCGAAACGCAAAAAGCCGAGGAAGATAATCGTACAGCTTACGATATGATTCCTTCTTCGAGAAAAGCCAATGTTTACACTTTGAAACAGGCGGCCCTAGAATGAATTCTTCAGGCAGGCCGTCCTTTTACTTTCCACTGCTAAGGGTGCCTCATTGTATTTATGCCATTGGATGAACTTAAATGCTTTGAATATGTGTAAAAAATGGGTATATATTGTGAGTTCATTAAAGGTTTTATATTCTGGAGCCAAATATGATTAAAAAAAATACAACAAAATAGATCTAAGAGATAATTACGATTAAAAAAAACCGTCCCGTTCAGTCATACCAGGACAGTTTTTTTGTCCCATCCAGTCCTCTCGGGATGAATTTTCTCCTCAAAATTCGTCCTAGATGAAAAAAATTACCTATTTTATATTTTAAATATATTAATATGGATTTTTCAATGTTTTTAGGGAATTATTAAGGAGATAGAATGCAAAGGGACATATGTATAATAATTTCTGAGTGGCGTCCATTTGCACGCACGTAAAAATACAGGGACTTTGAAGCACGTTGTCATTTCAAGGCCACGTGGCAACATCTCAATCGTCATATGTGAATCTGGCAGTTTTCTGTCCAGATTCATCCATCCATCATCCGAGACCTCCAGACGGACAGTTTTTCCAGCCCACGAGACAAAAACCATCCCGTCCGGTGGTCCTTGGGACAAATTTTCATCCCAACATTCGTCCTTATCCTCGGATAGGCAATTGTTTTCTCCCGGAATGAAAATATTATCCCCTGCGCGTCCCTGCACTATAAACAGACAGCAGGAGATGGAGAGAAATTTAAGAGTTGAGACAATGAGCTACATTTCAACATTAAAGTTAGGGTGAGTCGAGTCAAGAAAAGTCAACATAAGGAGAATCAGATAGAGAGAGAGATCGAAGGAGAGAGAGCTATTAAGAGTAACATTCTGACCAACATTTCATCTCCAAAACCAATTTCAGGGGTAAGAGAGATGAAAAAAAAAGATGAGGCCCACAGAGAGGAAAAGGGAGAGAAAGAGATAACAAAGTTGAGGCCCAGAACAAAATTTTGCTGTATGAATTCATGTAGATACTGAATGACGAGAGGAAAGCACAACATGGGAAAGAGGAAAACACAACATGGGGTGAGCCAACATGGGAAAGAGGAAAAACAAAACATGGGGAAAGAGGAAAAGAGAGACGCAAGATTATAATATTTTGTAAGGAAAAATCTTGAGAATGATGATTTTACCATTCATCCCGCGACGTATGTCTTGAGAAAAGCCAATGTTTATACTTTCAAACGCTGCACAAGAATGGCTTCCTGAGGAAGGCCCTTGGTTTTACTTTCCAGTCCCGTGGGCTCCATTTGTGTTTATGATGGCCTGTGAAGTTAAATGGATGTGTTAACTGTCCAACTTACGAAACTAAAGATTAGTGGAGAAAAGGCATTGAACTAGATTGAACTATATCTGTGACACTAATAGGGTGCAGTTCATATATTATAAGATAATAAGTAATGAAAAATAAATACATAACAATGACTATCAAAATGTATCTCAAGTAAATATCTAAATACCATTTATGAAAATTAGAACAAGCACATGAGTGTTACCGCTATTTTTCTCAGTTGGAGAAACTGATGAGATAAGGTAAAATAAAATTGGATCCAAGTGATCATAAAACGCTATAATTACACTAAGTAGCAAAGCAAAAAAGGATAGGATTACAAAGAACTTGATCAGCAAAATATAATATTTCTTTTGGGACGTGCAGTGAAAATTTAATTTTAGATCCATCTTAGAAAAAACATGGATATGCGAGACCTGATAATCTCAGTGTCTATGATCCTGGTCTCTCACAAGATAACCGAAATTGGCAACAGAGATGACTCCATATGTGCTGAGGATCTTAGCTTAATGGAGCCTAAAAAATGTGTCCAACCAAGCTCGATATGTTATCAAATGGGATTTGTTCCTCCTGGTTAATTATATGTAGCCCTTAGCAGTTGCATCTATGCCAGTTACCTTCGTAACATCTATCCACCCCTGTCATTACAAAATCCAGACCTCAGGGCGAAGATCCATACTTGTATGAGATGAATGAGTTTAGCTGCAAAATTGAAGGTTACAAGTCTCTAGAGTCATAAATATCCAAAATATGCTAACTATGAGAACAAAAGATGTGTATTAGAATGTAATTATTAAATTTATTTTTAACAATTGATTTTCTATAAAATGGAAACCCTGAGTAGTTAAATTATATTCATAATAACCTAATACTATATTTTCTGCCCATGCTAGTGACAAAACTTATAAGTTTTACTAAACAGAAACTGGTATTTGACCCAATGTAGACCCAATGTAAACTGGTATTTCCCCAAAAAACCAAAATCCAGACCAAAACTGGCAAT
Organism: Wolffia australiana; assembly: GCF_029677425.1. Lineage (NCBI taxonomy): Eukaryota > Viridiplantae > Streptophyta > Magnoliopsida > Alismatales > Araceae > Wolffia > Wolffia australiana. The sequence goes on from NC_135843.1 coordinate 3,499,575, forward strand.
TCCTGAGATAAAGAAAGAGATCCAAATGCTAAGATGAATAAATTCAAGAGAGAGAGTGTGTGCTTTTATACGCGTGTGAGAAAGAGATATAGGGAGGCATAAATAAAGAGACCCCCGACTTCAGCGAGACCAAGAAAATTGAGGGGGAGACCGAAAAGATGTATCTGAAATGGGGAAAAGAGAAAATGAGTTTAAAATGGGGGATGGGGTCTAAAATAGAGGGAGAGAGTGAGAGACAGATGGAGAAAGGAAGATAGAGAGATAGATACATAGGTGGAGAGAGATAGATACATACATACATATAAAGAGAGAGAGAGACAAGGAGTATGGGCGATGAAAGAGGAAGAGGAAAGAGAGAATGATGTATATTAAAATAATAAAGAGATATACATAAAGATAGGAAGGGAGGGAGGGGGAATGGGGTGAAGAGAGGAATCGACCGAGAGAGAGAGAGAGTGAGAGAGAGAAAGAGAGAGAGAGAGAGAAAGAAAGAGGGAGAGAGAGAGAGAGAGAAAGAAAGAGAGAGATAGATGACATACAGACAAAGACAAAGACAAACAAAGAGAGAGGGGAGGGAAAACAAGTCAGGAACTAACAGCCCTGTCAGTAGACAAGTGGGAAAAGTAAATAGGTACCCCTTGTAAGATTAATGGCTAGGACGCAATGTAAGGTTAGACTTAGATAGGATTAAAGATACAGGGTCAGGATTAAACCTAGATAAGATATCACCTAATGGTCGGATAATAGCCAGATATGGCCTTGACAGTTTGTTATAATGGCCGGGATTAAGATATAGCCACATTACTACTATATGGTTAGATAAATACAACCATTCATGTACTAAGTTTTCATCTTTAAGTGCCTCTCTTCTACGTATCCTTATTCTCTTTCCACCTTCTTCTTTTTCTTGTTCTTCTGGAATAACCTTAATTCGTTATATGACACCAGAGCCACAAGGATATCAAAGATGTCTGAAGGAAATGTTTTTCTTACGGCTTCCTCTTCTCTCATAACTCGAACTATGTCATCAACCGGACAAGTACCAGTGAGGATACAAACAGGAACAATGGTGCATGTGAAGCTCACCAAGAAAAATTGTCATACCTTGAAAAATGTAATTATAACATTCCTAAAGGGTATGATCTACTCAAATTCACAGAAGTTCAAGATTTTGTGGACAAACAACCATCGAGTCTCTTGTTCCTTTCCCCTCTCAAAATTCAGCTTTTACACTTAGGTTACATGGTGAAAATTACCATTTTTCCCCCAGTTAGTAATTTATTTTTATCTATAAATGTAGGCATGATCTGAATGCATTTATAACTATACAGCTAGAAAGAGGAGGTCAAGACAAGAAAATCCATGAGAAAGTCATCTCAATCGGACTTCAGGACCAAAAGTTATTAATAAATAAATTTAAACCAATTTTAGCCATTAGATTTAAATCCATTTATTTATTAATTTAATTATTCCACACGCCATGATGTGTCGAGTGCGGATTGGCTGGCACAATTTGAATCCATTTTTCGGGTTGAATATATGAGCGCCACGTACCCCTGGTCCTCAAATGAAAAATAAAGAAAAACAATAAAAACAACATGATACTACGAATTTTCATGTATCCATACGCTCTTCATAATTTAAACCATTCAAATGGTGCCACGTCACCTCCCGTGCATGCGCTTTGCATGCATAGCACGGGAGGTGAGCTTACCATATGGAGAGAGACTGGCCTGGGATTTTGCACTAAAGTATCTGATAAAACGGTGGCGTGCAAACGGATGCCGCTCAAAAAACATTTGTCTATATATCCTCTTCGCTTTTTCTCTGCACCTTTTTCTCATAAAAACCATTAAAAAATTGTTGATTAATTGTAATAAAACCTTGTAACTATTTTAACTGCTTACAGCCATGACCGAGAGCTGTTTTAAGGGCATAATTGTTTTGAAATTGCTGAAAAACTCATATTTTCTATATTAATATATCATTTTCCTAGTTAAAAATTCATTTCTTCCTCGAATAAATTCCCCAAATTCCAATAAAATTCCAGAAATTCTAGGAAAATCAGAAATTGCTCCCTACATTAACTGACATAAAAATTAAACTTTAAACATGTCATTTTCATTGAAAAATAATTATTTCAAGCTCAAATAAATCCCCTAAAATTCATAAAATTAACAGAAAATTAGGGAAAAATCAGGAATCACTTGAAAAAATTCTTTCCATGTAAATATATGATAACAAACCTTTTAATCTTGTTAAATGCATAAAAGTGTGCTAAATTTCTTGAAATAAAGACCGAAATCAGGGTGATATCAGTCTTTCACTTCCTCTACCTCATTTTTTAAGTAGAAACATCCTTAGCTAATTAAAATGAAAAAAGAATATAAATAAAGAAGCTAATTCACCGCCCATCCCTATTAGGTTGTTCCTTGGGGACCTAAACTAACACTTTGCATTATAGTTAATAATTTTCTTTAATGTTTTTTTTTCATTTCTCTATTAGACACTTCTACTTGGTGGATTGAGGGTGACAGGGAGTTGTAATCCAATGGTTAACATTATATAATTTCAACAAATATTTAGAAATTTTTTATTGGAATAAGTGCCACCGTCAGGAATTATAGGTTGTGGGCAGCCAACCTGGAAAATATATGTTATTTGACAACATTGATGACTACTTTATGATCACGTGTCCTAGTCGGTATAGCGTGCATCCCCCCTAAAGATAAAACCAACACCAACAAAGATTCACTCATATCCATAAAATTATGGAAAGGGTCACATGAAATCTATTCCCCACAAATCAAATAATTAAACTTTGCGAGTAGGTTGGCGAGGCATTTTATCTTTTGGTCCCACATTCACCATCGATTAGCATCAAATGCATCTATTACAAAACTCATACACATCTCGATGAAAACGCAGCGGATAAAATCCACATTGTAACACCTTATATGCTGTAATATTGGAGTAGTGTTCCCGCACACAAAGACGACTGGTAAGACTCCAAGGCTATCCATTGTTCATCTTTAGGTATGCACATTCTAAAAAACAGTTTAACTCCTAATCTGAATCATTCAGGTTCATCTTAATAATAATAGTTGGTATCCTTAATTATTTTTTGATTGTCAGAATCCCAAATATTAGGTATTTGATCAGTAGCCAAATAATTCACTATGTGTGCATACAAAGGTAGTTCCTTAGTTCATATTCCTAGTATTTGCTCATTAGGGAAGGAATCTAATATGCGAACAATAAGAGGCATTGATAATCACGAGAGGCGTTTTGTTTCCCCATTATTAACTCCTCGCCTATCTCTAATTTGAATGTCAAACTATTGCTTCAATATAATCAATGTAATAAATATTGGTTTGGACTCTTTCATACACAGCAGATGTTTGAGAGAAGCATGATCTGAATAATTATAAGCTTGTTGCCTATAAGGCAAGATCTAAATTTATCTTAATCAAAAACCATTGCAAGTCATTCCTTCAGAGTAGTAAGAAACTTTACTTGGGCAGCATCAACGGTCTTAATTGGATACTATAAGGCTGTACATTTCTTGTCCTTGCGTTGTCTAAAAATTACTTCCACGACGTTGACTGAAGCATCACAAAAAAAATCAAAGGGAAGGCTCCAATTTGGGGCTTGTAACATGGGAGCCATCACCAATGCCTCTTTGATTAAATTAAAATCCAGCTTGCGTTAATTATTCAAAATAAGTTATTTGTCATGTAAGAAGTAACATAAAAGGTTTAGCCACTTAATCAAAATATTTGAAAAAACAACGATCAAATCTCGCCTGGCACAAGTAGCCTCTAAGCTACTTTAGGGTAGGGGTAGTGGAAGGTTCTTGATTATTTCGTTCTTTGCCTTGTCCACTAGCAGCCCCTCCTTGCTGATACGCTTTTGTCAAGATGATCCCCCTGCCCACCACAAAATGTGACTTGTCCCAACTGAGCATCAACTTGTTTTCACTGCAAATTTGTAGCACCTTCTCCAAGTTACACAAAAAATATTCAAATAATTCACCAACCAAAGAAAAGTTAACCATGAAAACCTCTAAGACTGCGCCAACAAGATAAAAAAAAGATAACTCCATGCACCTTTGAAAAAAGCTGAAGGAGCATGAAATAGGTCAAATGCAATTTTTCAAAAAGCAAAGGTTCCTAGGGGACATGTGAATGTTGTCTCATCCTGATCATTTGTATGGATTCCAATCTGATTATGGCCTGAAAAAACACCCAAAAAACAATAGGAACTCTGTCCAGCTATCTTTTAAAGGATTTTACTAATAGAAGGCAACAGATAGTAATCTTTTTTAGTTCCTTAATTTAACTTTCTAAGTACACACCTTCCAACTGGAAGCAACCCTAATTTGGATATCTCTCCCATCTTGGCTTTTTGTACAGTGATTCATGTCTTTTTGTGCACTACATCAATTGAACTAACCACTTACTATCTAAAATAGGTTAAATGAAGCTTACGTTAAGTCACATGGAAATCTCTTTGAAAATAACATCATGCAAATAGGTATTCAGGCTCACCGATGTTCTACCAATGGCTTTCAGCCTACTTATACCAAAAGTACTATGTTGACAAATATAAAGACTAATTCCATTTATATTTTTAATTACCCACCAAATGGGACTTCTGCTCTTCAACAATACCTCTCAAAGATTAGTCTCGATCTGAATTGTAAATGTTGGTGAGATGATGGGTATGTACACTTTACTTGGGCCGAAAAAGACATATTTCAGACTAGACGGAAAGGGGTTTTACCTCTAATTCCTCTATGGGCATATACATGTGATCGTATGTGCTAGCACTTCCCTTTTTGTCTGTTTCATCCTCTTCCTCTTGAAGGTACAGTCCTCTACTACCTACACATCATAAGTCATATTTCATATGGTTTACCAACTTCATCTTCATCTTCCAACGAACATGTATAGACATCCTCTTAGATACTATCAGGAAATTTCATCAATTTGGACATTGATAATTCAACAGCTTCCTTTCACATTCTCAATATAATTTATCCTTCATTTCAACGGGTGTTCACTTTTGCAATGGCCAAAACTGAGTGTCCCAAACTAATAGGTGCATTACTAATCTTCTCTAAGATGTTCACATCTACCGTTAGAAAATCCACTATAAATGAGCATTTATCGACTTTCACAACTACATTTACTAACTGCTCACATGGTCTTTTAATTAATCCACTTGTTAATTGCAATTCTAAAAACCATGGGTTTCAATTTTCCAAACTTAAATGTATTCAATAGGGCCTAGGCATGTGAGTAACACTTGCCCCTGAATCAAGCAAATATTAGCAAAATATGTCACCTCTAATATTATATTTGATCACTGGTGCTCATGGATCTTTGCGGTTATTAGGTAATTCATCCCAAGAGATTGAACTAATGTCCTCTAAATGTTGAATCCGGTTTTGCTTCCCAGGGGTTGTACTGATGGAAGGCGAACTACAGAATAAGTTTTGAATGTCCTTGTAAATTTAACTCTCCTATTATCAATTAAAATAAAGAAAATATAGAAACTTATTCAAATGTATAGTGCGAGTAATTGTCTCCACAGGGAATGGCCTTTAGACATGTATTAATAATCAAGTTTTTTAAAAAAAGATACAATGATAATAAAAGAAGAAATAAGTAGTAGAAGGTAGATATAATAATAGGTGAATAGGACAAACAGAGAAGAGAGTATTTTCGGGATTATATGTATTGTATAATAGTAAGAATAACAAAAAGTAAGATATTTGCTGAAAAAATAAGGACGATAATAGTGTAGTTAGTAAAGAAATAGAAAAAATGGAGTTAGATATGGAGAAAATAAGTAATAATCTAACTATGATATAACTAAGTGGTAGGATAAGTACAGAGAGATATTTTAAATGAATAAATCATCAGTAATAGTGATTAAAAAATAACTATATCAATGTAGGATCACCTATACTTGCAGAATATGAGTACGTGAAATATTTTTCATACAGTTATTATTGGTTGATTTAAATGTTTTATATTCTTATGTATTTTTATTATTGTTTAAGGGTCGATTTATGAAATTAATGGCTTGGTTTGATTGAACACCTTACAGCCGTCCGTCTCCGGCGACGGCTGAGGCGGCCGGAGACGGACGGCGCCGGCGGCAGCCATGCTTTCTGAAGATGCCATTCCTTATGTAAGAAAACCAATATAATTACAAGAGGTGTGGGAGAAAATTGACAGAATCTGTTTTATACATTTTTGATTGAAGGAGCTTCAGGGACAAACCCTGAACATGGAAATTGGTCCCATGACTAGATGCAAATATATAAATATTTTATAACTGGTTTTGGATCTCTTGAATCAGCTAGGAAATCTTAGTGAGTTGCCTCTTATTTTTGTTTTCTTTAAAGGACATAGTTCAACCTTTGATCAATTCCGGGTGGATTGCAATACCAACATCAATCATCTTAAATTTGATGAAATTGTGACACGTTTGAAGGTGCATTATGCTTTCTTGATATTTCGAAATAAGACACTAGAGTGCTCTTTCCTCAAGCTGCTAGAAATCTCAGGCCCAATTATCTCATGCATTGAGCCAAATAGTAAGAATATATTTTGTTCACTACAACAGATATAATCTGAATAGTTGTCAAGGAGGGACACAAATCAAAGAATCCCGAAGAGGTGCCAGCTTTGTTTTGAATTCGAACACAGAGAAAGGAAATACACTGATTTCATAATAAATTATCAAGATTAGATGCCCAAGACTAATAACCAAACATAAAATTTTTTGGCAACCCTAGAATATGTAGTAAATTCATCAGACCACAACGCGTGGTATTCTAATAGTGGTGCCATTTATCTGGTGACATGATGTCAAAATCAAGTTACTCAACACCAAGAGTATCACAGAAAGGACCATATTCAAATAAGTAGTGAAAAATGTTTGAAAACCATACCTTTTAGCTCTTCTAACTATTCTAGAAATGAAAAGGTAATTAAATGATATTGAAACATTAATAAAATTACTCAAAAATACCACCTATTCTGAAAATAGCCTTTCATCAATATGCATATTGATAAGCCGAAAATAGGGGTAAAAACTGTGCAATTTTTAGCCCTTGTCGTTGTGGATTTTGGCTTATGCAATAAAATTTATAAGAACTCCACTTAAGACGTATAGTGATAAGTACGAGTGTCGTCCAAGGGAAGCTAGTAAGGAATTTGATTTGGTGATTGTATTGGTCGTTTCACTCTGATTAAACTGAATTTGATCTTCAATGAGGATCAAGTCACCCTAATTAGATGAGAATTTAGAAAGCGGGGTAGAAGAGTTGAGATGAATAGAAGAAATATGGAGCTCTAAATTGGCTTCTTTGATCCTAATAAAAGGATCCAAGAGGTCAATTAGAGAGGTTAAAAGGGAACTTTTAATTTGAGTTTAGTTTGTTTTTGCAACTTTGATAATTCAGAACTGAAATGGGGGTAATTTAATCTCCTAAGAATTGAAACTAATTTTTTTTTAGAGTTTTTCTTTGGAATGCAGTTGAAGGCTTAGTTGAATCCCTCAAATTCTCCTCTCAATCCTAATCAGGGCTTGTACATGCCGCTCAAGCCAAGCGATTTAGAATTTTATATCAAAACCAAGAAGAAGAAACAAGAAATTGAACTAATCTCATTCAAAGTGCACAAATCCAAATACAATCAAGGAAAAAGTACGAGATAACTTGATCTAGGGTGGGAATCCTCTCTGTCTTGCAGTTGTGATAGAGAACCATCAAGAATGAGCTCCCCCTTTCGAAATTTAGCTTTTATACTTAGGTTATATGGTACAAACTACCATTTTACCCCCGTTTAGTACTTAATATTTATCTATCAATGTAGGCTGGATCTGAATGATCCAACCATACAGATAGAAAGAGGGGATCAAGACGAACAAATCCATAAAAAAATCATCTCATTCAGGATGAAAAGTTATTAATAAATCAAGTTTAAACCAATTTAATCCATTAGATTTAAAATTGATTTATTTATTAATTTCGTTTTTAAACACGCAATAACGTGTCGCTCTGTCATTCGCTGGCGCATTTTGAATCCTCCTTCTTGCAGAAAAGTCCTTAAAAAGCCAGGAATTGCTTTTGGACGCCGCCCAAAAGTAATTGCGTATATGCCCCTAGCGCACTTTCTCTCCTCCGATTTCTCCTAAAAACATTAAAAATATATATTAAAAATTGCAATAAAACCCTATAAAATTTTAAATTGGATCTTTATGCCTGCAATGGCGACCGAGAGCTGTTTTCAGGGTCTTCTTGCAATGAAAGTTTGCAAAAAGGCCCTTGAGAGTTCGAAAATAATAAAAATACTTCTTTTTCTATTATAAATATACTTTTTTTCCTTGAAATAAATACATTTCCTCTTCAAATAAATCTCAGAAAAATCCTAAAAATTTGTAAAAAATTCTAGAAAATTCTATAAAATTCACTGATTCATTCCCATGCTGATAAATGTCGAAATAAAATATTAATATGCCATTTTCATTCAAAAATAATTATTTCGAGCTTCAATAAATACTTTAAAATTCATAGAATTAACAGAAAATTAGGGAAAAATTAGAAATCACTAGAAAACACTATTTTCATGTAAATATATGGTAACAACCCCATTTTAAGCTCTTTAAATGCATAAAATCATGCTAATAACATGAAATAAAGACAGAAAGTAGGGTGTTATCACATATGTTGAATTTCAATCTAATTGTTTCATTGTGAACGAAATAGCAACTATCAGATCCTTCTCAGAGAGGACTTAAGTACAGTCTCTGTGAACTTTGTTTGGCCTTCCAGCAACCCACTTAAATTGGAAATTCATATGTAATTATTTTTAAACTACTATATCCCATTAACTTCCTTTTTTAATGACTTATCATGCCTGAAAAAATGCTTAGAATTTATTCATTTATGTTTATGGGATCCTTCTCCAATTATCATATAGTTGGGATTCTCTTTGCATGTTTTGTATGTCAATGATTTCAGCAAGTACAGATGGCTTTATTCAATTAAGAGGAAAACTGATTCATTGCAGACTTTTTTAGAATTCAAAATCAACTAGAGAATCAATTTAGAACAAAATTTCAAAATCTACAGTCTTATTAGGTTGGAGAGTATCAAGTTATTCACACTCGTCTTAAAACCAAAGGAACTGTTCATAGGGTGTGATATCACAACACTCCACAGTAAAATGGAGCAGAGAAAAACAAATATAGGTATTTGATACTACTACTCTTTATTTCCTTCACCAGGGGTAGACAACTAATGAACCAAATAATAGGGTTGAATATGTTGTTTAAGGCTTCTGGTTTATAAAAAAATGTTTATAATTTTAAAACAAGCATTGAGCGGGTATGGACATCACTAGTGTATAGCGTATGAAAGAGATACCATGCTTTTTGTGTTGGAGATACCATGATATAGTGTATGAAAACATCACACTAACCTCTTCATCAGATGCCCAACTAGACCGAGAGGTGTTTTAGATTTATGTTTTGATCTAAATATAACTTCTTCAATCCTTCACTTTTGGATCAAGAACCAACCCAAATGAGATTTTTAATGTGCAAATCATTCCACTAATTGTAATTAGGAACAAAATCCACTGGTGTTTGTTTTACAACAAAGGGGGCTTATATTTGTATACATAATATGGTGGATAAAACTACGCTCCAAATTTCACCCCAAAAATCCTTTTGATCATTAAATAAAACTACCATTTGGATTTGAAGTGATCCAACTTTCTCTCTCTTCCAAATTGTACGACGTAATACCAGCATCGTCTTAACTTATAGGAGCAGGAAGAGTCATTTAATTTAATAAAATATTGAAATAAATTCAAAGTTTTTTTCGAATTACAAATTTAAACTAGGAATCCTATTATCCCATATGGAAGAAAACAAAAAGTCTGAACCATATTTATGAAATGAGGTAATAATATTAGTCAAAGGGTTGGGCATTATAGTCGTTAAAAATTCTAATATCATGTTCATTATTGATTATTTCTCTTGATACCATATATAGATATCCAGATATGAGTTCTGACATCCGGATATGGAAAGCCAATATCCGATATCCACCTCGTCCTTACTTATTCGATATCCAGCCCGATATCCATTTTAGACATAATGTCGATATCCATTTGATATCCGATATCCGGTATTAAAAACCGTCTTATTTTTTCTGGATATCAGATATTGGTTGTCTGATATCATATATTGGGCAGATATCAGACGGCTGTTTACAACATCGGGCATGAGTCATCATGGGCAAACCTGGTCAATACAAAGGAATTTATAAAATATATCTATAAAGATGCAGGTGTATAAACAGGGATAGAGAGTGATAAATATGTGCAAACTGTCTAGAGACGCAGACAGAATGGTACTTGTGATGGCAGGGAAGGGCAATCTTCTTCTCTCCTGTGTTGTAGACCATATGGCACATCGCACCTACCATATCCAGGTGGATAGAGAAAGACAAGGGAGAGACAGAGGAAGAGGGAGGAGAGACACATAGATATATATAGATAAATAGAGATATAGAGAGAAGCAGAGAGCGAGTGCAGAGTTAAGGCAATGAGCTACAATTCATTCTTAAGCATATGCTGAGAGAAATTAAGAAAAGCAAACGTAAAGAGGGCTAGTAAATAAGGATAAATATATATGTGTATATATATATATATGTAGAGACAGAGAGAGAAAGAGAGAGAGAGTGGCATGGAGACTACTAACATTTCATCTCATAAATATATTTCAAGGGTTAGATAGATGGAAAAATGACGAAAGACTGCAGAGGAAGAGGGAGATAGAGAGAGAGACCCGAGTTCATGCACTAACCTGAATTTCAAATCGGTAAAGATTGCAAGAGAAGCAAACAGAAGATAAATTAAGGCAAGCCAGACGAAGAGGACAAATGAGTCATAAGATTAATATTATCAGAAAGGGAAACTTGAGGAAGATGATGTTACCGTTCACCACGGGATGCCTTTCTTGAGAAACATGAACATTTACACGTTGAAACGGGCAGGCATGAAAGACTTCTTCAGATAGGCTGTTGCTTTTGCTTTTTGTTTACGATGACTAAAAAGTTAAATGCTATTAATGTATATGTAAACTATGGGGGAAAACTATGACTTTAGCAATCTTTTGAAAATTTGGATCCAAATATTAGCAGAGAAAATACAACAAAGGAGATATATGAAATTAATATGATGTCGTCCACATATTATATGATAAGAAATAATAAATAATGATAGAATACTGATAAATGAAATTTACATAAATTAAATATTGAAAAATAATAATAAATTATTCACAGGAAGTAGTAGCCTCACCTGAGAATAGCTGGTTGGATTCTAAGTGGGAGAATCTGTTGCGGTTAACTGGAGACAAATATAATAGGATGAAGATCATTACCGAACTAAATGATTTTACCTAGTACAAATTTTAATTATCACAACTTGACCTTGGAATTATTATTGCCAAACTCTTTTTTCAGATGTTGAGATAAAAACTATTATTTAAACCACTTGAAAAAAATAACTGGGGTATCCAAGACAATAATCTAAGTATTCTTTTGCCTCTACCCTCTCACAGGATAGCTGGGTTCTGCAGCAGATATAGCTCTGTAAGGAGCAAATGGTATTTTTTTCGTCATCGATATGTTTATGTAGCCCTCTACTATTAGATCTTGGTGGATCTCCATCTGTATGTTCTGCATTGCAAAGTATCTTTCTTTCTACAGCATTCTTCTTATTTTTCTAATTGTGCACAGCTCTTTAAGAGCCGTAAAAATTGTCATAGTGGATGTTCGCTTGAGATAAATGAAGCAAAAGGTGTAAACAATCTTGAAACTAGTAACCGGAAGAAGAAGAAGAATGGAGGTAGAAGAAAAGGAGAGGAGAAAATAACACCAAGAATGGTGCTTAAAGATCATTGTGTCTCATATCATTTAAGACCATGTTGGTTTGTATTTATAGGTAACAGAATAATACTGAAACGACAAGTTTCAGGAAATTATAATTTAACACGTATATTTAATGCCCTATCCAGATTTAATCCTGACCTCTAGATTCTTCCAATATATATTTAATCCTATCCATCTTTTTTTTCCAGAAATATTGTTCCATTGATATGAACGTGACTAAATCTAACACGTGGGCAGCCACCTTGGAGATGGATATGTCATAAATGGGGGGTATTTGAGATAAACTCTATGTCATAAATGTCTGGGTCCTGCTGGTATGAATGTTTCTGTAGGTTACAATATCAGTTACTCGTCTATCCATGCATGTTTGCGTGATGATTCTTCGTGTTTTCCTTGGTGCAGCTGAAGGTGGGTTGATTTTACTAAAGGAGTGTGCAATAGGAAAATTGGATATTTGTGCTTCAGCTTGTGGATAAGCTTTCTGGTTGTTCCTTGGTTGTACTTTCATTTCTTGGTTGTTCCTTGGTTTTACTTTAATTTCTTGGTTGTTCCTAGGCTCCTTTCTTTTCATACTCCAGTGCATAGAGTCCTCGTCTTATTGTCCTATTGGATTTCAATGATCTCCTATGGACTATGGACCTGAAATAGAGTGAATTATATGATTAGATCAGTATAAGTAGGGGTTGAACTCATACTAAAATGCCAGATCATCAATTTCTTTTGGATAAAATAATAAAGGAAATAATCATCAGAAGTGAGTGAACTACATTTGTTATCTCAATATCTAGTCTTGATACCCTGCCATTTCTTCTGAAGTATGATTTACAAGGAGTTTGATATGACTTTATGAAAGACTATCAATGGTCCATTTTTTCTTCCATTGCAAAGGATTGGGATGGGGTTTAACATCCACATATCTTGATGGAAAACACTGCACATATTACTTTGAGGTTGTCTTTTGTTTTAATCTGTTTGTGCCAAACCTATTGAGTATTGTCTTTCACCCATATCTGGAAATCTTCTCTATAAATCACTTTTTTATTTGCTTCAATCTATCTTCTTCAAATTTTCAAGCCCCCCGTTTCTTTGTTATTGTTGTATCTGTCCACCTCAAGATTTTTGTCATTCCTTTCTAGGTTGGCTATTGCAAAGTATTGTTTCAAGCTTGTAATAACCTTTTCTTCACCTTCAGTTGGGTATTGGTTCCCCTGTTCTCCTCTAGTGAGGGTGATCACAAGCTTTGCAGGTGCAAGCTTACATCTTGCCTAGTGAGAAACACAAGCACAAATGTACCCATTGTATTACAAAGGAAATCCCTTCAAATGCGGCCACTCATAGTCCTCCCAAAAATTGCTTCTCTAGCTTCATATCTCATTTCACCAGGGTGGGCAGGGTGTCAGCTACTATGTGATACCAAGATAAAAATATCAAAATATATACAATATTTTTCACATTATATATTTATATATATGTATTCCTTAACAAAGGTCCACTTAAAAAAGGTGTCCAAAATGTAAATTTTGAATTGAGAATAAATTGAAGCCATGAAACATAATAATATCTACCAGGTTCATGAATACTAACATACAGAAAAGGAACACTTGAACTGATTTTTGTGTGAGTGTGTTCCTCAATAGTTGGGCTTCTTCTTCTGCCTTACTGGTGAAGCGTTCTCATTCATTTGGTGATCTTGAGGTTTGACAGTCTGATTTTGTATGTGATGTATCATCCATGTACGGTTACCGTTAGGTCTAAAAATCTACAAAAAACATTTTGCATTTCTCATCTAACCGCATTGCTGACAAGAGCACCCGCAACTATATTTCCTTCTCAATCGATATGTGCCATACTTGTGATGTTTTCCATATACGGTCTCATTATTTTCCCTAACTTTTTAGTTTCTAGAGTTTACATGTACCTGTTCTAATGATCTAGCATAATGCCCTAGAATTTGAGTGATGGCGAAGCCCTCAAGCTATCTACGTATATTTTTTTCTCTAGGTTTAGATAAATTTTCCATTTTTTAGATTAATCTTTTTCCCTTATTTTCCTCATGGGTCCTATATAAGGAGCCCTCATGTATTAGAACAATAGATTTTCCCTTTGAAAGAAACCACTTTTTGGAAAGAGGTCTGAGTGACCTAGAAGAAGGCGGCTCCACCGCCGGAGGCGGCACCACTGTCGTTGGCACCGCCTCGCCGCGCCCGCGCTGCCTCACCGTGCCCCACGCCGCCTCGTCGCGCCCGCGCGCCGCCGCCGTGCGCGCCGCGCTCGCCGTGGCGCGCCGCCTCGCCGTGGCGCGCCGCGCCGTCGCGCCAGCACGCCGCGTGCCCGCTGCCTCGCCCGTGCGCGCTGCCTCGCCGTGCCCGCGCCGCCTCGCCGTGCCCCACCCCGTGCCGCGCCTCGCGCCACCTCGACACGCCGCTCCGCGCCGCCTGCGCGCCGCTTGCGCCGCCCAACCGCGCTGCGCCACACCCCGCGCCGCCTAGCCGTGCCCAGTCGCGCTGCGCCACGCTCTGTCGCCGACCCCGGCAGCGCCATCGCGCGCCCAGGCTCAGCCAACCGGCCCAATGGACCAATTAGCCTAGTGGGCCAGCAACAGCCGACCGGGCCCGTCAGGCCCAGCCGCCGACACTGTGGCCCGAGGCGCTGCAAGTCCGCCCCCCGAGCCTCGGTTTATCCTTAGCCGCTGGGCACACTTCTCGAGGCGGCCACATCAGCCCAGCCCCTGTGGGCTTTCGTTATCGGGCCGCCTCCGGCCCATCACCGCGGCCCAAATCGCGGCCCAAGCCAAGGCCCAACCGCGACCCTAGCCTTGGCCCAGCCGCGGCCCACCCCAGCCGCTGCCGCCGACACCGACCGCTGCCACCTCAGGCCGCCACCGCCGCCGCCACCGCCGCCGCCACCTTTGGCGGCCGCTGCCGTCACCGGCCGCCACCGCCGCTCAATGCCGCTGCCATCGCCCGACGTTGTCGCTGCCGCCGCCGCCGCTGCCGCTGCTCGTCGCCGCCGACGCCGCCGTTGCTCGCCGCTCGCCGCCGCCGTCGCCGTTCACCGACGCCGCATGCCGATGCCGCTCGCCAACGCCGCCACCGCTGCTCGACGCCACCACCGCTTGACGGTGCCGCTGCACTCTTCGCCATCGTATTCGTCATCCGGCCGGCTGAACCTACCCGCCCACCGGTAGTCGGGTCCACCAGCGCCTCGACTACTATCCGTGGAGCATCGACCACACGAAGATAGAGACACCGTTCGGCCCCAACGATTGAGGACCCCGCGCAGGACCTTTCTGGGACACCCCCACATAGAGCGGGCGTGCCATCCAAGATCACCGTTCTCAGAGAAGGACGAACGGACCATGCTCCCACCGCAGGACATCGACGACGTCCGTCCTGCATCATTGAGTCAATATAAATTTGAGGAATCCCCCATTAGTTTCAGATATGTAACCCATATTGCAGTGAACAATATTCTGTTTGCATACTAGTTATAGTCGAGTAATAATGTCAGGAAGCAAATATCGTTTTCTTATTAACATCTCTGAGGAGACATCCTCCAAACCCCTTTTCGGGGTTTCCTTTTGAGGCATAGTCTATACTCAGTTTGTAAATGCCTTGAGGTAGTTCTATCCATAAAATCAAACCATAAGTATATGCATATTCCATTTGGCCCAACTCAAGACCCAATTGCCAAAACCCTAAATTTGTTGCTGAAGGGTAATCTTTGCTGGCTAAACAAGGGGTTCCATAGTGTACAGCCACTTTTGTACCCCTGTAATAATGGACAAATAGCCCAAAGGGTGATCTTCCCATTCGCATAGGTTCCTTTTATTTCATATTTCCCATCGTTTGAATGTGTTGGAATATGCATTTGGTGTTGCATTATTTGTCAAAAAAGGTGACGTGTTGTGATGTATCCCTCCTTGGCGCGTTCAATTTAGCTAAGTGCGAGATCCATATGTACTTAGCCCATTCCCCAGTAAAGAAAAAGTGGATTCTATCATCTATGTGTGGATCTTTGAGACAAAAAAAAATATTGGATGTAGTTTGAATTCCTTCTCTGTTGTATATCTCTCTCCAGAGGCAAACTGTTTTTCAAAAAATGCCATGTGAAAAAACTTTTGTTTTGTGGGGAGATTGGATAGATAGTTCTCTCCATACTTATAGTTTTACAAGTGGGCCCATTACACGATAACTCACCGTAAAGGACAAAGATAAAAAGTTCGAGAAAAGACATAAACAGAAGTTGGACACAACTCTCTGACTGACAACAATAAACTCCCTTATTTTCACTTTCCAGTTCTAAGGATCAATCGACCATGGACATCTTCTTCCAACATCAAGGTACCCATACAACCTTCTATTATTAATTTATATAGTTCTTATTCTTTTACTCTACCAAGCTCCCAAGATATTTCAGGGTTCTTAGTACGAGTGCAAAGAATGGAAAATGATTGTTTTCTACATTTTTTTCAACACATACAGCCTCCTCAATCACATATTGCTTTCTGCTCATAAAGCTATTTATGTGTTTAGTCTATAATTCCCTTACGTTTCTCTGGTTTTGAAGAATAAATAGACCATGGACATTCTTTGCACATCTTGGTGCTCTTACAACCTTTTTATTTGTTGCTAAGCATGCTCTTATTCTTTCGCTCTTGTAAGCTCATGAAATACCTCTGGATTCTTACTAATAGGATGATGCATGTCAAACCTTCCTTACAGCATCATAGCATGACAGATGACATTATAAATAACAGATTTATTAATATGTGGAAAGCTAATTCATAGCGTAGTATCAAATTCGTTCATAGGTGTTTTTTGGCTTTTAAAGAAAAAATTCAACAGCCTAATTATAGAAAAGAAATGTAGGAACAGGACTTGAATCCACAAGCCTTGGTCTATTTGAAGAAGCTAAGTCCTGAAAATAGGAAGTGAAGAAATAAGAGAACACTCAAACGGAAGACACAAGAGTTTCAACAAAAAAAATACAATAATCGTCCTCCAAGGGTACATGGGGACCTTATATAGGCTACAAAAAGTGTTGGGTCATCCATAATGATGATACCCATGGAATGATAACTTAAAACATTGAATAAGCTAACTTTGACAAGCTAAACAGTGGATAAACAGTCTCACAGGTCTGAATAGTGATATTTTGCAGATTTTGGGGCCTCCAAAATCTGTCGGAAGATATTGTGTGGCTCAAGAAGACCTTCTAACCTCTTCTTGCACGGTAAGAAATGCGCCCTCTTGGAAATACTCTAAACTGCAACAAAATATAGTCTTTACCTCACTGCAATATTTCCAAGATCATTTGGGGCAGATAGAATTGAGCCTTAAGCAATTGGAGGATATTGCCGCATCCAAGGTGACCGCCGTGACCACCCAAATGCAGTTCCTTAGCAATTTCTCCGTTAATGATGTGTGGGAGATTCACAATTGATCTTCTCAAAACAAGTAATGATCCTGGAAATGAAATCCCTTCTTCCCGTGCCTTCCATGCATGCCTTCATGAACTCAAAACCAAACACTTTTGTGTGAAGACTTTCAAAACAAGCAGTTTTGTGATTTGAATGTCAATAGCCTTATCGGACATGCTAGACTTGAACTTGATAACAAAACTGAAACACTGGATGAAGGAAACCCAACCTACAGACAGGTGATGGACTAAGCTCTGGACATTTAATGACTTTAGAGCTTGATCATCAATGAAATTCACCAACTCATGTTAGCGTAAGTATTGCTCCCATGTCTGTAGTGTTTGCTCCACTACATAGAAATCAAGCTCATAAGTGGTCCACTTGCTTCTGGCATCAAATACCTTCTCACAGAGGCTACTAGACAAATTTATTTGGAAAATACTGCTACCATTCCACAGTCGAAGCATCATAGTCAAGTTGCAACAATTCACCAAAATTAGGTTAAGCTAAAACAGCATTGGAACACCTTTTCCTTTGATTTCTCCAAGATTATTATCTGATTCTTCCCCCATCAAAATTTATTTCATACATTAAGTAATTGGAGCTGTGATGGCCATGAAATTTTGAATGATCTAACAATTAATCAAAGCGAATCCAAGAAAAATTCACACTTGATGGAGGTTGGTATTTTATCAACTTGTATTCCATCTGCATTTACCACATGGCCAAGAAATAAAGGAATACTTCTTGGAATTTATGTATAGTTTATTCTTTTATAACACATTTAAAGCTCATAAATGCACCATTTTTTCAGCCTAAGTTATGATATATGTCAAGATGCCATGAAATTAAGCAACCACAAATTTGCAAATAAAGGTTGTAGTACTTGATTCATCATGCTCATAAATGTCCTTCGAGAATTTGAGAGGCAGAATGGCATCACTAGCCACTCAAACAGACTTCCCTTGTTCTTAGATGCAATCTTCCACTCATCCTGATGCACCTCTAGTACATGAACAATGTAGTAAAAGGA
The DNA here is from genome assembly GCF_029677425.1 of Wolffia australiana. Lineage (NCBI taxonomy): Eukaryota > Viridiplantae > Streptophyta > Magnoliopsida > Alismatales > Araceae > Wolffia > Wolffia australiana. The sequence goes on from NC_135843.1 coordinate 3,518,013, forward strand.
CTTGAATCCACAACTCTTGCTCTACTTGAAGCAGCGAAGTCGTGAATCCATAGAACTAGCTTCTCCATCCCTTGAGTCCATAAGCGGTTGTCCTTGAATCCACAAGTGCTAAAGCACTCTCTAGCAAATAGAACACTCATAGAGAAGAAACACAAGTTTCAACATAACAATAGACTTGAATAATAATTCTTAGAAGGTACATGGGGAGCTTATATAGGCCAGAAAAAATGCAGGGATGTCCATAATGACTGTACCCATGAAAGGACAACTCAAAACATTTAGAAAAAACTCTAACAAGATAAAACATATGATAGGTAGCTTGACAGGCTCTAGGGCCTATAGAAAGTCTAAGTTGATATTTGTGTGGCGCAAGAAGATCATGATGGGAAAAATAGAAGATATGCAGCTTTGAAAAGTTAGAGCACAGATATTATGCAGATCTTGGCAGATGAAGAATCTATCAGAGGATGATGTCAGATATAAATCTGTTACAGAAAAAGAATCCATCAGAGAACTATGTAAGAGAAAATATGTTAGAGGATCGTACTGGAGAAAATCTAGTAGAGGATCTTGATATAGAAATATTTCAAAGGATTTGAGGGGCTCTATGTACTGTTTTGCATATCTTGTGAGCTCTTAATCTCCTTTAATGTAACAGGTGACACTGGGATCCAACGGCTCGGGTTACACCACAGGGAGGGGAAAATAACAAGAGATGCACACAACGAGGGATGATGCAAGTGTTGTAAAATCAATGAAAATTTACGTGGGAACCACTGACCTAGGGGAAAAGACCACATAAATGACATGAGGGGTGTGGGGTAACGGGCATGCTTTAAATGACTCGATGGACTAGCTAAAGACTAACAGGGTGGAAGATAATCACTATCCACAAGCATCCACGATTGTCATCGAGAGCGACATGAATCGGACACCAGGAACAAAATTCTCTATCTTCCAATTCTGTGGCTAAACATACGACTTAAAAATCTGAGCAGAGGGGGATGTAAGGACGGCACTAGAGAAAGTAATAATACTAAAAAGAAAGGGGAATAGCAATGTGACGTACGGGCTCAAGCTCGTGCACTCGTGGTGGTTCATAACCGCACGCTCACGAGGGAGGTTGAAGGGTTCCAAGCACGGGCGGGGAATGATACAATCAATGAGCAGATGAGGATAGCAGTTCATGAATGGTCGTAGGCTGGGGTGGGGGAAAATCTGTTGGGCGGCGAATGGAGCAGAAGATGATCAGTCACACATAGGGTACCAGTGATTCTAGTTGCGGGCATGCAGCAACGTGTTGTTAGAGTGGCAATCATGGACCATAGCATGTGCACAACCCACTCAGGGGCCAAGTGGGCAGGGGCAGTCTTGGGCACCGAAGGTGGCAGCCTTGGATGGGTGATACATGATCTTGCAAGAGGGAGGATCGGGTCCGATTGCATGAGGTTCTGCATGCAACAGGAGACAGCCCGTGGGACGTGGCCTTAGGAATGAGCGGCATCGTCAGGCATAGACAACTGCCTTGGATGGGGTGGCACATGGGCTTGTGCGTGGAAATCAAAAGACATGGTCACGGGTGGCCGTGTTCAAGGATGTGATCAATCGGAGTCAATGGGATGGAGGCGACCGCGATGCATGTTGTCTGCAGTAGCAGAGGGGAGGACTGGGTGGCATTGGCAAAGAGGAGACACAGGTGGCGGTCGTGGAGGGAAGGTCGTCGATCAGGAGGAGTCAGCGGAAGCTGAAGGGGCAGAGATGGAAGGAAGAGGCCTGGGCAGCGATGGGGATTATGCGGGTAGCACTAGCGATGAGCATTGACTAGAGGAGTTTCGGTGATGAAGATTTGGCAAGGCCATGACAGGGTTTCCTGGTGAGCATTGGCGGCATGGCATAATGAACATTACAAGCTTCTACAAATGAATGAGGAGAAGCAATGGCGACAAGCGATAGCAGCTGTTTCTCCGGCGATGGCAATGGCTTCGGTGACGGTGAACTTGGCGGTGGTCGGTCGTGCGGCAATCGTCCTTCTACAGGAGTACTCTAGAAAGTATTAAAGTTGTGAAGGAGATGGGTGGGAACCCCAAAGAGAGAAAAACAACTGAAATGTTCAATTTTTCAAATGTAATTCCAAAGGTCTCTTTGGGAAGGCCTTCCGTTATATATGGTAGGGCATGTTGCCCTAATGGGCTGGATTAGGGGAAACTTCCGAAGTAATAAGGACATTCCCCAATGGCCCAAATCAGACCTTAAAAAACATGAAAAAAACATGGGAGAGCCTAGAAGACGAGGGCTCTACATGAAATCTATAAAAAATAATTTTTAGAGAATAAAACAAACCTTGGAGACCTGTCATCAAGCCAGATACTTGAAGCTTGTGTTCTTTGCGTCGACTTAGGCTCCACCGCACGACTGCTAATGAACGCGGGCCTGGCCTTCCAGATGGGTCTGGTATTGGGCCACCAGTTGCTAATTGGCCTCAGAAAATGGGCTTTTGACCTCCATCGGGCATCCCTTATTCAAAGGAGCTCGCCATGTGGGTTATGTTCTTTTGCAGCAAAGTACTCATAAATGTGTTATCATTGATTTTCTCGAGAATCTTGTAAGGACCATGCTTCTTTGGGTTCAATTTTTTTGTAGGTTCCCCCCACGAACCCCTCCTTGCATGAAAAGACCATAACCATACCGCCTTCAACAAAAACCTTATTACCTTGGTTCTTATTTTTTGCCTCCTGGTATTTCTCATGACTTCCAGAAAGTGCGCATTGCACGTTATTGTGGAGCGACTTGATGTAGTCAGCCATGTTGGTCACCACTAAGCATTTTCCCTTGTCTAAAGGTAGTTGCCCAAGGTCCAAAGGGATATATGGATGATAAATATACAAAACTAAAAATGGTGAATACTTGGTTAACTGATTCACCATGGAGTTATAAGCAAACTCAGCTTGTGCCAATATTAGATCCCATTGTTTTGGCTTATTCTCCAGAGTGATATCAATCAAGTTATCTAGTGTTTTGTTGACAACTTTTGTTTGCCCATCTGTCTAAGGTGACACGATGAGCTAAACTTCACAATAGTGTTAAACCGTCACCAGAGAGTCACCCAAAAGTCAGAAATAAACTTGGAATCCCGATTAGAGATGATAATTTCTGGCACTCCATGAAGGCGTACAATCTCTTTGAAGAAAATATTCACCATTTTAACTGCATCATTAATATTCTTGCACGGTATGAAGAGAGTCATCTTCGAGAATCGCTCAACCACAATAAAAATGGAGTCTGCACCTCGATGTGTGTGGGTTTATTGATTCAGGAAAATTGTGCAATATTTTTAGTGTCCTTGTAAATTTAATATGCCTAAAATCAAATAAATTTGATAGAATTTGATAAACTGTATGGGGAGTAAGATTGGTCACACAGGGACTGGCCCTTATGAATGTCTTTAATGTTTGAGTTTTTAGTTCATAAGCTAAAATAATACTATTAAAGATAATGAGTATAAGAAGAAATAAGTAACTAGTGAGTAGATAGAATATCATATATTATATATTATAGTACTAATAATAAAGAATTAAGAAACTAGATATTATTGTGAAGGATGCTACTAATATAGTTAGTAAAGAAGTAGATTATAGTTAATAAGAGTAATTAGTTTAATAAAACTAAAGAAGAAGGATGAAGTAGAAGTTAGATAGATAGGGAGTATTAGTTAGTTAAGGGTAACTAAGTAATCTAGAGAAATACTTATATATTTAGAAGATAGACAGGCAGAGTATAGGTAATTATCTAACTATAATATAACTATGTGGTTAGACAGGCATAGATAGATATTAAGATGAAATGAAGGATTAATAATATTACTTTAGAAGTAGTTATATTAATATAAGATCCTTATAATTACAGAATACTACTTATATAAGTAAAATATTTATTATAGAGTTAATCTATGTTTTTTATATTTATATATATTATTTTTATTGTGGGCTTTCGAGGTTAAGGGGTCGTTCTGTCAAACAGCCTTGAAATGTTCAACAGAATGCCAAAAGAGATGTCTAAATAAGAGAGATATATTATTCTATAAGTTTAATGTTGAAGGTATTGAGAAGTCGAGGTGATTCCGTCGAACACTCTTGAGGTGTTCAGCAGAATGCCCCTGAGAGCTAGAAAGAGTAGATACATATTTTTCATATGAATTTTAGAAGTTTTTTATAAGTGAAAATATGAAGGAATAAAGGTAATTCGGTCGTCACCCGATAGGTGTTCGATGGAATGCCTCGAAGCAGTCGAGCTTAGAGTATATGGATAAATGTATTTTTTTTAGATTTTTATAAGGCTGATTCAATTAGAATTATACACATCAATAAGTATTCATCAAACACACAAGTTGCTTGATGCAAATCTCAAATAAACTCACGGTGCTGAATGTGATACAACAAAAAATATACTTCTGATTTCAAACAATTCTGAATGTCCAAGCAATGAACCAAGTAAATCTCTACAAAAGAAGTTCATATTTCTCACCGGAATTGCCCAAATTCAGGCGGTCAGATATTAGGGCCACCGATACCGCCCCTTGACCATGGCAAGCCTCTCCTTTCTCCTTCCTCCGTGCTGGCATGAATTCAAGGCGCTCTCGCACTCCTTAGGCGCCGTCCTGGGCAATAGGAGTCATCAAGGAGGTGTCACGGTTCTCCCTCATCATTTCTTGATCTGGTCTTGAAATGGATCAGTGACTGCGATTAACATGGGCCCACCTTAAGTTGGTGTATCTTTGGCGCCATGTCAGCAAACCTCATCCACGCTTTGTCACCAGGGTTTCCTTTAATTTGTCGTCCAAGGGGTCCTGCATCCGTGTTAGCGCAGACAACCAATCAGGGCCTGGAAAATAGAAAGAAAAACAAATTAAATAATATGGTATATATCTCACCGCCCGATCTTCTTTAAGAAGATCAGTCGTACGAGATTATTAACAAGATCAGATGAAGGACATCATATTCGTCTACGTAAAATAGCCTGAAAAGACACAAGCTTCGGGCCAGGTAGGCCTGAAACCTAGTCTCAAATTGTTTGTTGTTTTATTTTGATCGTGGTCCAACGGGTCGTGATCTCTTGGTTACTCAATAGATATACATATAGACAGAGAGATAGAGATAGGGATAGGGATAGAGATACAGATACAGATACAGATAGAGAAAGAGATAGAGAAAGAGAAAGAAATGGAGATAGAGATAGAGATAGAGATAGAGATAGAGATATAGATAAAGATAGAGATAGAGATAGAGATATAGATATAGATAGAGATAGAGATAGAGATATAGATATAGATAGAGATAGAGATGGAGATAAAGATAGAGATAGAGATGGAGATAGAGATAGAGATAGAGATAGAGATAGAGATAGAGATAGAGATAGAGATAGAGATAGAGATAGAGATAGAGATAGAGATAGAGATAAAGATCGATATAGAGATAGAGATAGAGATAGAGATAGAGATAGAGATAGAGATGGAGATAAAGATAGAGATAGCGATAGAGATGGAGATAGAGATGGAGATAGAGATAGAGATAGAGATAGAGATAGAGATAGAGATAGAGATAGAGATAGAGATAGAGATAAAGATCGATATAGAGATAGAGATAGAGATAGAGATAGAGATAGAGATAGAGATAGAGATAGAGATAGAGATAGAGATAGAGATAGAGATAGAGATAGCGATAGAGATAGAGATAGCAATAGTGATAGAGATAGAGATAAAGATACCGATCGAGATAGGGATAGAGAAAAAGAGATAGAGATAGAAATAGAGATAGAAATAGAGATAGAGATAGAGTTAGAGTTAGAGATAGAGATGGAGAGAGATAGAGATAGAGATAGAGATAGAGGAAAAAAATGGGTCTTACTCTGAGAGAGAGATAGAGATAGAGATAGATGAAAAAAACTGGTCTTATGCTGAGAGAGAGTTAGAGGTAGAAACAGAGATATAGATAGATATAGGTATAGGGATAAAAATAGGATTACCTTTCTTATGCTGTTTTTATTTTTTGTTTTGTCTTCTTTTTTAGTCTCTCTATCTTACTGCTAGTCTAATTCTTTTTTTTTGTAAGTTTATTCACTTGCTCTTTGTCTCTTTTTCACACTCTAATCCTCTCGCTCGGTCTATTTTTCATCATTTTGCACTCTCTTTCCCTTCATTCATAACATATATGCTTACTCTCTCTTGTAGGCACTCTTGTTTCACATCTCTCTCTCTCTGTTTCTTATTATTAGTTTTACTTAACCTCTCCCTCTGTCTCACGCTTAATCTTTCTCTCGTTTGCATCTCTCTCTCTAGTTTACTCTCTCGCTTGTATTTTTTCTGCTCTCTCGCAGACACTCTCTTTAGTTAAGTATCTCGCCTGTTCTTTGTTGCTCTGTTTCTTAGAGTTTATTTCTCTCTCGCTCTTATTCTTTCTTATTATATCTCCCTATTTTAGTCTCACTATCTTGCTTATAGTTGAATTCTCTCTCTTCGTTTGTCTATTAGTACATATCATAATACCATGTTATCAGACAACCAGCTTTAATCTTTGCCAGACCCTTAGCAATGGAAGTAGATATAAGTTATACTAAAACTGCTCAAATCCAATTGCCGACACACCAATAGTGCAGGTAAATAGAAAGATGGCTGCCCTGCCTGAAATTAGCAGAGGCAAAGATTTCCAACTTCAAGAATCTAGTGGGCCATCCACACCATCTCCCCAGAAGTGGGGTGAACCATCACCTGGCGGCCCACGCCAATGCATTTACGGTCGAGGCATCCCCCCAGGGATCTCAGCTTTAAGGTCCAATTCCCCAATATCTCATTGCTCATCTATAATGCAAAAAAAAAATATTTGAAAACAAATTGGCTTCCCACAGATCAGATCACTGCAATCTCGGACTATTACATCCATGTAGGAGACCAGGCATTGTGTCATCCACCACAAAAGCAAGGAAGGAGGGAGCAAAGGATTGACATGGTGGAAATAAGGAGCTTATTGAAGAATGAACATTTATGTATGCTTTTGATATTTTTGGTAATTGTTATTATTAATTTTTTAAGCTTTTGATATTTTTGTTTGCTTTTTGCTTTTGATATTTTTGACATTTATGGGTGCGGTTTTTGACTCCTGCTTATTTGAATGGGAATTTTGCATGAGTTATTCTTTTGTTCATTACCATGCTTTCCAACACAGGTATACAAATTTATTCCAAAAAAAATCAAGGAATTCAGAAGAATGGGGATTAGAGGATGTAGTCTGAAGAGATTAGAAGATGTAGATGAAAGGCAAATGACACATTTTCCTGCTCCCTCATAAACAACTTTTACCTGAGGCCTAGCTAACCTAGCCTAAAAGGAAGCAAATGAGTCAGTGAAGTAGAAGTTTCCGAAATATCTAAATGTGCTGAATGTTTCAAAACCCACACCCGCAAACTTGAATGTTTTATTATCCTCAATAATTCCTTCATAGATATAGATCATGAGATGATGGATGCATGTCAGGATGAGGGTTGAAAAGTTACGATGGACGTGTTTCAGAAAATTTCATAGTATTGAGGAGTTTTACTCGATAGTCAAGCCACTTCAGTGAAGCACCAGCCAATAGGGATATTAATAAGATTATTCTAGTAATAAAAGGACACGTACCCTATACTTGATAAGAGACGTAGAAAATAGGATTATATATATGAAAAGATAGATGCTAGGATTCAATATAGATAGGACAAAAGATAGACGGCTAGGATTTAATATAGATAGGAAAATGAATAGATGGTTAGGATTTAAGTTGATATAGACGTTATAATCCATTATAACGGCTAGGATTGTTCGATCAGTTTATAACGTATATAGTTATAACATTAAGTTACTATAAATACTAACCAACATTTGCAATTTATTTTGCATAATATAACAATCTTAACGGTCTCGTCTTGGATCTTCTTGCAATCTTTCCTTCTCTTCTTCCTCCATTCTTTTCTTTCTTTTTCTTTCCTTGCACGCGAGGTACAAGCAATATTAGCACTACAGCTTTCCTTCTTCCTCAAGTGTCATCAGCGTTGCGGCGGTTCTCAATCTTTGATTACCTCTTATTATTCCCTGTAAAAAAAAAACAAAAAAAAAATAATTTATGTATTTGGCTAGACGGTGCTGGGATCCAAGAGGTATCGCCGTTACTATTTGATGATGGATCAGGGAATCCATAAATACCTACACAGCAATGTTCGTTAGGGCTCAAGAATGGATAGAATTCTGTGGGGTATTGAGAATAAAACTTTTCTTTTTGGGGTTTGTGGGATTGTCGGTCTCATACAATCGCAACGTGTCGGGAGCTTCATCTGATACTAGAGTAGTACTCAATCCTTTGGACATCCAAGTCGATGTTTATAACTCCTCATGCCAGGAGATCTATTATTCATTCATAGACTATATCTCTTTTTCTTTCTCCTTGCTTTTCAGGCTACAGGTAAATCAGCTTGCTGTCGATGTAATACTTTGATCTCCTACACTATTTTGCCAAGATTCATGCTCATAGTGTCGGTGTCCTCCTTCAACGCTTTGATACTTATTCTAGGCTGCTCATTCACAATATTCAAAGCAAAGAGTCCTACTTTATAGCGTGAACAGTGAAGTGTGCATGGAGGCCGATCAGGCATAAAATCTGTCACCGCATCTGCTAAGGGAGGAGGAGTGTGTCAAGAAGTGTCCTTATCACCCTCCACAAAATTCTCACTTATCATCCTTGAGAATCGAGGTGTCTTTAGTAAAATTTCCTGATCCTTCCCCTGTAGGTTCACTTCTCCATCCTCTAGATTGATTGTAGCACCTGCTAATTTGAGGAAGGCTCTACCTAGTCATATGGGTGCTTCCTTTTGTTTCAAGTATGAGGATATTTGATCTAAAATAACATATTTCAAGCTCAATAAGAACTCCAGTGATTTGCCCGCTCGTAGCCCTCTAGGACCCATCATCAAAATGTACAATGTGGGATGTGCAGATCACATTTCCCAATGGATGTTGTTTTGAGCACCATCATGCACTCAGTGGAATCTGGTTCCACTGACTTCGTGAAATTTTATTTTTCTTTGTGGTTTTAAACACAGATATATTGTAATAGTAAATATGTAAAAATTGATCAAAAATTAGATTATAAATTTAAAATAACAATAAAATTTTAAATTATAATAAAATAATAATAAATGTTTAAATTGTAATTTAAAAAATTATAAGAGTTAAAATTATAATTAAACATAAAATTATACAAATTAAAATAAAAATGAGCTAGCAAGTATTGGGTGTGAGACTTCGCCGATTGAGAAATCCTTAGCTCAGTACTTGGAGGCTTCGCCGATTGAGAACTCTTCAACTAAGTCCTTGGAGGCAATTTGAAGATGATTTGTACAGATAATCCTCATTTAGAAGATGTTAAGACCCTGGAATGTTTCTTTGAGTTCTCGGAGATGCATAAGTCATGGATTCCAAACCCTAACAAGCCAGAAAAACCTGTAAAACCATGCAAGAAGGACCTTTCTTATGTTTTCTGACTCAAAAAATTTCTTTATTCGCTTCTTCGTTCCTAAAGTTGTGCCTTGGATAACCAAAGGTTCTGCTCATAAACTTGCCCCTTCTTTAATTCATTTTTTGCTCCTAAAGTCGCCCGTCACTATGAGGACGTTGCTCTGACCAACTTTCATGGCTTTAGGCGCGTAGTGAGGACCCATTACCTTCTTCGCGCTTTTCTTCTTTCTCAAAGATCTCCCATTTGCATTTTAAGGTAATACTGGGGTAAATGGGGTGGTGACTATCTCAGTTGCACCCCTCAGCTCGACCTGTGCCATATCATTTTGTACTATGGATCCCCATTCCCAATGAGTTCTTTTGTACTAGAAATCTTTATGAACTGTAGTTGTATCATGAATTGGCACTCCAGAAATTGGAGACGTGATACTAAGTAATACGGGGTCTATTTTTGGCCCTTAATCTGTTGAATTGGCAAGCTGTGTAAGAAAATGAGCATTCTATGGTGCTGCTTGTGATTCTCTCTCTTTATTCGCTCAAAGTGATTTAACACAAGTAACTAAAATTTGGTGAGTGGAGCACTTGGAGGATGATCTGGGATCTCAATGCTCATATCTTGCTCACGGGGCTGAGCAGAGTCCTAAATGTTAGCATCCTTCACCTGGTTGTTGGGCCTGATATCCATATATAGGTCATGCATGGATGTAGTGGCCCCTACATTGTCCTTATGAGGACAATCCATCTCATGATGCTCAGGACAAGAGCATTAGAGGTCGGGGAGGTTATCATCCAAAATCTATGATGATGAGTTCTCTGATTTATCTTCATAATATCCAGATGTGATCATGGACCTATCAGCCCCTCTCACAAAATCATTCTTTGTACATGCAGTCATCCTATAATCATCCCTCCTAGCCTATTGGGTTTTGGTTTATCCCATGAATTGATCATGTGGATATTCTCCTTATACTCCGTCTTAATAGGAGTGATATAATCATCAAAACTCTGTTTGGATCAAGCGGTGGATCATAACAGAGTCTCATCTGCGCCCAAGGTTGTTGCCCATCAACAAGCTCATCATTGAAGGTCATCACCTCTTTCATCTGGGGCTCAATATCATCGTATGTCGATCGGCCTTATATGCTTTGATGAGACTGAAATCGTGCATGCATCAATGGCGGTGGTATCATGAATGTCGATCATGTCAAAAGGATGCCCTTGACTAGAGGACGCGCCGGAGTGTTTGGGGTTTACCATCGGCTGTGATGGCAGTTGGTTGGTAAATTCTACGTATTTGCCTTTTCAGTGATCATGTGAACCCTCAATAATGGTTGGCAGTGAATACTCTATCTTGTCCACCCCGGTTGTGACCTCTGTCAATTTGATCGTAATCTGAGCAAGTATGTCGCTCGAAGGTTGGTCAGTGATAGCAGTGGGAGGTGCTGGAGATGCTTGGGGTGACCCTGATATTGTTGCGAAGGTGCAGCTTGATGGTAATGGGGTGCTTCCTGATACATTCCCCCAACTGCGTGTGATGGAGGTGCAAAAGTGGGTGCTTGTAAATTCCAGAACCGCTCATTGGCCTTATCCTTTAGGCCCATGAGTCCGATCATGCCCTGACTGATATTATTGATGTTCCATCCCTAAGGGCTGCGTTGGGTTCGGAACACGTCCAAATCCTCCTTAGGTTGAGTAGTATGGGCATTCGGGTTTGTTCGTACCGCTGTATGGTGCCGCTCTATGTCCATGAATTGCGTTTATGAGACAATCCGAATCTACATGCTCGACACTCGAACACTGTACACAAGGTGTTGGCTCCTCATAAGATATGGGTGAGTTCCTGACTGCGGCTCTTGCTATTCAACTTATGATGGGTATTGCTCAAGCTCGCCCGGAGGACCGCCGAATCCCGTTTCTAGAACGTCGGGGTTTTTCCTCTTCTGGTAACTCTTTTCTGTTCCAGGTCGTTACGGAGCTTGTTACAGACTAATCTCGACCACCCACTTGAACGAGTTATTACGGCCAGGATTTGGCCACGTCAGACAGATGCCAACTAAGCCGTGGAGTTAGTTAACGCTTTTCTTTCTCTCTCCACGTGTAAAACTCCTTTAAAGGACAATATGTGTTTTATGAAATGATACGGTGATTTTTTATCACGAGTCTTCTTCTTCTTTCTTCCTCTACATTCTTTGCCTGAATTAGTAGGTTCTTGAGAAACTCTCAGCTTCCCACAGCCAACAATTGGTATCAGAGCTTTGGCTTGACGTCGTTGGGATCCTAAAGATGGCGAAGAAGGCGGGAGACCGAGGAATGGAGATGGCGGTTCCGGCAACGATGCCCCTCATGCTCACCAAGATGAACTACCGTGTCTGGGCAATGCGAATGGAGGTACTACTCGAATCCCATGATTTGTGGTCGGTCATGGTGGACAATGATGTCCCAAAGAAGAAGGACAGAATGGCGCTCTCGGTGATCTTGAGCGCAGTGCCGGAAGACGTCATGGTCATGCTTGATGCGAAGAAGACGGCCAAGGAGAACTGGGAGATCCTACGGCACAGGAATCTTGGCGTGGACAGAGTGATTCAGTCCCGCATACAAGGTTTGAAACGTGATTTTGAGATGCTAACGATGTCCAGGAATGACTCAGTCGTGGATTTCGCGATGAAATTCACGCAAATTCTCTCTGAGTTGCGGACTTTGGGCGAGGTGGTAGAAGAGCGAGAAGCTGTGCGGCGATTCTTGAGGGCAACCCCAGCAAAATTCGACGCACTCACCCTGTCCTTGGAGCAATATGGAGACCTGGACAAGATCAATCTCGATGAAGTTATTGGCTCACTCACCGTCCACGAGTTGCGACTCAAGGAGCGGGAGGCTCGTGAAGAAGAGCAAGCTTTGCTGGTCAAGTCCATGAATAAGTTGAAGATGAAGAATGGAGAAGGATCCTCATCTCGTGGTGGAGGCCGAAGTCATCACCATGGCAGAGGAAGAGGCAGAGGAAGGAGTCGAGGAAGAGCCTCATCTCATGAAGAAAATGGAGAAAGCAAACCATTTGACAAGTCAGGAATTCAATGTTACAACTATCAGAGATATGGGCATTTTGCATATGAGTGCAGAGGCAAGAAGAAGGAGAGAGGAGATCGGGCTTTTGTTGCTGAGACAACTACAGCCCCGACGACCGGAGGCGCTCCTGCACAACTTGCATCATCCTCTCTCCTGATGGCCATAGAAGAGGCAAGTCTATCAAATTCCATCTTACTTGGTTCTGACTATGGTGTAGAAGTTTCAGATTATTGGTATCTTGACACGGGAGCAACCAATCACATGTCTGGGCAGCGGGATTTTTTCTGCAATCTCGATGAGACAGCATCTGGATTTGTGAAATTTGGAGATAACTCCAAGATTCCCATTAGAGGGACTGGTGATATTGTGATAACCTAGAGAAATGGCAGCATTTTTCAGCTCCCGAAGGTGTTGTTTGTTCCTGACTTGGCAGCTAACATTCTCAGTCTTGGCAGACTGGATGAAGAAGGATGCACAATGACCACGGCAGAAGGTAAATTGAGCATATTTGATTCTAATGGGCAGTTGTTTGCAGAAGTAAAAAGGTCAGAAGGGCGGCTCTACATGCTGAAACTGAGTGTGGTCGATCAATGCCTGGTCACCACCAAGGACGACTCAGAAACCTGGATATGGCACTCTCGGTTTGGCCATACCAGCCTTCATACTTTGAAGGAAATGGCTAAGAAGAATGTGGTTGAAGGTCTTCCCCAGCTCAATTTACCTGTTGAAGTCTGCAGAAGCTGTGTAGCAGCAAAACAGCAGAGCGTGCCTTTTCCTCAGGCATTTAACTTTCGAGCTACCAAGCCTCTTGAGCTCATTCATGCTGATCTGTGTGGTCCTATTTCCCCACCCACCTTGGGGGGAAGCAGGTACTTTCTCTTGATCATTGATGATTACTCAAGACTGACATGGGTGGCAATGTTGAGACAGAAATCAGATGCCTTTGAGGCTTTCAAGCGTTTCAAGAACTTGGCAGAAACTGAGAAAGAGATGAAGATAAAGACACTCAGGACGGACAGAGGAGGAGAATTCACTTCCATTGTTTTTTCAGATTTCTGCTCGGAGCACGGCATCAAGAGACAGCTGACTGCACCCTACTCTCCCCAGCAGAATGGGGTCGTGGAGAGGAAGAACAGGACTGTTATGTCCATGGTTCGAGCTATGCTAAAAGAAAAAGAACTTCCCAGGGAGCTTTGGGGAGAAGCTGTAAGCACAGCCATTTACATTTTAAATAGATCTACTACTAAGAGTCTGCAGGGCCAAACTCCATATGAAGCTTGGAGTGGGAGCAAGCCAAATGTGGATCATCTAAGAGTTTTTGGATCAATTGTGCACGTAAAGCTCACAGGAAGAGATGTGGGAAAGTTGGAAGATCGCAGTCAACCCATGGTCTTTATTGGCTATGAATTGGGAACTAAGGCATATCGGTGTTTTGATCCAACTACTAGCAAGGTCATCATTAGTCGAGATGTGGTTTTTGAAGAAGACCAGAAGTGGAATTGGTCGCAGCAAGGTGAAGATCCAATTCCTCTCACCTTCTCACCAGATTTTTTGCTTGAATCAGGTGTGGAAGACCAAGATGCTCCTGATGAAGATCAAGAAACTACAGTGTTACAGAATGAAATTCAGACCTCTCCAGGTGATTCCACTGAGAATCAACCGCTAAGGTATCGGTCATTGACTGATGTATACTCAGAGACCAGCCCTGTAGCGCAAGAGGTGCAGAGCTGTCTCCTTGCTGATGAGGAAACTCTAACTTACACAGAAGCAGCTCAAGAGGAGGTCTGGCGATGAGCTATGAAGGAAGAGATGATGGCCATTGACAAGAATTGCACTTGGGAGCTTGTGGTTCCTCCAATTGGATTAAATTGGATATTCAAATTGAAGAGAAACGCACAAGGTGAAATTATCAGACATAAAGCAAGACTTGTGGTGAAAGGTTATTCGCAGAAGAAGGGGGTTGATTATGAGGAAGTCTTTGCCCCTGTTGTCAGATTCGAGTCCATTAGAGCTCTCATTGCTCTGGCAGCTGAAAGGAGATGGGTGATTCACCACTTAGATGTGAAATCGGCATTCCTAAATGGAGAGATTGAGGAAGTCATACATGTGCAGCAACCTGAAGGTTTTGCAGTTGAAGGGAAGGAGAGTCATGTGCTCCACTTGAAGAAAGCTCTGTATGGGTTGAAACAAGCACCAAGGGCCTGGTATTTCAAACTCCATAAGTGCTTGTTGTCACTTGGATTCGCCAAGAGTGAATCTGAGCAAGCTCTATACCTGAGGAGATCAGGTTATAAAACTTTGATTATTGGCGTTTATGTTGATGATTTGATTGTCACGGGTTCCAGTGCAGAAGAAATCGTGACATTCAAGATGCAGATGAAGAAAGAGTTCGACATGAGTGATGTTGGATCCCTCAGCTCGTATCTTGGACTTGAGGTGAGACAAGAAGAAGACATGATCTATCTTACACAGAAGGTCTATGCTCAGAAAATCCTGGAAGGTGCAGGGTTGGCAAATTGTAATGGGGTTTCTACTCCACTAGAAGCTCGTGCAAAATTCACTCAGGACGAGAAGAGTACAAGAGCAAATGCCACAGAATACAGAAGCTTGATTGGAAGCCTAAGATATCTGACCCATACAAGACCGGATTTGCTCTATTCTGTGGGAATATTGAGCAGATTCATGGAGAATCCAACTCAAGAACACTACTGTGGAGTCAAGAGGATTCTGAGATATGTGAAAGAGACAGCTGATTATGGACTCATCTACAAGAAAGGAGGTAGAAATGCTGAACTGATTGGTTTCAGCGACAGTGATTTTGCAGAAGACATAAATGATCGGAAGAGCACCTCCAGGTATATCTTCTTCCTGGGTGGAAGAGCGATCAGCTGGGGATATCAGAAGCAGAAAATAGTGGCTCTGTCCTCATGTGAATCTGAATACATAGCTGCTACAGAAGCTGCTCATCAAGGTGTGTGGTTAAATCGTTTGATTTGTGAAATGAAGGGTGAAGAGAAGATGACAGTAAAGCTAATGGCGGACAACCAATCTGCGATCATTCTAAGCAAGAATCCAGTCCATCATAACCGAACGAAACACATTGATACAAGATACCATTTCATTCGTTAGTGTGTTGAAGAGAAGAAGGTTGAAATTTGCTACGTTCCGACAGAGGATCAGCTAGCGGATATTTTCACCAAAGCACTTGGAAGATTAAAATTTTAAGAAATGCGAGGACGCCTTGGAGTACGTCGTCTCGGCACGGAGGAGCTCGAGCAAGGAGGAGAATGATGGGTATTGCTCAAGCTCGCCCGGAGGACCGCCGAATCCCGTTTCTAGAACGTCGGGGTTTTTCCTCTTCTGGTAACTCTTTTCTGTTCCAGGTCGTTACGGAGCTTGTTACAGACTAATCTCGACCACCCACTTGAACGAGTTATTACGGCCAGGATTTGGCCACGTTAGACAGATGCCAACTAAGCCGTGGAGTTAGTTAATGCTTTTCTTTCTCTCTCCACGTGTAAAACTCCTTTAAAGGACAATATGTGTTTTATGAAATGATACGGTGATTTTTTATCACGAGTCTTCTTCTTCTTTCTTCCTCTACATTCTTTGCCTGAATTAGTAGGTTCTTGAGAAACTCTCAGCTTCCCACAGCCAAAAATCAAGCAGCAGGTTCTGCAGCTCAGCCATATGATCTAGTCCATCTAGAAAACAACCATGACTCTACTGTCTTGGCATCGAGCATCCCTTCCGGTCTAGGCACGATGCCTCTACCTCCATAATATTTTGCCACATATTGATGACTATTCTCTGTAATTGTCTCTATGAACTTGCACGCCGCATCTCCATTATTGCTCATAAATGTTCCGCTGCTTGCAGCATAGATCAGGTACCGATCTGGTGCACCTAATCCATCGTAGAAGCTTTGTATGACTTCTCCGTGCACAATATTGTGGTTAGGACAATGCGTGGTGAGGTCTCACATACATTCCCATGCCTCATAGAATCTCCCTATGGGGCCCTGCGTGAAATCTCTGATGAGCTTCTTCATCGAAGCTGTCTTACATGGAGAATAGTAATTATTAATAAATTGTTATTTCCAGTTAAACCCAAGAATTGAACTCATGGGCCGAATTCCTGAACCCCTCATTGGCCTTATCCTTTTCGGTTAAAGGAAATAGACACATCCTTACAATCTCGAGGGGTGTGGTGCGAAGTAGAGGAATTTTGTAATATGCAAGAATTCCTCTGTGAGCGTATATGGCTCCTCAGATGGTAGACCATGGAAAGAAGGTAGGAGACTAAGGGTATGCAAGTCCATTTTTAGCCCTAGATCCTGGCCTACATGCAAGTTTACTCTAGTGATCATCATATTAGGCATCAACTAGTCCATCAGCCTCGACAGATCTTCTTCCCCTGGTCCCTGCGTCATAGTTGCAGCTCCGCGGCTACTTAGTTTGCTGAGACAGTTAAGCACACAAAATTGTGAAGGTATCAACTATCGACTCAGAGCGAAAGAGGTGATAAGTCCAAATTTAGGGGTTTTATGTCATTATTTTGATTTAGACTTAACCAACATTTTTTATGAAAAATTTCATGTAAATAATTTATAATTAATACAGGGCAAGTAAGGGGTCGATCCACAGAGAGGCAGAAATTTAAATTTCAGAAATTTTCTCAAGCTTGGAATGAAGGAACTGAGTTTAAAAGTGAGATATAAAATTTCTGAGATTTTTATGGGTATTTAGTCAATTCATATAAATTCCTATGATCTAAATTAAATCAGAATTACAAATAAAAACACAAAAACATTTCAGGCTAATTTTTGAAATTTTAATTAACACTAGAAATAGGAAATAAATATTTGTTGAATTTCTTTTTGAATTTAATGAACACCAAAAATACTAGAAATATTAAAAACGAGTTAAATATTTTTTGGAATCTTTTAGATGTTAAAAATAGGTAATATTGATTATATTAATTTTAGGGATTTTTCTGATTTTTTGGAATTTTTAAATATATAAAATAAGAAAAATACCTTTTTCTGGCTATCGCCGGCGGTGGCGGCAGAGCGGTGGCAGAGCAACAGCAGGGGACCGGATGAGCCAGTGATCTTTGTGTAGCCCTTATAGGGATGGCCTTAGTGGATCATCCCACTAAGGTTCAGCCCAATTCAGCTAAGTCAAGACTTAGCCAAATGGGCTAAGCCCTAATGGGCTTGGCCCAATATGGTTAGGACTTAGTCAATTTGACTAAGTTCTCCACTCTCCACTTTTTTTGTCTTAAATGATGGAATTCAAACGTGGGTTTTATTTTGCAATTTTAAGGGAAGAATGAAGGATGATCTAGTGAGAGACTGGAATGTATTTTAGAGAGAGAAATAACGGGTTTGGAGACAGAAAATGACTGAAATGAAGAGATAGAGAGAGAAAATGAAGAGAGTGTAGAAGAAGTTTGAAATAGAATTTGAAGGTGAAAATGAAGGATACTTTTGTTGAAATTTTGAGAGGATGAACTAGGGATATGAATGAAGATCTAGAGAGAGAATGAAAGGGTTCTAAAGAGAGAAAGTAGGGAAAACATGTATTTAGAGTGAGAAAATGATGGATTTTCATGGTAAATGGATGGATGATGATGTGAAAATGAAAGTCTAGGTTCCTAAAACCTCAGTGCAAGTCTAGTGAGCCCTCAATGCTTCCTCTCAAGTCTGGATCCTTATATTTCACTAGGATCAGGCGTTTTTCAATGCAAACAAGAGACGAGATTGAATGAAAACTTCAAAAAACTTACATTGAGCAGGTTGAACAATCTGGATTCTGAAATATGCTTTGTCCTGCTGGCCAGCCACTTGCTAGAACACGTCCAGAATGAGGGGAAATGAGGGAGAAAAGATTATTTATAGATTGGAAGAATTACTAAAATACTCCTTTGGGTATTTTCTATTTTCTTTTCTTGCCATTTTGCCTCTTTTTCGCCATGGGTTGAGAGTTTCCCCTTGTAATCTTCAACTTCTTTTTTTGGAAGGCTTTTGAGAGCCCAATGGACATGTCAGGTAGTGGCCCATCTTTCTATGATTTCTCATTTGAGGGCCCCAAACACCCTTTTTCTCCTTTCAAGAACCCTTTTGAGAATCACTAAACTCTCAAAAATTCTCCAAATATTGAAGAATTGTATCTTCTTATTCTTGTGAATTTGTGCACATGTGAAACTATAGAATACTCATCAGTACTAAAAATGCTTGACTTGAAAGAAGTCAAGGAGTTTAGTCAAAAACAACCATAATGTGCAAAAATTAGAATTTATAGCTTATGCATGAATATTTAGTTGATTCAAATAATAACATGATAAATTCTAATTTAATAATACCATAATCATTTAAAATGTATCTAAATATGCATTAAGTTATCATGTTATCAAGGTTAGACCTATTGGGATTACAACAGATTCCGCTTTAGAGAGACAGAATTGTGTTGCATTGAGTTGATAGTTATTTCTTAAATGCTCAACCATCCTCTATCTCTCTCTCTCCAGCCTTTTTGCGCTCTCCCAGCACTATACAAAGTAAGCGACTGTGAGACATTTCTTTTTACGATGAAGTTAGAGTGGAATACAACTATTTTTATGTCAATAGTTATGTTCCGTCTGTTACAGTGTAATTCACTTTTTATTATGATGATTTGCATTTATGTTCCTGGTCATATGATATGGTTTCTATCTCTTTCTCTCTATCTATATAACAAAATAAGTATGACTCTCTCTAACTATACATATAAAAGATTCTGCCTTTATTCGACGTGGTATTGTCTCTATCCCTCTCTCTATCCCCTTTTCCCCTCCTACATTCATCATATAATAAAAGAAATGTCTCTCACTAACTATCATTTGTTCAGTCTGTTACAATGGAATTCACTTATTACTATTACGCCTTCCATTTCTGTTCATGGTCATATGATACAATTTATATCTCTCTCTCCCTCTCTATCTGTATAACAGAAAAAGTATGTCTCTCTATAACTATCCCTCGTTCTGTCTGCTACAGTTTAATGACTATTACAACTACCATATCTGTTCCTTATGATATGATATGGATTCTCTCTCTCTCTCTCTCTCTCTCTTTATCACTTCTCTATATATATGAAAAAATATGTATGTCTCTCTCCTAACTATCGATTGTTCCATTTCTGTTATCGATCATATAATATGGTCTCTCTCTATCAATTCTCTATACATAAGATGCTCTCTAGTCTCTTCTACTCTTGGAATCTCTCTCTCATATGTGCACTGGGTCTCTATCTGACTGATTTGTACAAAATATGCATCTCTGTACCTGTATTTGGCATGGTGCCTCTCTCTATCTTTTCATCTCTTACATTCATCATATACATCAACAGCAAGGGGATGAGAGTTTAGAGAGAGACATGGTTCTATGTCTTAAGTGTACCGCTCTCTCTCCTACCATTGTCTATGTAGAAGCATGTCTATCTCCTCATACTGTTGGAGTAATTTGTCCTCTCTCCAACTTCATCATACAAAGAAATGTCTCATTGTCGCTTACTTTGTACAGTGCTAGCAGAGCCGGAAAGGCTTGAGAGTGAGATAGAGGATGGTTGAACATTCAAGAAATAACTAAATCACATCTAAATTACTGTGCTCTTGCGCGCACAGAGTCCAATTCCACACAAATAGAAGATATATCCAACCAAATTTGTGCAATAAAACTAAATTTGGTGGGTAAGAGTGAACCAGTTATTCAGAATCTTGGGAATAGAGCTCCGCACGTACACGCTGACATAGTAACTTGCTGAAATCATTAACACGAAAGTGTGAATAGAGATGCAATTTAATTCTGAAAAATCCCACGATACGATCAGCAAAGGTTTGTGGATCAAATGAAAAACACACCTATTTCCCTATCAATGGCTCCATTTGAAATATGGCCATTTAAACAAGAATTCACGCGTCAATAAAAATGATACAAGACTTGGTCAAATAAGGATTAAAATGTAATATAACGGCAAGTTGAGGTTGAATCTACATAGAAGTATGTGTCTTGGAATAAAATCCGTACGTACGAGCAACAATTTCAGAGAATTGAACGACGAACTGGGTTGAGAAGTGCAAATTGTTGGTGAAAACACGAAGAGAGACTCTATATCTCTCCAACATATCCAAAATTTTAAAAACTGGGTCATTAACAAAAGAGAACTCGAGAAATCAGAAATTTGGATTTTGAATTTCGGGAAATTTTGATGAGTGAAACCTAAATTCTAATATAGAACATAAAATAAACCTAATTATGCTTGGCATTCAATTTACATGCATGCACGATTCGGCTGATTCAAGGGGGCTTGAATCGCCTCTCCTACGGTGGATCTCACTACAGGAATGGCTGAGAGGTCTCCGTGATTCTCTCCTCTCTCAAGAAATCCCACAAACTAGAAGACTTTTTTTTGTTCAAAATAAAGAGAGAGGCTCGTTTCTGTTTTCTCTGTCCCTTGGTTAAGGGTGATCCCGATCTCTCCTGGCCATCCGATTTCCCTTAAGTGAGGGAAATCGGTTAGGATGAGGCCACGTACCCCAAACAAAAAGGGGCATTCAAAAAGAGAGAAAGTGAGGAGAGAGAAAAATCCAAGGAGATAGAGTAGGGTTTGGAGAAGAGAGAGGTGATCGCCGGTGCCTCCGTCGCTGTCGTCACTGCCTCCAGCATTGCTGCCACTGCCTTCGCCATTGCACTGCTGCCAACACAAATCATACTCGCTGGCGCCATCCCATGGGCGCTGCCTCTTCTCAATGCTGCCACTACCCATGTCTCCTGTAGTGGCTTTCCTCGCGCGCTGTCATCTCCTTCAAAGGTGCACGACCTGTAAATAGAAGAAAACAAAAGGATAATATTGTCCCACACCAAATAATTGATATAAGTGATATCTTAATATAATTTCAATGATTATTTAAGTCTCTCTGATTGCATCCCACACATGCACCATGCGGGCGTGGAAAGCAAAGAGAATGAAAACTACAGTGAAATAAATACTTTGCGGGAAATTGGGTGAAATCTTCACCCAATTCTTCTATCTCCGAAGGAATTTGAATTCATTTATCCTGCATTTCAAATATAAGAAATTCACACATTCAAATTGAGTGCCAAACTAGGCACCCTGATCCTGTAATCTGATGGAGGACCATCTCGAGGACGACGCCACGATGACGAAGAACCATCTCGAGGATGACGCGACGGGATGTCGTCAGCCACGCCGAGCAGCTCGCGCCGACGCTCACCACCCGGGGTTTAAGTACCCCGCGTAAGAACTTTTATCTTTTTACTTATGCTCATTTTCATGTGTGTTTGTATTTTTGGATTCGTGGACTGGGCCAATGTTGTTGGGCCCCGTCCTAAATCATTTTACTTTTATGTTTGTATTTTGAATTTGCAAGGGAGGCCGAACCACGTCTCGCGACGGTTCGTCCTCTCCCACGTTCACTTGGCACCCATCCTCACTATATAAGGGGATGGCATGCCTAAGGAACACCTTGGAGTCATTGTTGAAAAGTTTATTCACAATTCGTCTCCCCCCCTATCGTAGAGAGTAGTGTAGGGGGTTTGGCTAGCCCCACCCCACGTCGAGATCACTCCGTGGGTAGAGCCCACGTCTCTCCCGTCGAGATCACTCCGAGGGAGACGTGTTAAAGCGCGCCGTCGAGATCACTCCGGTGCGAGGAAAGAGTTTCAAGAAGCCGCCGCCATCAAGAATCGAAAGAGGCCTTCGTCGAGATTACTCCGGGGGTCTTGGGAGATTCAAGAAGCGTCGCCGACACGCCATCAACCGGGGAAATCTGCTCCGTCGAGGGAGCACACCCCAGATCCGTCAAGAACTCCTCTCTCTTGGAGGGTTCTTGGTTGTTACAGTTCAAGAAAGCCATTTCTTGGTACCTTTTTCCACCCTTCCACCATTTCTTGATCGCCCACCCCCCTTTCCCCATCATTTCTTGATTCCCAACCGCCTCGTCTTGCCTTTCTTGATCGCCCACCCTCCTTTCCCCATCGTTTCTTGATTCCCAACCGCCTCGTCTTGCCTTTCTTGATCGCCCCCTTTCCCCCCCGTTTCTTGATTCCCAGCCGCCTCCTCTTGCCTTTCTTGATTGCCCACCCTCCTTTCCCCATCGTTTCTTGATTTCCAACCGCCTCGTCTTGCCTTTCTTGATCGCCCACCCCCCTTTCCCCATCGTTTCTTGATTCCCAACCGCCTCGTCTTGCCTTTCTTGATCGCCCACCCTCCTTTCCCCATCGTTTCTTGATTCCCAACCACCTCGTCTTGCCTTTCTTGATCGCCCACCCTCCTTTCCCCATCGTTTCTTGATTCCCAACCGCCTCGTCTTGCCTTTCTTGATCGCCTACCCTCCTTTCTCCCATCGTTTCTTGATTCCCAACCGCCTCGTCTTGCCTTTCTTGATCGCCCACCTTTCCCCATCGTTTCTTGATCCCCAACCGCATCCTCTTGTCTTTCTTGATCGCCCACTTTCTTTCCCCTTGATTTCTTGATTTGTTGATTTCTTGAATTCTTGATTTCATGATTTCTTGATTTCTTGATCTCACCATATCTCCTTGACTCCCCTTCGTTCTCCCCTTCGCCCTCATCTTTCTTGATTTCTTGATTCCCACCCTCTACGCCATAACCGATTACTTGGTTTTCTGCCCCACCCCCACGACTATTCCCACGATACTTGGTTCACTGTCTTGCCCGCCCACAGGACTACGCCGTGCGCCAGCCAAGCGCGCGCCTTGTGCGCCCTCTGCTCTGACTTTTGTTGCACGCCACCCGTGGACTCAGCTCTCTGCTGGTAGTTACGACCGCACCGTCCGCACCCGGTTTTGTCCTCGCCAACGACACTCGTCGCGTCCGCTACCGTGATATTCTCGAACATCATCGGATAGGACTAGCCACCTTGTCGAGCATAGGGATTCTTGTGGTAGACGGACTGTCATCCGACTTGGACGCCGAACGCTCCAGGGCTGTTAGATGCCCCTCACTTAGCAGACGTCTAGTAGGTCCAGCGGGTCATTGGGAGTTTGATCTTAGGTTCACTCGTCTCTCATTGATCGGTACGGCCGACGTCGCTATCCGTCAAGTCCTTATCTGCTCATTCGTATTTTCTCATCATTCGGCTTACATCCCATACATTCGCATCATAACCCTGTGACGTGAAACGCGCCGATCGATCCCGGCCGTCGTCGTATCACATCATAATCTTGGTCGCGATCGACGTGCAATGACCTATAGCTGTGAATTCGCTTAACCTGGCCCCTGCAATCATCAAACTCCAAAGAAAATGATTAATTCACAAAGTTTTGCCCTTGAGAGAGGCTTAACACACAAAAAAGAGCAACACATGTGATGAAATAGAATGAACGCTGAGATGGCGAAACTGTCCAATGATGCACATCAAATTCATATGAATTAGGGGTTAAAATATTGGTCATAAATGGCATTAATGCATATCATGATTGCGAGTCAATGCATCGACTCGATATCGGTAATCGTCATCCGTCACGTCACGCGTCACCGTGACGGTCACATGACGGATGATGTGACGGTGACGGTGACGAATCAGAGGGCCCATGACAGTGATGGTGACGGTGACGGATCGCCCATGACGGTGACGTGACGGTGACGGTGTGGTCCGGACGAGTGACGTGACGAATAATCCGTCACGGATGACGTCCGTGACGGAATTTTAATACACTGTCTCTCTCTCTCTCTTTCGTTCTCTCCCTCTCTCGCTCTCTCTCTTTCGTTCTCTCTCTCTCTCGCTCTCTCTCTCCCTCTCTCCTGATCTCTCTCCCTCTCTCCCGATCTCTCTCTCTCTCTCTCGCTCTCTCTCTCTTTCCCAATCTCTCTCCCTCTCCCGTTCTCTCTCTCTTTCCCTCTCTCTCTCTCTCTCTCTCTCTCTCTCTCTCTCTCGCTCTCTCTCTCTCTCTCTTTCTCTCTCTCTCCCGATCTCTCTCTCTCTCTCTCTCCTGATCTCTCTCTCTCAGTCCCTCTCTCTCAATCCCCTCTCTCTATCTCTATTGGGGGAATTTCCCGTCACTGGTGACGGTGACGTGACGAAAGGAGAGCGGTAGAACAAGTGAAGTGACGGTGACGGATTTTTTGAAAATCCTCGGACGAGTGACGTGACAAACATTTCGTCACGTCACCGTTCGTCACAACCCGTCACCGCCCCGTCACGTCCGGGGCGTCACGTCCCGGACGTGACGAGGTATAGTTTTGGCGAGGTTTAGTTTTGCCGAAAAGCCCTAGAGATCATCAGGTCAGGAAGGCTGAGAAGAAGACGGATTTGAAGATGTTCGTGTCAAGGCTATTCGGGAGGAGTTTTCTTGCTGCCGCGGCCAAGTCGGAGAGTTTTTCTGGCTCTGTGGCTGCTGCGGCGTCTTCTACTGCTACGCTTCGGGCTCCTCGCAACCCGTTGGAGGAGTTCTTTGAGCTGGATAGAAATCCCGAAGACGAGACGCCTGTGGTGTACGGTACTCAATGTTCGCATTTTTCTATCATGGTTTTGTGCAATTCTCGCTTCCGCATTGGAATCCTAAAATTGCGTGTTTCTAACTGCTCATTTTTTTATTAGTTTGCATTTCTCGGGGTTGAGGATTTCTGCTTTTCAGTGATAGGTATAATTTTTCGTTTTAGCCGTCGGAGAGGGCCTCTAACGTTTATCGAGCCCTTTCGAAGTTCTACGCATGAATTGTTGACTGATATTTTGCTACTATGTATCTGGAAAATCTTGAGCACGACCGTGTCGATAATGCATCTATCACCGTTTCTCATATTAAAATGATATATGTGGATTGAATTTTTTGACTGAGGAGAGTTTTATACCTTGCGCTCATCACGTTCTTGATTGGAATCCTAAAATTTCTAAGGTTTATGTCGTCGAGGAAGATTTTTTATTTTAGCAGCATAATTATCCCTAAGGTGATTAAGACTTATGTCTCAAGGGAACCACGAAATCACCTCTCGATTGTCATCCTTCTTCAGGACGGAGCTGGAAAGCCTCCGAATTGCGCCTAAAGTCATGGAGTGATTTACAGAAATTGTGGTACGTGCTCCTGAAGGAGAAGAATATGCTTATGTCCCAGAGACAGATGCTCAACGCGCAGAATCTTAGATTTCTTAATCCAGAACGTATTCCAAAGGTGAGTTCTTTTTCAGCAATATATATATATATATATATATATACATACATATTATATCAGACTATTCAAATTGAGCCTCTTGATTTGCTCATCAGTTAGTATAAATTGAGGCAAACTTTGGTTAATGGTTTATTTATGATGGCTGGCGCTTGTCATCTGCTCTCCCTTTCAATCTTTATCTCTATAAGTCTATTTATCAATCTCGATCTCTCTCTGATATCGGTTCGTGTGACTTGAATCCAGGTAAGGAAATCCTTGTGCCGTATTAAGCATGTGTTGACTGAGAGGGCGATTGCAGAACCCGACCCGAGACGATCTGCGGAGATGAAGAAGATGATCAACGCCTTGTAGAGTTGTTCATCAGTAAAATAGCCAAAGCAGATTGGCTCTTTGCTTGGTAAACAGATTGAACCAGTCATGCGTACGTTATTCAAACTAATGAGTAAACTTTTTCCCCATCATGGAACATGGTTGCAGTTTTAAGAATGTCCGACCGATGGACTTCTTGTCTAATATCTCCTGGACTTTTGTCCATGGACAACATCCTCAATCATGTCGGCTTTTGGCTAGTTAAATGGAAGCCCCTGCCTCTATGGTTGTGGTTTCTTTTCTCCGTTCTCTTTGACTTTTGGGGGGTCAATATTTCCTATTCTTCGTGGTACCTTGATATCTTATCCGTCTCTTCAGTATATAGGTACCCCAGAAATATTATTAACTCAATATTACTTCTCTCCACCCAGAACCATCGAGTGCTCTTCCTTTACTTAAACGTTCAGTCCATCTTTTCCTATGGTTCCTGACAAATATCAGCAAAGATCCTGGCAAGATGTGCAATTCCTCAGGAATGAAAACAAATCATTCTACTTTGTTTAGTCCCAGTTCTTGTGTACCTCGACATTCAATCTAATCCATTGATCAACCTCTACAACCCCATATTTCATAATTCCTGGTATACTTGCGTTTGTTGATAGAGTTATACTAGTCTTTGGAATATTCTGAACTCATATGTAAAAGACTTAACCATGGAGAAAACCATTAAGAAAACAATTTCAAGTCTATTTCTTGGTATCCTAAAGGAATATTTATTCATCCAATGAATAATGTAAACAACACCAATACAATCAAATGAAATATTACAGTATTGTCAGCCTCATTCAAATAAGCAAAAAGAGTGGGGGTGCGACAGTTAGGGTGCAGGAGGTAGAAGGGTAAGGATGCAGGGGAAGCATTTGGGAAAGGAAAATATGGGAGGGATGGAGGTTTAGGGGCGGTTGGGTTGCAGTAGAGGAAGCACGGATAGCTGCTAGGAATGTTACAAGAGTTGGAATGGAGGTGGGGTGGAAAGGCGGCGGTTGGGAAAGAAACAGTAATAGGTATATAGGCGGCAGAGATCGTGGGGGAGAGCTTGGGGGCAGAGGTGAGGCAAATGAGCCAAAGGGGTTGTACCTTGTATCAGAACTTTCATATTCCAATATTGTTATCGATGTCGGATTGATGAACGTAAAGATGTGACATAACAATGTCAAACACCAATAAGTAATAAAGATAAATTAAAATAATTTTATCTTTTTACAAAATATCAAGTGATCCATTGTACAGACATTATTCTACATTTCTTGTAATCCTGAACTAGATATGAAGCCCTGCCTATAAGCAATTGCATGTGAATCTCATGACTTGTTTGTAGGCTTTGTCCATCCAGGGAACAGATGACAAGAGGAGATTCAGATGGGGATAATTGACTATATACTTCTGGAGTATACTGCGAATTGAACATGAAGTTATATGAGAAGGGGAGGGAATATATGATTGTCATCTTAATATTTTATTGATCTGCTTGTCTCTTATGAATCTCCCTCGTAAGCGAGATGTAAGAGTGAGAAGTGGACAAAGTAGGAACGTGATGAGGGACCATCTCATCAACAACGTCAAAGGACGCCATCAGCCACCGCGAGAAGGCTGAGTCGACGTCCGCGACCTAACATTCTAGTACATGGCCTAACGACGGGTCATCGGATTGTTTATTTCTTTTTTTGCATTTTCATGATTGTAATTTCTTTATGAATTGTGGAGGGGCCTTTTCGTGTTTGAGCCTCGTCCAATGTGTTGTTTTCATTAACCTTTTCATTGAGGGAAGGCCGCTCGTCATGAGATAGTTCCTTCCCCTTTTGGCCCAATTGGGCATGCCCAAGAAGGCAATTGGAGTTAATTGAATTGAAAGTATTTCTTCATTTGGCTCCCGCTTATCCTCCCCTTTGGGAGTTTTACCACTTTCCTAGTGTAGATTGCGGGATCATTGGCCAGCCACGCCGTCCTGCCATGTCGAAGTATCAGTGGAGGAACCGTCGCTGCCACCCTTAGCGTCTCTTGAAGACTTGCCTCAAGAAAGATCATTTTCTTGATTGGACTTGGTCAAGAATTATCAAGAAGTCATCTTCTTGATTGTTTCTGGTTTATCTTCTTGCCACTGTCACCGCTGCTGTCACTGTCACCGACGCCATCGCCACAACAGTCGACGCCACTACTATCATCTTCATTGCTGACGCTGGTCGAAATTGCACTCGTCAAGAGTGGTCCTCGCCCTCCGTCGCCGTCAACGATCACCTCCCATCCAAGATCGTGATCTGCAAGAACATTGACGAGGGCCTCCCTTCCAATCTCTGTGCGCTCACAGCACGCCGGATCAGGCACTAGCACACCTCTATCGCGCCATCCCATTTTCTCCCAGTGCGCTCGCGCGAGTACTTATCGAGCGCATTCACGCGCATTGATTACACGGGCGCGCACACTCATTGCCAGCCAACGCCCTTGCGCAGTACCCCAATTGCACCAGATTGACTCTTGTTTGCCCTCGTGCCTCACATGGACCACATCTGTGCGCGCTCTAACCCCGGCGCAGCTGCACGCAGTAGTCTTACGCCGCACGCCTGTAGCGGCCATCTGTGCACTCGTGGGCGCGCCACCCCATAGGTGCGCCCGCACACACCTAACTCGCAGTGTGCTCAAAGCCTTCGGGCCCCTCCCACACCCACGTGGACGTCCATTCTGCTGGTGTCTTCTCCGCTGCCAGTGCTCCGTGGTCGACATCTTTGTCAACAATCCTACATTACTAGTGCCAATTCCTATATCTTGTGCAACTTCACTCTGCACCGCCACAGACTACGGGCTCTATCCCATATAGGTTCTCTCGTTACCCCTTCGTTCGCAGTCGCATTATTTATTTTAGTACTGTTGAATTTGTGTCCCAGTAGTCTCCGTCATATCAATCACACGTGATAGGATGTAGCCATCTTATCTTGTGAGAGTTAGGATAGATTCCTTGCGGTACGACTAGTCCTTATCTAATAGGATTGGATGCCTTCGGGTAATAATATTACCCCTCATCACATAGTCGTCCAATTGATCCGAAGGGACGTTGAGGAGTCTGATTGTGACCAATCAAACTCCGTCTACTAAATTGATCGTCTGAATTAAACAGTGTTGCTGCATATTATTTTCATTAAATTTTGCAAGTGCATTTCATTAATACCATGCATCATTGTTTGAACCCTCGTCTTCTTGTGGTGTAACACGTGCCGTCCGATCCCGGCGCTCATCTTGTTACATCAGAATGTCATTTCCATCTTTTCACATATATTTATAATATTATTTGACATTCTCTCATCTCAGCATATTCTCCTATATTTCTTATCTTATAAATATCCCTTCTCATCCCCTAATTACCAATTTCAAAATGTTAATAGTTCTGAATCACCATTCCCCATGGAGGCAATAATTTATCATCAATATCTGATAATTTTAAAACACTCAATGTTCTTTGCATTTATATTCATTACCAGAATTCTGAGCAGTGAATTGAACCATGAATCTGCATGGTAAATTCTCAACAGAATATCTCACAAAACTAAAACTGACATACAAATTCGTTCACATGACTTTTGCGGAATCTTGTAATTTTGATCATAAAATGATTTTTAGTTATTATTGTTCTTAGTTTGGCAATGTTAAATTTTAGCCACCACTGGGTTTTCCGGATAAATGCTTGCCTCTCATTGGGCTTAGGCTAAGTCCTAGTTATGCTTAGGGATGCTTGTGTGGTCCGGCCTGATTTTGTCGGCCTCTCCACAAATTTTTCAATCACACAAAATATTTTGTTTGATGATCGGGGCAAATTTGTGCAACTGAATTTGGTGACAACGACGTCACCGCATCGACACTTGGCGCTCCACCAATGTCATCCGACATGCCGGGCATGCAGAATCATCAACGACATCAACCAAATAACCGCCAGACTTCAGACGTGCCACCACCGCCTCTCGAGACGTGCCGCGTCATGACACGTCGTCAACGACAAATCCAGAACTGCCCATTGACATGATTACACGTGTCCGGCCATGGCTTCTGTCTTTGCCGCCGCCACCGCGGTTGAGCCTTTCTGCCCCGTCCGTCGGCAAGCTCGTGGCTCTCATGTGCACACCCGCGCACACACGCGTGTGACCGCCCGGTAGCGTGTGCGCCCCCGCGCTCATCATCGCCCCTACAAGCGCCCTCAAATTCCATTCACCGTGCACCGTCTGTCAGTGTACCCTCACTCTTCGGCGGATGCCAGCGGCCCCGCGTGTGAGTCCTCATGCTAGCACACCCCTGAGCACTCCTGATTCGCATGCCAGTGCACTTGCGCACGCCCGCGCTTAGCAGCGCCCGCACGTGAGTGCAGTTGGCACTGTCTACGTGCGCTCGCGGCCCTCCAAATGCTCCGGTGCCATCGCGCGTGCCCGCGCGCTACCAGGACCCCTCACTTCAGTGCTCATCCCTGCCTGGTGTGTGGTAAACTCCTCGTGGGGGCCATCCTCCCATACACATTTACCTGCCTTGCCTGCTCCTTGAGTCAACATACTCATAGACAACACCGTGATCTCTTGAGGATACCATCATCAATACTGCCACGAACGATGGGCCTAGCCCATACAGGTTTCATCATTTCTCTTTTTTTTGCAGTCGAAATATTTGTCTGCCTGATAATTGATATGTTGCAATAGGATTAGCCACTAATTGTCGAGATTTAGGATTCTCTTTGCGATACAGCTAAGCCTTATCAGTAAAGGATTTGGACACCACTAGGTATTGTCAATACCCCTCATTGCTTAGACGTCTAGTCGATCCAAAGGGACGTTGAGGAGTCTAATCGCGATTGGTTGAACTCCGCAATTTTAATCAAAATTATGAATCAGTCAGCACAGCCGCGTATTGATTCATCAAATTAACATGCATGTTTGATCATCATATTACAACTTAAACTGTTATCATCCCCTCATTGTGTTGGAACACATGCCAATTGATCCTGACCTTACTTTGTTACATCATATTGGTATTAGAGCCTTGAAGGCGTTGTACTTGGTCCCAAGTTTGGCAAGGCCGAGCTTCCCCACCTAGGGAGGATGATGAAGGACCATCCACCCTCAAAGACCTAGCTTCTTTGTTTTTGTTCGCACACGTGTGGGCCAGGTATGGTCCTACATTTTTGTGCATAGGCGAGCCCATGTATGAGCATGTATCTGGTCTTTTTTCTTATTAGGCCCTCTATGAAGCTTTTTTGGCCCTTCTTCCCTTTGTTTCTAAGGAGGAAGGCCCATATTTCCTCTACCAAAGGGGGGATGTGCCCATGGTAGGAGAAGAGAAAAAAAGGAAAAAAAGATTGAAAAATCTAGTCCCTTGATTTTTCTGGTTTATTTTAATTTTTTTTTTATTCATTTTAGAGTTTGAGAGAATTGCACAAAGGCCTCTTCTTTGGGAGAAGGGAAATTAGGGTTTCGTTGCCACCCTCGCTGGAGCACTAGTGCCACCATCTCTGCCGCCCACGCTGTCCATGCTGCCATCTCAACCCGCAAGACCAGCGACAACTGCTAGCCACCGCGACTCCTGTCGCTGCTGCCAAGCCACGGCCGCAGTTGCAGCCGATCATGGCGGTCGTTGATTGCAGCCGCAACCAGCCACGGCGCAAGCTGCTGCCGCAACAGCTAAAATTCGCGGCTGCAGCTGCAACGCGTGGTCGCCACCGGTCGGGACCGAAACCATGGCCGGAGCTGCAGCCGATCGCGATGGCATTCGCAGCTGTATCCGCAAGCCGCGGCCATGATAGCTGCTGCCATAGCCAGCCGCCACCGCCACCAGAAGTTGCATCCATAGTTGATGCTACAGTCGCAACCGCAACAGCATTCACAGTCGTAGCTGCAGTCCTAGCCAACGCAGTTGCACCTGCAGCCACAGCCATAGCTGATAGCGATGCCCGCCGCATGCATCGTCGCAGCCGAAACAATAGGCCGTAGATGCAGCCACCACCTTGTCTATTGTTGTGCTTACCGTCGTGCCCAGTGCCACACCGACTCGCGCCTACCTTTGCTCATTGTTGTCCTCGCCACCATCCTTGCCATCAATCCGGTTGTCGAGCTTACCCACCGCACCTACACTCACCATTGAGCTCAATTGCATTGCGGTGCCTACTTGCATGGTTGCGCCTACCTACACTACCGGACCAACGTGTGCCATTGCGCCTACTTGCGCTGCCATGCCTACTTGCACCACCATGCTTACCCACGTCGTCACGCCTACTTGCGCCACCACGCCTACCGGTGCCACACATGCACCTAGGAGCGCCTAGTGTTCTCTAGAGAAGTTTTCGAAGGGAGCGATTGCCGGACAACCCGCCATCGCCAGTTCACCGCCGCAAAATACATACCATCACAGGAAGAACTGCCACTACCATCGGTGTCGATGCCTACCTCCATCCACCGAAAGCTAGCTTTACAGCCCTCATCATCCTTGTAGCAACGCATACACATCGTCGTCGCTGAAGTCCGATACAATCCCTGTTACAGCCGGCATATAAAGCTGTGCCATTACGCCATCGCGTGCCTCCCAATGTGGTCTCCTAGAGTAGCTTCAAGGGGGACGTACGCCGGACGACATGCTGCCGCCAGTTCATCGCCATGAAGTCCATGCCGTAGTAGAAAAAACAGCCGCCGCTCTCGCCGTCGACACCTATCTTTGTTGCCTATAGCAAGCTATAACCGAAACTCACCCTGTCACCGTTAGCAACACAAGCCCTATGCCGCCACTCTACTGATTAGCCCTCCTCCCCTTGTGATGTAACACGGGCTGTTCGACCCTGATGCATTGTGTTACATCATATTGGTATTAGAGCCGGCTGTGTTCGCTTTTGCTTAACACGGTCGGTAGTATATCAACTTGCATTTTCTTTACTAAGTGTTTCACATCATATTTTGAAATTCATACGCATAAGCCATATCACGTCATATCATTGCATATAGCAACCGTAGTTTCCCAATACATGATAGTTGACCTAAAATGGTTCAAACACGTGCTCAGCTATGGTCTATCGTAGAATATGCTTACATCGAGGAGGATCCCATATTTGATCCCGACATTGTGGATCTTCTACCCGAAGATCCCCAAATCAATCATTACCATGACGAGGATCCTGATGATGACAAGGCTGAATTGCCTCCTCGGCCTGTTAGGGACACCGCACCATGGGTCCCCACTCCAGCTAGTGGATCTTCTATGCCCGCCCCACCTACTCTGTCCGAGGACCGTGTTTCTGCCATCTTGGCACCTATACCTAGGCCGTCGTCAAACGGACAGCATGTAGCCCCGGCAGTGGATGAAGTTCCCCAACAATCGGGTAAGGCTCCGATGAGGAGTAGCCCGACTCCGCTTCCAGCTCGTGAAGCTCCACCTCCACCGCAAAGGTGACAAAATGGACAACTGGCACGCCAGCAACGATACCAATGACAGCAGCAGTGAGAGAACCAACGACATAGATCACCACCTGCACAGCGATATCGCCATTTCCGATACCAAGAAGAATGCCCTATCCACAGGATAGGAACTTCCGTCAACCAGACGCTCGATACTCCCCTCAAATGGATGGTCCCATTCTGATGGGATATAACGTGACAGACCCTCGGTATGATGCATAGGGGTATACGTACAGAGCGACACCCGCTTCGTACGTTGGACTGAGTCCCCATACTGCGGCCCATGCGCAGGGTTATCAAGCGGGTCTAGGTGGGGGATCGTTTGCCACCGGACCTATCACTAGACCTAGACCATATGGTCCAGCTACTATCCAAGCCTCTCACCATGGGCCATATGTTTCCACCGTACCTCACCCCTACGGGGCACCATCGGCACCCCTGACAGTCCCATTACCTTACACACCAGCGCCTGCTTATGCGTCATGTGAGCATTACTATGCTCCTGACTTTCCTCCAATACCCCGCCAACATATCAAGGGGAACCACTAGCACAGTCCGCACCTCAACCCACTTATGTGCTGCCACTGACATAAGGACCAACCGTCCCTTCGGCGCCAAAAGTAGCCCCACCTCCATATATGTACTAAGCACAACATGGATATGGAGATTACGTTCAACAACCGGCTCAGCCCGTTGCCCCAGCTCTCGAACAAAAGGATTATTACAAGACACAGGATGTCAGATGATAACTGCTTACACGTCGTCATTATGAGGACGATGAAAGAGATCACCGAAGAGAGGTGCATTGAGTGATGATACAAAAGAGTGTACGTACGGAAGTTCCCATCTACGAAGGTTCATGAAACCCTAAGGTTTTTTTGGATTGGGAATCCAACTTGGAAAGTTACTTCCAATGTACAACATGGACGATGACCTGTGCTTGTCATATGCTGAAGCTCGGCTTGGAGGACAAGCCAAAATTTTCTGGAAAAATAAGAAGGAAGCGGCCTGACGCGATGGAGAACCACCTCCTACTTGGGATGAAATGTCTCAAAAACTTAAGGACAAGTATGTTCCCAACCTTTATATGACCAGGCTCCTGCTTAAAATGGATGGACCTTAAGCATGGAAAATGAAAGATTAGTGACTATATAGAGGAATTCGAGGAATTTTGGATGCAGTGTAAAGTTGTGGAAAGTCCACAAGTTCAGATCGCATTCTTCATACATGGTCTATGAAACTACCTTAGAGTTCGAGTGTTGGAGCAAAATCCAGAAACGGTTGACCAAGCTTATAGCTTGGTCAAGAGTAACGAATATACTATCGGTGAAGTTACACCACATAATCCCATTGCACCATGGACTGCAGCTGCCACCACCCCTGCAACCATTACTGCTAGGACCTCGACTTGCTCCGGGTGGACAAGAGGAACCACTACTGCAGCTAGGACTGCTCCACTGCCAGCCACAACTGTGATGGCAGCGCAACCCGCTTCATCAGTTGTGTCCACTGCATGAGCACCCAACATTGGGCGGGTATCGCGTGCTCTGTGGTGAAAATACCGCCAGTATGAAGAAAAAACCAATGTATTACAACTTTTCTCTTTTATACCCTGAAAATTTTATACATCTTGCAGCCTTACCCAAATAACTCGGATATTGCGCTGGGATGCTAGACTTTTGAATCAATACTTTAGATCCTCCATTAAATTATAAATTTACAAATATCTACTCATGATATGTGCTCGTTCAAGGTGCTATTAAGAAGAAGAAAATAGTTTATCAGTTTCATAGGTTTTCTAAAAGAATAAAAGAGTTAATCTTCGTCGTCAATTACTGCCCTCGGTGGTTCTCCATTAGGGTGGTTAACGAGAATGTCGATGGGTGATGCTGATAGAGTTTATATATTTAATGATTGATTGGCAGGAAACTTCTCTCTTTAGTATAAATTTAGCTAGATTTATATGCCCTTCCATGAGTGTGTGGAGTACTGTGCCATGCATATGGTGTAGGATCTGACCTTTATCTCAAATGACTGGATATTTATGTCACTTACAATCTGTGGTAATTATAGGTGCAATCTTAACTTTATAATAAATTACGCTAAGCTTTCCACAAGAATTGAATCTTATTTCAGTTTGCTTTCCACTGATATCAACATGGGCAATATCTTAAGCAATCACTATCGACACATAGAAAAAAATTGGAAGATCATTATTAGAGGATAGTTGTCTTACTTTGGTGGTACTGTTAAAATTGTTTCAGTACTTTAATACATGGAAATTCATGCTTCAACAACCTGATGCAATGATCTCTCTATGGATACTCATTTTTCCTTTCTGTCCCTTAGGGAAGGTCCAAATGTGCAAACAATTTTTTTTTATGCGTTTGTGCAGTGAGGTGCGAATTTCGCATTCCGCACAGCATAACATATTTTCACACCACACAGACCTTTGTGCGGTGCGAATCGGTGCAAATGTGTGATATTTATGAAGGGTCCCCCGCCTCATCATCTCTCACTCTCTCTTGGAGTATTGGTCGACTGTCGTTGACTCCATGACTCCAAGAGCTTGCTTTCTTGCTCGTCTTCCTCTCTCCCTCTTGCTGTATTGTTCATTTTCTATCCCCTCTTCATGTCTCTCTCGTTCTCTATCTCTCGCTCTCTATCTTTCCCTTCCCTTTGAAGAAGACACTGCATTGCGCATTTTTTGCGGTGTCTATAGTCTACTCTCCTTTGAAGAGGACACTGCCGAGTCTGAAGGCGCAGGTAGTTAGTGATCTACATTATTTATCATGAGCTTCTTAGCTGATATTTGTAGGGAGGATCTCTAACTGGGTTCATAATATAATCATATTGATAATATTTAATCGAACTTGATTCACACGATCGTGGAGTATCAGTTTGCGGTCGATTATTATAGGGCTGTTCTCTTTCTCTCGATCTAATAAACTGATTATTATAAGTAAATTTTATGCAATTTTAAACCCTTGTTGTTGTCAATTTAAGTTTCTACAATAAAATTTATAAAACCTCACTTAAGATGTACAATGATGAGTAGAGGTATCATCCAGGGGAGGCTATTATGGAGTTCAATTCGATGATTTTTTGATAATTAGGATTAATTTGATCTTCACTAAAGATCAAATCAATCTAATTAGACAGAATTTAGAGAGGGAGGTAGAAGAGATGAGAAGAGTAGAAGTAAGGGAGCTCGAAGTTGAATTAATTGATCCAAATAAAAGGATCAAGGAATTCAATTAGAGGGACTTAGAAGGAAATTTTGATTTGGTTGGTTGGTTTTTCTAGGTTTGATAATTCAGAACTAGCTACACTATTAGACAATAATGAAAAAAGAAAATTTAATACCCTAGAATTAAATTTTTTTATATTTTTTTCTTTTGAAATGCACTTGAATACTCAGTTAAATCTCTCAATTACTTCTTTCAATCCTAATCAGGGCTTGTACATGCTGCTCAAGCCAAGCGATTTAGAGGTTCAGACCACAATCAAGAAGAACAATCAAGAAATTAAACTAACTTCATTCAAAATGCACAAAAATTTAAATACAATGAAGGGAAAGGTACCAAACAGGTTGATCCAGGCTGCGGCTCCTCTCTGTCTTGCAGCTGTGGTAGAGAACCATCAAGAATGACCCCCTCCTCTCGAAATTCGGATTTTATACCTAGGTAAAATGGTAAAATTTACCATTTTCCCCCTAATTAGTAATTAATTTTAATCTATCAACATAGGCTTGCTCTCAATGATCCAATACAGATAGAAAGAGGGGATCAAGACAAGCAAATCCACAAAAAATTCATCTCAATCGGACTTCTGGATCAAAAGTTATGAATAAATGAATTTAAACCAATATTAGCCATTGGATTTAAATCATTTATTTATAATTTTTCTCTTTTAACCGCTCGCTGAGGTGTCATCTTATCCTTGGTGGCGACCTTTCAACTTCTTCAGGTGGGTGCATTCTCGTTGCGCCACATACCCCTTGCAAACGTAAAGAAAAAGAAAGAGAAAAGGTGAGAAAAATCAGCACTGTAAATATCGCGAAGTACCTAGGGTGCTTTTGTTCACTGCGATATCCACTCGCAGCTCGCCACGTCACCGCCCGCGCGTGCGCTTTGCATACGCCGCACAGGCAGTATACTTACCACCCAGTGGCTGCTAACATTACCCGCCGTCGGATTCTCAACCAACGGCTATGATGAGGCCACGTCGTCGTCAACGAGGGTCGCCCTGCCATTTTACACTTCAATCCTTTTTAAAACGTAAAATTGCCGCCTGATGCCACCTAAAAATAATTGTGTATATACCCCTTGTGCATTCTCTCTCCTCTGGTTTTTTCACTAAAAACATTAAAACAAATATTATATAATTGCAATCAAACCCTATAATAATTTAAATAATATCTTTATGCCTGCAACCACGACCGAGAGCTCTTTTCGAGGGCCTAATTGCAATGAAAATTTATGAAAAGCCCTTCAAAGTTCAAAAATAATCTTAATACTCATTTTTTTCTTATAAATATTTTTTTTTCTTAGAAAAAATGCATTTCTTCCTCAGATATATCTCAGAAAAATCCAATAACATCCTAACAAATCCTAAAAAATTCTAGAAAATTCACTGATTCTTCCCCGCACTAATAAATCTCAAAATTAAATATTAAACTTGCCATTTTCATTCAAAAATAATTATTTCAAGCTCAAATAAATCCCTTAAAATTCATAGAATTAACAGAAAAATAGGGGAAAATCAGGAATCACTTGAAAACAGTATTTTTATGTAAATACATGATAACAACCCTATTTTAAGCTCTTTAAATGCATAAAATTGTGCTAGTCGCATAAAATAATGATCGAATGTAGGGTGTTATCACAATCCAATCAGTTTATTCAATTTATATGGGATTGCCCTCTCTAACATCGTAGATTGATAAATGCGAGATCTTCATCAGCTTAAATTGGTTTATCAATTGCTACACGGGCAAATACATTTCAGGACAGGGAGAAAGATCAATGGTTTATCAATTGTTATATCAGTGAAATCTTTCTATTTTTCTTCTTCTTCTTCTTCTTCCTCTTCTTCTTTTTGTTCTTCTTCTTCCTCTTCTTCTTCATCTTCTTGTTCTTCTTCTCCTTCTTCTTCTTCTTCTTCTTCTTCTCCATATTCTTCCTCTTCTTCTTCTTCTTCTTCTTCTCCATATTCTTCCTCTTCTTCTTCCTCTTCTTCTTCTTCTTCATCTTCTTCTTCTCCTTGTTCTTCCTCTTTTTCTTCCTCTTCTTCTTCCTCTTCTTCTTCTTCTTCTTCTTCTCCTTCTTCTTCTTCTCCTTCTTCTTTCTCTTCTTCTTCTTCCTCTTCTTCTTCTTCTCTCTCTTCTTCTTCTTCCTCTTCTTATGATGTAACAATCTATCAAGGGACCACCTCCAAATTTTATCAAGGGACCACCTCAACATAGGTTTGTGTGGTATTCCGCCTTTTCCACTCAGATGAATTCTTTCTTTATGCCCATTTATTGCCTATGTGAACAATCTAGATCCAAAGTTTTCCAACCGCTCCAAGAATGCCCAAAAACTTGCATACAAAGTGTACAACATTTTTATCCAACTACCCAATTACATGGCTTGCCATTCATGACTGCTTGCAACTTCCACGAACTTTAAGTGCAAATGGGTTGGCATGCTCTATTTGTTAAACTGGAGGGTTTGGTCTACTGATTTTGAGTTGCATCCCTTAGACCTGATATTACATTTTGAGTTGACTCCACTTCTTCTTTATCTTTTTCTTCTTCTTCCTCTTCCTTTTCGTCTATCTCTTTTTCATCTTCTTCCTCTTACACTTCATTTTCTTATTTTCCTTCTTCTTCTACGTATTCTTCCTCTTTTTCTTCTCCTTCTTCTTCCTCTTATTCTTATTCTTATTCTTCTTCTTCTTCTTCTTCTTCTTCTTCTTCTTCTTCTTCTTCTTATTCTTCTTATTCTTCTTCCTCTTATTCTTCTTCTTCTTCTCCTTCTTCCTCTTATTATTATTCTTCTTCATCATCATCATATTCTTCTTTTTCTTCTTTCTCTCCTTCTTCATCATCGTCATCATTATCTTCTTATTCTTCTTGTTTATCTTCTTCTACTTCTTATTCCTCTTATTCTTCCCACCGTCTACATCTATCTCTCTTCTTCTTCCCACCGTCTGCATCTATATCTCTTCTTCTCCCACCATCGGCGTCTATCTCTCTTCTTCTTCCCGTCACCTGCATTTATCTCTCTTTTTCTTCCCACTGTCTGCATTTATCTCTCTTCTTCTTCCCACCGTCTGCATCTATCTCTCTTCTTCTTCCCATCGTCTGCATTTATCTCTCTTCTTCTTCCCACCATCTGCATCTATCTCGCTTCTTCTTCCCACTGTCTACATCCATCTCTCTTCTTCCCACCGTCTACATCCATCTCTCTTCTTCTTCCCTCCGTCTACATCTATCTCTCTTCTTCTTCCCACCGTCTGCATCTATCTCTCTTCTTCTTCCCACCATCTGCGTCTATCTCTCTCATTTCATGCTCAGGCCGTCATATGGCAGTTCATTTGTCTCCACCTCTTTCTTTCTCTGTCCCTGAGAGATGGTCACGATGAACATATGCTTGAATTTTACTGAATAAAATAATAAATAATTTGCTATGAATAGTTATAAAGTGGATACTGAATGATGACCAAAATTTTTTTATTGTGGCAATTTCTTATTTATAAAACAATTACCCATAAAACATGGTCTATTTACTGTATATTACCATCATAATTTGTGATGGACATTAAAACGTGGAATATTTAATTTATATAAGCATAAATAATTTATTATGGACCATTGTCAAGAAGATACCTGACGACGATAAACTTTATTTCTCGTGATAAGTTTATAGTTACAAAAAAGTAACTTGACGAACATGGAATATTTACTGTGTATTACTAAAAATATCTGTGATGGAAATTCAAAATGTTTACTGTATATAATACTAAATCATTTATTTTGAATAATTATCGAGTAGGTGCCTAATGATGATAAACTACATTCATTTTGACAATATCAAAGTTATTAATTAATTTCCATCGAACATAAAATACTTACTATATTAGAATATGAGAGTATTGAAGGCAATTAAACCATCAAATATTTACTGTACAATAATAAATATTTTAGTCATGGAATCATGGACATAGGATTCACGTTCTTCAAAATCTGCACTCTTCCAGATCCAAAAAACAGATCAGACTATAGGATTTTCCCTCAGGACTAAATCTTCTATACATACTTCCTCCGGTTGGTCAACCATATACTGTATTCTTATAAGTTGATACACAAGCTAAAAATCCACCTGCTGAGACATCATAAGCACACTGAGAGCGTAAGTAATTGTAACCACACATAAAGTCTTTATTCCTTGATAATCAAAGCCCACGGATCTATAAACAAGTTCATACTTGACTACCCAAGCAGATTAATGACTCTTCATCTTCTCTATCTCTCCCACATTTGGATTTAAAGAAGTTTTTCATATTGAGAATGAAATTTATAAAGATTGAAGCTTTTCATGATTATCCTTGACAAAAATAACCTGCTCAATTGACAATTTTTTGTGACGATATTGATCATTTGGATCTAATAATTCTTCAGAAGTTATTTCGGAAGTAGATGATGATTGATAAAGCAATTATTCATTGTAATTTATTGTATAGTAATAAATATTTTAGTCATGGAATCATAAACAAGCAAACTTTTGTAATAAACCTGGAATTGATAAAGTTATCATTTGCTGTTATTTTTTATAATTACCACGTTTTATACATTTCAATAGTTTAAAATAGGGTTTTTATTTCTTTACATTTCAATTATTATTCCAAGTGAACGCCTGATTTTTTCCTATTTCCTGTTAATTCACTAATTTTATGAAATTAATTTAAGCCAGGAATAACTTTGTTTAAAAGAAATTGGCACGTATAAATACTTAGTTTAATACTAATAAATAATATGGAGATGAAGTTAAGATTTTTTATCAATTTTTTTTGGGAATTTATTGGAAGAAGAAATGATTTTTTAAATAGAAAAATAAAAGAAAATGGGTACAACTATAAGGAAAATCAAGAGATATCTTCTTTTTTCCTATTCTATTCTATCTTAGTTCTTCATTTTTATTGAACCTTGTTGAAGGCTTTAATAACTTACTGAATTCTTCATTTGCAGATTTCTAGAGCCACTTTGCCAGTCTCTCAT
This sequence comes from Wolffia australiana, assembly GCF_029677425.1. Lineage (NCBI taxonomy): Eukaryota > Viridiplantae > Streptophyta > Magnoliopsida > Alismatales > Araceae > Wolffia > Wolffia australiana. The sequence goes on from NC_135843.1 coordinate 3,559,838, forward strand.
TCTTTCCTCCTTTCTTCCAATTTGCTCTCCTGTTTTTCCTTCTTGGCTCCTACTTTATTCCTTCTGTACATTATTCATTTCATCTTTATTTTCGATTTTTTCTGATCCTCTTTTTTTAACTCCTAATATATGGACTCTGATAAGAACCTTGATCTAGGCTCGTAGCGGGAGGAGGATTGGGGACGAGGTAGGGTAGAAGTTCCCGGGGTAGAGAGGTGAAACGGGAATGGTAGAGGACAGGCCGAGCTGAGGAGGTAGGGATCGGCCGGGGACGAGCCGCCTGAAGACGCAGTAAAGTGAAGACGATCGGGAGGACGGGGATCATGGAGGAAGGAGGCGCGTGGGCATAGGAGAGACGAGCGAGGAAGAGAAACCACTGATCCTTAATAACCAAATCCAAGTTTGCCCTCCTACAAGGAGGGCTGTGCTATTTAAAGGGAACATAGGGGAAAGGAAACATAGCGAATGACGATAATGCCCTTCATGCCGCCAGGGGACCTTATCAGATTCCAAAGTTTTTCACAGTTTCTTCTTTCTGGTTTCCTCTGTACAATTCTTTTCCTTTCTCGGTTTTCTGCATTTCTTCTTTTTTCCTATCTTGCCATTTCTAAACCTTATTTTTTTGTTCGTCATTATTTTTGCTATACCATCTTAGTTCTTCATCTTTATTTGCCGTTGTTTAAGGGTGCAATGATTTCCATTATTATTTTCTTTGTAATTTTATTTTTTCCTCTGTCTTTACATCCTAGATTATGTTTTATGAATTATGTTTTATGCATTTACATCCTAGATTATGTTTCATACAGATCCCTAGCTGGGGCTGCGTTTGACTTGCCTAATTGTATCTCCTTTTGCTTCAGCTTTCGATGGGATGAGGAGAACAAAAAGAGAGCTGGAGGAGAGGGAGTAGTGAAAGATTCGTGAGAGGAGGAGAGGGAGGACAAAGGAATGGGGAGAAGAAAAGGGGAACACAATGCCCAGAAATAGTGTGAAAAAAAAAAGTGAAAAAAAAGTGCGAGAGAAAAAAAGAGAGAGGAGAAGACGAGGATGAATATTGAGAGATGGAAGGAAGCAGGACAAGGGCGTGGCAAAAAAAAGGAAGAAAAAAAGAACAAAAAAAGACAGGAAAAGAAAAAAGTTGTAAAGAAGAAAAATGAAAACTGAGAACATGGAATGGGGGATTTGATGAGGAAGAATAGGAGAGAGAGGAGAAGCAGGCCGGTTGTGCTGGGGTTTCCCGAGCTCGGCGAAGTGATTGGGACGTCGTAGATGGGGCGAGGCTTTAGCGGTTGGGTAGGCGATGGCCGCCTGGTCAGAATTACGCTGTCTTTTATTCATGTATGCAGTTGTTGTCTTTTGCACGTATTCTGCTTAGGTTTAATTCTTGTGAACCGTATATCTTAAGTCTCGCTGCTTGATGGACCGTTATTACGGATATATGACTTTAAAAGTTTGTTTTAATCTGGACCGTTATAACTGATCGGGTGCACCGATCACAGCCGTTGATCAGTGCATTGTACCCGTCTACTATAACAGTATATTGTTATATAATCTAGACCGTGATGGCGCGTCACAACCGGACGTCATCGAGCCAGCAGCAGAGGAGCAGCAGGACTTCCCCGACCCAGCACCCGAGGAGCCGGCACTACCCAGCTCGCCACCGAGACGAGTCCAACCACCACGACGAGCCGCCGCAGCAACACGGGATCCCGCATTCCGTTACTCGGCATGACGCAGACGCCGACCACCGGAGCACACCGTTACACCTTCGGTTACTTTATTCTATAGCTTTTCGCTTTTATCGTGTTGTCGTGTAGCGGGGAAGGACCCATATGAGGAACTCTTCCCCCCACCCCCTTTTTATGTTGGGCCTGACAAGCCTGTTTTCATTATTTCCTCCTTTCTTGTTTTGTTTTGTTGTTTTTTTGGACTTAAGGAAGGGCCCATCTTCACCCATATATAAGGGGAAGAGGTGGGCGCTTCCCCTCACTTGACCTAAATTTTGAAGAATGGTATTTTGAGAAGAAGGGTCAGGTCGTGGACAAGAATAGAATAAAGAAGAAGAAGAGGAGAAAGAAGAAGAAGAAGGGAGGAAGAGGAGAAAGGGAAAGGAAAGAGGAAGAAAGCCGCCGCCACCGCCGCGCTGCGCCCACCGCGCGCCCGGCCGCGCCCGCGCCGCTGCGCGCCGCTGCGCGCCGCCGCGCGCGCGCCCGCGCGCGCGCCCGCGCCGCCGCCGCGCCGCGCCGCTGCGCCACGCGCGCCGCCGCCGCTGCGCCGCCGCCGCCGCTGCGCCGCGCGCCACGGCGCGCCACCGCGCGCTGCCGCCGCGCGCGCCGCGCCGCCGCCGCCGCCGCGCCGCTGCGCCGCCCGCCGCGCGCCGCCGCGCCGCGCGCGCGCCGCCACTGCCGCGCCGTCGCGCGCTGCCTCGCTGCGCCGCCGCCAGACGCCTACCGCCGCGCCGCTGCCGCACGCCGCCGCCCGCGCTGATCGCGTACCGCGCGCGCCGCCGACCGCGCGCCGCCGCACCAACCGCGCGCGCGCCGCCGCGCGATCGCGCCCACCGCCGTCGACCACGCCTCCCTGCATCGCTCCGCGCTGATTGCGCCGCAACCGCCTCCGCACCAGTCAACCTCCGGCGCCCCGACAACTCCTCCTCCGGAACCAGTTGGTGCGAAAATCCCGCCGCCAGCGACGAAGGTACTCTGCTTTCCCTAGCCTCTTTACGTCATTTATTTCCTTCAATATTCTTTCGCCTTGCCTCCACCGCGCTCGGGTTAGATAGGTGAGTGGGACAGATTGAGAGAACGATGAAACAAAGACGAGCGTCTTACCTGTCCGGTACGAGTCGGGACGCCCGACGCGTGTGAGCATTCCAGTGGGAGTTACCCCATTCGACGGCGTGCGCGCCCTCGACCCACCTCGGACGACTTGGAGGGCTGGTTCGACCCAGCTTGGTGACCCCGTCCCCGCTCCGGGTTGGCTCTCATAGCTTGTCGGCGCATTGCACGTACCGTCGTAGAACCATCGTCCTCGTTATCGTCATACATGTATTTCTGTTCTCCGCATATCCATCGGTTGACGTCGTGGACGTAACCCGATTAGTTAGCGATACGACACCGAGTTCCTTCCTTCGGTGACGGTCGGACGCCGTTGAGACGACGTCCGGCATCAGACCGTTATAACAAATCGGGTGCACTGATCATCACCGTTGATCTGTGCTGTGGTCCATCGTGTATAACGGCTACCCTTAGATTAAATCGTGACTGTTATAACTTCCTATGTTTTAATCCTGACCGTCTAAAGTTTAATCCTATCTATATTTAATCCTAATCTATGTTTGAACTTATATTGAATCCTATTCTTCTAACCTCTAACGAGTATATTTTATTTTAATTTTACTAACTAATCTTTAACTAGTCAACGCTTAGTCAACACTGAGTCTTCACATGTGACGACGTTTTCCCTTGATATTTCTTGGAGAAAAAACGTTGTGTATCATCCATTCGATTCCGAAGTTATTTATCTTTTGTTTTCTTCTTTTTTGTTAGGCTATGTTATATTATACTGAAAAGTGAATAATTTATACACACCTTTTTATTTTCATAATATAATATTATCAAAGTGAAAATTTGGTTTTATGTATAAATAGAATTGGATTTTATTTGTATCATCCATACAATGTATCCATTACTTCTAAAAGTTATAAAAATGGAACATCAATGATAGAGAATGGAGCAACTCTCAATTCTCATTAACGAATTCAATTCTTAAAAAATAAAGATGATCCAAATCAAAGGAATCCCATTTAAAAAGTATTAAACTAAAAATATCAGAATAAGCGATTTGTTTCGGATATTTTATTTACAAGTTAAAATATTAGTGATTGTGTTGAATAAATAAGTTTCCTGCTTTCTATACTAAAAAAGCCATATAATCACTAATATAGTAACTCGGCAAAACCATACCTTTTGTTTTATTTGATTCGAGGATATGGTCCTTGAGTTATTAGTTTTTGACGTGTACCATTCTGCTCATCTTATTACTAGAGAGACGAGCCTAAGCCGGAATATGAGCTGTAAAAGAAAATCCAATCACAAGAATACCAGCTACAGTACCTATCAGCCAAGGAGGAATCCTTCCATTAGTATCGGCCCATTTCTCCCACCTTTCACATTTCATCAAGTAATCATGCTAGAGACAAAACAGTCATGGATAATTATGAAGAGAGTATCCTTCCGAATGGGATAAGAGAATACTTACTATTTTGTTCTTTCCCTTAATTGAAGAAAGAACTAGAAAATAAAACAGCCAGTACAAAAAATGAGTAGTAACCCCATTAAAAATGAGAGCCTGTATGTTGCTTTGACATGCTCACTACGTGAAGCAGAAGGCCAAAAATAATCTGATTTTGGCTATGTATGTTAATGATATGATTGTCACAGGATCTAAGGAAGAATAAGTACGGAAATTCAAGCAATAGATGAAGGAAGAATTTGAAATTTCTGCTCTCTTCTCACCTTGAAATTGAAATGAAGCAGTCATGTAGAAGCCCACTGCAATTTTTTTCAAGATGCAAAGCTGGTATGCTGCTAAACTGGTACTTTTTTTAAAGATGGAAGAATCAAATCCTTCTTTGTACTGTTCTGAGCAGATTCATGTACAAGCCCGCTGTAGTTCACATGGTGGCAACAAAAAAAATCCTTAGGTATGTCAGAGGTACACACAATTAATCAAAATAAGGAGCCCTCTTGGGGAGAGTATTTTATCTTTCCATCCTTCCAATTTTCTTCAAAAAATAGTTTAAGTCCCATTAAAAAATGCCTTTAGCTGGCCAATAAAGATGAGTCATCCCATTTATACAAAAGAAATCGTTGTAGCCAGAAAGATTATGTCCGGTTTCCTATGCATAAAAATCTTGTGAGTCACATAAAAGATGCTTTTTTCTTTTATTTAGTATTTTTCATAGAGTTGTAGTTATGAAAGCATGATTTCCAAATAATTTTTCCTTCCATTCAATAAAATATATTGGCATTTGCAAAAAAAAACAGTGAAAGATAAGTTTCTTCCCTTTTGCTAAAGAAGAATCCAATATTTTCTAACATATGGTATTTTCTAACATTATCAAAGTATACATGGGGAGGTCCTCTAGTATCGAAAAATGTTTGTAGAGTTTCCTTCGACAAGTACTAAAATGTTATTCTATTGAATACAACCTTTTAGCGTGCCTACAACAAGCTCATCAAAATGAAACTTTTGTACCACAACAATAAGAAAAAGGGATTTCAACTCTATCATAAGCTTTCTGCATTATATTTTGATGATGAGATTCTGTCCTTCTATTTTAAGTGTGGTAAAATAAGCTAATTCTTGCACTAAATTAACACTTTCATGTATTTCTTGCATAAGTGTTTGGGAAGATAGCTTTGAACGATGTCATATTCTGGGCATGTTAATACATAAGTATGCAATCTAGGCATTCATAAATTCTATGTTGATCTTTTATACCATTTCACCAGGATAGCATGTTGCTTGATGTGGAGGCTGTTGGAAAAAGAATATTATATGAATATAGAAGCATGCTAATCGATTCATTTTTTATCTTTAAAATAAACATCGAATGTACCTTAAGGGAAACTTGTTCCACTCTTGACTTTGCCGCGGTGACATTGTTCTGAAGCTGTTCATGTGTTCATCCTCTAGAAGTATCCATGCAAACACTTGGCGCTTGGATCTCCACCTCATATGCTTCAACTCTTCTTGAAAATCATTAAGATCTTCCCAACGGCTGAAGGAGATCCGCCCGCAACTGTCGTAAATTGTCCTCCGTGATCCAGGAGTCATCCGCACTTGTGCGTCCCTTTCAACGCACCAAAAACTGCTGCGACACCTCGTCCCGTGCATAGTTAATTACCTCCTGCAGTATACAATAGTCTGACTCGTGCTAATCGGGTGAAATAATTGGGGGAGTGGTCGCGGTAAACTCACTCACACTGAAGGGGTCTAGAAAGGCTAGGTCGGAGGGGGAAGAAGGGACTCAGTACAGAGCCAGGTACGCCACATTAAATGTGGAGATGATCCCTCACGTAGGAGGGATTTCGACAACGTAGGCATTATCGCCTACTCTTCGAAGGATCGAGAATGGGCCGGCACTACGAGCATGTAGCTCAGTTGCCGTCCCAAGAGAATCTCTCCAGCCTAACTCCCACCATCACACGGTCTCTCATGTCGAACACTCGGGGTCGGCGATGCAAGTCGGAAACTTATTTGTAAAATGCATTTTGACTCGTGATTCTCTCATGAATATGTTTATGCAACGAAGAAACATGCTGGGCTAATGGAAGACCATCCTTAGAAACCTTAACACGAGGATCTACGGGTGCTAAGTTGAGGGGTCAATGAGGAGCCTCGCCACAAGTGATCTCAAAAGGACTCAACCCGATGGTCTGATTCACCGAGGAGCTGTATGGGAACTCAACGGGGGGAATGATCTAGTCCCACGTCGTAAGGTGCTTGCCTACCAGGGAACGAAGTAGGTTACCTAAGCTTCGATTGACTACCTTCGTTTGACCGTCGGTTTGATGGTGATAAGCTGTCAAAAACTTAAGTTTCGTTCCAAGGAGGCTCCATAAGGTCTTTAGAAGTAACTCGTGAAGCGGACTTCTCGATCGAAGACGATCAAAGTGGGCAAGCCGTGTAGACGTACAATTTTTGGAAGACTAATTGTGCAACCTAAGTTGCGTCGGATGTCTTCGTGCAAGGCACAAAGTGTGCCATCTATGAGAACCTATCAACGATGACCATGATAGAGTCGTGTCATCGTACGGGCCAGGACAACCCTAGGACGAAGTCCATACTAGCGTTGTCCCATTGACGCTTGGGCACCGGTAGCGGGATGTATAACCTGGTGCTCTTCTTGTCCTATTTGGCCAAGGCACATACGTGGCACTGGGCGACGATATTACCAATGTCGCGCTTCAAGCTCGGCCAGTAGAATTGATATTCTACTACGACTATGGTCTTGTCACGGCCAAAGTGGCCACTAAGACCTCTAGCGTGACATTCCTAAGTCAGGAAGTCACATAGTGACGTGCGTGGCACGCACAACCTGTTTTAGTAGAACAGATATCCATCGGTGATGACATAGTCCCTGAGCTCATGGGACGGCCCTCACTGGATCTCTAAGATGATAGGCCCGAAGTCAGGGCAGCTAGTGTATCATTCTCGAATCTGCTCAAACCCTATAATCTTTACCCTCATGACATTGAGCATGTGTGCTCGTTGGCTGAGTGCGTCACTGACGACGTTATCTTTTCCCTTCATGTGCTTGGTGACGAAGGAAAAATCCTGTAAGTACTCGATCCACCTCGCGTGGTGGTCGCTTGAGCGCCTCATGATCCGAGAAAAGTATAAACTCATTCGAGAGGAGATAGTGCCTCCAATGCTTCAATGTCTGGGCGATGGCGTAGAACTCCTTGTCGTAGGTCAAGTAGTAGAGTCTCGCGTCGTTTAGCTTCTCATTGAAGAACTGCATGGGGTGCCCTTCGTGGCTGAGCACACCGCTAATTTTGACACTAGAAGTATCACATGTAACCTCGAAGACTTTCCCTGACTAAGGACGATTCCTTGAGTCATCGTGAGCTTCACTCGCTGGAAAGCTCGATCTACTACTTGTGTCCACCTGAACGACTCTACCTTAAGGCAATCGGTGATTAGAGCCATGGCAGAACTAAAGTTCTGTATAAATTGCCGATAGAATGTGGCGAGTTTGATGAAACTCTGTAGGTTATGGACGTTAGCCGGCTAAGGCCATGACGTGATGGCTCGGACCTTCTCTAGGTTGGCGGCGATGCCCTAGGCTGATACGATAAATCCTAGGAACATAACTTCCGGGGTAAGGAAGCTACATTTCTTCAGAATGGGCGTATAATGGTTCTTGCCTGAGAACTACGCAGACATGTCGAAGATGCTCGAGAGGCTCGTCTCGCGTGTGGCTATATATGAGAATGTCATCAAAGTAGATGACGACAAACTTTCCAATGAATGTGCGGATTACTTCGTTCATGAGCCGGTGGAAGGTACTCTCCACTCATACAATCTGTCTTTAATTTTAAAGGCGGTCTTCCATTTGTCTCTGGGATGAGTTTGAGCCCGACGGTATCCACTACGTAGATCTATTTTCGAGAAGATAGTGGATCCTGCCATCATGTCGAAGAGGTCCTGTATATGAAAAATGGAAAAATGGTACTTGACCGTTATCTGGTTGATGGCTTGACTATCGCAACACATACGCCACGTGCCATCCTTCTTTGGAGCCAAAAGTGCGGGTAACGCACACGCTAAGGCTCTCCTAGATAAGGCCTTTCGCGAGTAGCTCGTGGACATGTCATAGACGTTCCTCATACTTCTGCGGCTCCATTCAGTAATGGGGCAGATTTGGCAGTGACGCTCTAGGCACGAGATCAATTGCGTGCTGTATGTGATGCATTGGCGGTAAGTCATTGGGTAACTCGTCAGGGAATACATCACTAAACTCCAATATGAGGGTCTCGACTTTGGGTGGTCGAGGAGCTATGGGTGTGTCTAGGGAAGTGTAGAGAGTGGCGGCGAGGCATACTGGTGTGTCGTCTATGTCGCATCCCAAGTCTCAGGTGAACAAGGTGCCATGTACGACCACTAACCCTACTGGGTTGGTTGGGACCGTCTTGTTCAGCGGCTTCATGGTATACGGGTATCATGTGACCTTCCATCCGTGAAACATGAACAAACACGTGTTTGTTCTACCGGTTAGAGTGACGTCACGGTCATATTGCGAGGGACGGCCTAAGATGATGCTTCCTACTTTTATAGGAAGTATGTCACAGAGGACGCTCTCATCGTAGGAGCTCACCTTCAATGAGACGCGGCATTGATGTTTCACCTGTAAGGATGAAGCGTCAACCCACGACATGTTATAGGGAGTTGGGTGGGGTATGGCCGCCAACCCTAGCTGGGCGACAGTTGCATCTGAGATGGCATTGATGCAACTCCCACTATCAACGATCAACTTACAGACATTGTCGTTGATCTTGACATAGGTATACAAGATCTAAGTGTGAAGGGCTGAGTCGGCCATAGAGTCGGACCGTCGCACTACAGGAGTAGGTCGAGGAATTAGGGCTGCTCGAAGCGGTGGCTGTGTTCCACTAGTGCCGGGGCGATCTACTGCAATATTGGCCAAATAACGGCCAGTGGGTTCGGGAGTCGCTGGTAGAATCGGTCTAGGGTCATTGATCTGAATGTACCCAACTCGTCCATCGGGTTCTTTGTACTCCTGTGCAAACTCCTTGTCTACACAATACTCATCTTCCTATAAGGGCTCCATCTTGCCCATCTGGTCAGGGTCAACGTCTCCAACATCAATCAATAGTGCCGATGATGGGCAGTGATTGGCTCGGTGCCCTTTCCCTTGGAACTTAAAGCACGTGATATGTGCCTGGTTCACAGTAGTGCTACGAGCAGTGGTATCGGTTGTGATAGCTCGAGCAGGTGGTGCTGATCCCACAAAAGTGACCGGGGCGTTTCCTTGCCCTCTAGAGTTCTGTGAAGTCCGAGCAGAGGTGAGCGGAGTGGATTGGGTGGGCGTGACCCGCTGTTGTGCTGGGGCAGAATGTGTAAAGCTCTCATCGCAGGATGCTCTAAATGCTCCATGATATGATAGTCTTCGTCGACCTCGATAGGGTTGCACTTAAGCACGTTGTTGCGCAAGGTCGGTCGAAGCCCGTGAGCAAATAGGCCAATGACAATTCACGGGTCCTCCATGAACCACCATTGCATCCGGCACTCCTCGAAAGCCTCAATATATTTCATCAAGGACTGTCGACCCTATCATAGGTCAAGCCACGAGAGGAATAACATCATTTAGTACTGCCGTGGTACGTACTTGCTCCTCAGCTTTTGAGCCATCTCGGTCCATGACATGATGGGTCGTCCTCGTCGCTCGACTGTGATGCACTCATTCTCCCAAAAAATCTTGGCATGTCCACCAAGTCTTGTCTCCGCATATTTGACGCACAAGTCATCGTTCATGCAGTACCATAAAAAATAGGAGTTCATACTCGACTCCTAGTTGATGAACTCCTTCGACTTCCTTGACCCTTCGAAGACAGCGACGTCCGCTCGTACGCTCTTTTGGATCGTAGCACGATGCTCCTCGCGTCAGCACTCGTAGTTGTCCAAGCGGCACTCAGGTACCGGGTATCCTCCATATCTCAGTTTGACGTGTCGTCGTGGTGGGGTCGAGTCGCGTTCGTGGTCAACCCATCGTTGTGGTTGACCATCGTACGGGGCCTGATGATCAAGTATCACGCGCGGCAGTTATCGAGGGACCTCATCGGGTTCATTGTACCGTTCATTTCTTTGTTGTTATAACTGATTTCCAAGATTTTCCATGTTTCCTTTGTAATGATTTTTAAAGAGTTTAATAGTGTCTATCACATTGAGAAATGAAATGTAACGACTAGTCTCAATAATATTATGAGTTCAACGCTTAATTTTAAATTTTATCTTTGCCTTAGAAGCGATTGTTAAAATTAATAAAGACCTTTTTATTATTCTGTCAATTATATTATGAAATGGACAATGTTTAGTAAAAAACCTAAGAATTTACCACATTATTAACAATTTTTAATGATTATATTATGAATGTAACGGGTAATGTTTTATTGTTTCACAAATTACAAATGATCTTCAAGAGAACCAAGAATTTACTGGTATCACTTATATTGTAAATTAAACGTTTAATGTTTTATGTTCTACAAATTACAAGTGACTTGCAAAAATTAAGTAAGAAATTACTACAATTATAAAGCACTATATCGGTAATATAATAAATTCAACAATATAACTGATATCTTGTTTGTCGTTATAACTGATTTCCAAGATTTTCCATGTTTCTTTGCAATGATTTTCAATGACTTTTATAGTGTCTATGCCATTGAGAAATGAAATTGAACGACTAGTATCAATAATATTATGAGTTAAACGGTTAATTTTATATTTTATCTTTGCCTAAGAAGTGAGTGTCAAAACTAATAAAGACCTTCAAAGTATTCTATCAATAATGTCATGAAATGGAAAATGATTTCTAAAAAACTTAATAATTTACTATATTATTAACAATTTTTAACGGTTATATTATGAATTAAGCGGGTGATGTTTTATTATTTCACAAATTACAAATGGTTTTCAAGAGAAAACCAAGAATTTACTACATTTTGAACGAACTTATTGCTTATATTACGAATTAAACGGTTAATGTTTTTTATGTTCTTAAAATTATAAGTGACTTAAAAAAATTAAGAGAGAAATTGCTACAATTATAAAGCACTTCATCGATAATATAGTAAATTCAACAGTATAACTGATATCTTGTTTGTCGTTATAACTGATTTCCAAGATTTTCCATGTTTCTTCTTAAATCCTTTTTAAAGACTTTTATAGTGTCCGTCGAATTAAGAAATATTTGTACAATTAATTAAGAATTTTCAAGAAATTTAGCGACTGATCTTGATAAAATTATGAGTTAAACCGTTAATTTTTTATTTTATCTTTGCCTTAGAAATCAGTCTCAAAATTAGTTAAGACTTCTTTAGTATTCGATGGATTATGTTATAAAATGGAAAATGATTTCTAAAAAACTTAATAATTTACTTTATTATTAACAATTTTTAACGATCATATTATGAATTAAGCGGGTAATGTTTTATTATTTCATAAATTACAAATGGTTTTCAAGAGAAAACCAAGAATTTACTACATTTAAACGAATTTTATTTCTTATATTATGAATTAGATGGTTAATGTATTATTGTTTTACAAATTACAAGTGACTTTTAAGAATAAAGTAATAAATCAGTACAATTTTAAAGCACTTTATCGATAATATGATATATGCAACGATATATTTGAGATCTTCTTTTGCTTTATTACTAACTTCCAAGATTTTTCACGTTTCTTGAATGATTCTTAAAGAACTTTCGAGTGTCTATAACATTAAGGAATATTTTTACATTTAATTATGAATTTCCAAGAAATTTAACAACTGCTATCGATAATATTATGAGTTGAACCGTTAATTTTATATTTTTCCATTCCCTTAGAAATGAGTCTCAAAGTTAATTAAGACCCTTTTTAGTATTCTATTGATTCTATTATGAACTGAAAAATGATTTATAAAAACGTAAGCATTTACTACATTATTAATCATTTTTAATGATTATCTGATGAATTAAATGGGTAATGTTTTGGTGTTTCACAAATTACAAATGATTCTCAAGAAAAAACCAAGAATTTACAACATTTTAATCAAATTTTATCGGTTATATTATAAATTAGATGGTGACTGTTAAATTGTTTTACCAATTACATGTGACTTGTAAAAATTAAGTAAGCAATTAAAAAAATTTTAAAGCATTTTATCAATAATATAATGAAATTCAATGGTATAACTGATGTCTTCTTTGTCATTATAGCTGATTTCCAAGATTTTCCATGGTCCTTCTTTCATGATTTTGACAGAATTTTATAGTGTCTATCGCACTTAGAAATATTTGTACAATTAATTAAGAATCTTCAAGAAATTTAACGACTGCTACTGATAATATTATGGGTTAAACCGTTAACTTTATATTATTCCTTGCCTTAGAAATGAGTCTCAAAAATCATTATGAGAATTTTAGTATTCTACCGATTATATTATGAATTGAAAAATGATTTCTAAAAACCTAAGCATTTACTACATTTTTAATCATTTTTAATGATTATCTTATGAACTAAAAGGGTAATGTTTTATTTTTTCACAAATGTCTGGTGATCTTTAACAAAAAAGCAAGAATTTACAACATTTGAAACAAATTGTATCGCTTATATTATGAATTAGACGGTTAATGTTTCATTGTTTCATTAAATACAAGTGATTTGTAAAATATAAGTAAGAAATTAGAACAATTTTAAATCACTTTATCAATAATATAATGAAATTCAATGGTATAACAGATGTCTTCTTTGTCGTTATAGCTGATTTCCAAGATTTTCCATGTTTCTTCTTTAATGATTTTGACAGAATTTTATAGTGTTTATCGCATTAAGAAATATTTGTACAATTAATTAAGAATCTTCAAGAAATTTAACGACTGCTACTGATAATATTATGGGTTAAACCATTAACTTTATATTATTCCTTGCCTTAGAAATGGGTCTCAAAATTCATTAAGAGAATTTTAGTATTCTATTGATTATATTATGAATCAAAAAATGATTTCTAAAAAACCTAGGAATTTACTACCTCATTAGTGATTTTTAATAAATATATTATTAATTTCTAAAAATGATTTCTAAACGAGTAATGTTTTATTTTTTCACAAATTTCAGGTGATCTTTAAGAAAAATGCAATATTTTACAACATTTAAAACCAATTTTATCACTTATATTATGAATTAGTTAATGTTTTATTGTTTTATTAAATACAAGTGATTTGTAAAATATAAGTAAGAAATTACAACATTTTTAAAGCACTTTATCAATAATATAATGAAACTTAATGGTATAACTGATGTCTTCTTTGTCGTTATAACTGATTTCCATGAATTTCCATGTTTCTTCGTTAATCATTTTGACAGAATTTTATAGTGTCTATCGCATTTGGAAATATTTGTACAATTAATTAAGAATCTTCAAGAAATTTAACGACTGCTACTGATAATATTATGGGTTAAACCGTTAACTTTATATTATTCCTTGCCTTAGAAATGAGTCTCACAATTCATTCAGAGAATTTTAGTATTCTATCGATTATATTATGAATCAATAAATGATTTCTAAAAAACCTAAGAATTTACTACGTCATTAGGGATTTTTAATGATTATATTTTGAAGTTAAAGGGTAACATTTTAATTTTTCACAAATTTGATGTGCTCTTCAAGATAAAAGCAAGAATTTACAACATTTTAAACAATTTTTATCGTTTACTTAAATGAAACGCTTAATGTTTCATGTTATACAAATTTCAAGTGACTTGCAAAAGATAAGTAAGAAAAACTACAATTAGGAAGCACTTTATCGATAATATGATGGACTCAACGGTATAAGTGATATCTTCTTTGTCGTTATAGCTGATTTCCAAGATTTTCCATGTTTCATTTGTAATGATTTTTAAAGAGTTTCATAGTGTCTATCGCATTGAGAAATGAAATTTAACGACTAGTTTCAATAGTAGTATGAGGTAAACGGTTAATTTTATATTTTATCTTTGCCTTAGAAGTGCGTGTGAAAATTAATAAAGACCTTTTTAGTATTCTATCAATTATGTGATTTAATGGAAAATGATTAGTAAAAAACCTAAGAATTCAATACGTTATTAACAATTTTTAATGATTATATGATGAATTTAACGGGTAATTTCGTATTGTTTCACAAATTACAAGTGATCTCTAAGAGAAAACCAAGAATTTGCTACATTTTGAACGAATTTATTGCTTATATTATGAATTAAACGGTTAATGTTTTTTATGTTCTACAAATTACAAGTGACTTGCAAAAATTAAGTAAGAAATTACTACAATTATAAAGCACTTTATTGATAATATAATAAATTCAACAGTATAACTGATATCTTGTTTGTCTTTTTTTTTTTTTTATTTAATTAGCAAAAATCACGGTGCCGGGTACGGCCAACCCTAGAGTTGTGCCCGTAGTCCGATCCAGCTATGCCCTGGATGCCACACAGGGAGATTTTATTTATAAACTGTAGTGTTTTTCAATGTTTGTGGGCGTGGATCGAGTATATATATCCCAATTACACGCGGATCCCACTCGTCCACGCCCATAGTTAGGGAAAAGAAAAGATACATAGGTGGTACCTCACGGACGCTCGAGGAAGAGTGTACGTCGGCGTCTCTCTAGGGCGGCTGCACGAGGTCGTTGTAGCGCTTGGCGGTGCTCTTGTGGGGGTGGGTCTTTGCCGTCGTCATGTGTGCTGGAAGTAGTGCGCAGTGACGCTCTAGTTGGGGCAGGCGCGGTCCATGCCTCGTACGCCAGCGCTCCAGGCAATCCTCCAATCTCGCGGGCCTGTCCTCACGCAGAGGCGGCGTGTGCGGAGGGAGGGCAAGCCAAGACGATCGAACCGATGGCATCCTCGGGCCATGCGTGGAAACTCCTGCCAAGAATAGAAAAGTGAAGTGGGGGTGCAAGCTTGTACCGCATGGCTGGCGAGGGCATCAGCTGTTTGGTTGCCCTCTCTCAGCTGATGACGAAAGCACGCGATACGCGAGCGGCACCGCGTGATGTCTCTCCACGCTCGATGTAGTCGCCACTGAGAGCATGTGCCTGTACGAAACATATCAACTAATAGCTGTGAGTCCGATTCCACGACGATATTATGAAGGTTCCGTTCCTCACAGAGGAGGAGACCGTCACGTATCGCCATAGCCTCGGCTACCGTATTAGTTTGTACACCATAAAAGGAAGATAAGGCAAAAAGGAAACTCCCTGTGTGATCTCGGAGGATGCCTCCGCCTCCGGCGGGCCCCGGGTTCCCTTTCGCCGCACCATCTACATTTACTTTGAGGTAGCCTATGGACGGTGGACGCCAATGGATAACTCAATACTGGATGCGGATCACAGCGGGGGTCATCGAGATCCCAATGGAGCGGAGGAGCCTACACGCGAACTCTGATCGGCCGACTCGGAGGGGCAGAAGAGGATGAATCTGCCGAAGCCACAACTGAACTCGTCTCATGATGTCCGTTGCACGCATGGGTGTACCTGCAAAACGAGAGAAACTTCGCCCTTTCCAAATCTCTCATAGCAGGTAAGCTATGGTGATGGGGAGGATGGGGCTCCGTACAGAGCGAGTTGGCGAGAGGATAAACTTGCCAAAACACTCAAACGAGGTAAGAGGTCGAAGGCGATCGGTAATGAGACGCCAGCATGCCACTGCTGTCTCACTATGGAAGAAGAGGTGGTCAACCGTCTCCGCGTGAGGGTGGGTGGGACAACAATGGCACTGTGAACTAAGGGAATAGCCTATGCGAGTCACGCGATCATCCGTCGGGAGGCCTCGGTGTATGAGTCTCCAAAAGAAAAAGGAGACTCGCGTGTGAATCGCTGGATGCCAGATGCGCGGACCCCAGGCCTGTGGGGGGAATTTCTCGCGGTAATGCTCCCAAGAGGAGCGAAACGTGTAGGTGCCATGGGGTGTGAGAGTCCAGAGCATCATCAGAATGAGAGTCGAGGGGCGTTGTCTGGACCTCGAGGAAGGTGTCCAAGGGGAGACCGTGCTGCTCCCAGAGGTGGGGTGTGTTGCTTCTAAGCAACTGGGCTATAGTGAGGCGCACGTGGTGTGGTACAAACTGAGGATGGGAAGCAAGTGGCGCGTCGGCGTGCCAAATATCATACCACGCGCTAATGTCTCCTCGCCCGATTTGCCAATGAGTCACATGAATCATCTCGAGCCAGTGACACTGCCACGTCCGCCACCTCTTGGAGCCTTTAATATCAGACTCGCGCCGGGCCCATTCGCCATATTTGGCTAGAATAAAAGTCCCCAATGGGGAGTGAGTGGTTCTCATGCGCCAAATAAGTTTCTTTTGAAGCATGTCTTGGACGTTCGAGAGGTGGTGCATCACCACCTCCCTTTGAGCCCAGATAGATGCGTGAAGGTGGCCAACAGCGGTGTCGTCGAATTGTCTTGTTCACGTAGACACACACGTGCTTGCCGTGGATGTGCACAATCCCACCATAGCTCTTCGGGATTACTAGGTGATGCATCTCTTTATGATAACGAGGAGACAATGACGATGACACGTCACCAACATGGGAAGGATCCTATGGATGAGCCCACACTCCAGGTTCCCTTCACACGTGGCGGAGGAGCATGTCACAGCTGAGGGAGATCACACTAGTAGCACCAACCCAAGGTGGACTCGCTTGAAGAGCGAGAAGCGTATCTACACACCCTAACCGCCATTTCTAAATGCGTGTAGCAGTTTCTAGCATGACCCACGGTACCTCTGGTACCCATCATTGCGCCCGTGTCCATGGCGCCTGGTTGCGTTGATGACCCACCTCAAGTCGCGCAGCCCCTACAGCACCCATGGAGCCCTTATGACTATGATGACTACATAGGCGATGACAGGTGGCAGGACGAGGAGCATCTAGATCGATGCTGTGACTGATACCCAGCACCATCCCATAGGATGTCTATGTCTGGAATAGACAAGACCCACGAGACAACTACGAGCGTGGGTTGGAGGCCAACTTACTGGCCCACAAAGATGATAACACTCGTCCTGATGACCTACAATACAATGAACCCAATGAGGTTCCTCGATGCCCGCCACGTGTGATACCCAATATCGGTGCCCTGTACGATGGTCAACCCTGATGATGTGATGACCATGAGAGCTACTTGACCCCACCTCGACGATACACCATATCGCGACATGGATGATACCCGGCGCCCGAGCAGCCCAGATGACTACAAGCGGTGACAAGGAGGAGCATCACACCAGGATCCATAAGTGCGTATGAGTCGACATCTCATGGCTCGACCTACGATAAGGTTGATAGTCTGTAATGGAATATATCAAGGTCTTCGAGGAGTGCCTGATACTGTGCCGGTTAGTGGAGGACTTTTAGATCATCATCGGCCTATTTGTCCACGGGCTTCGACCGATCCTGCAAAGCCAGGTGCTTAAGTGCAACCCTGTCGAGGTCAACGAAGCCTATCACATAGTGGAGCACATGGAGGATCCAAGTGAGAAGGTTGTCGCTCACACTACCCCAGTTGCCTCGAGCCACACCCGCTCTACCTACCCCATACGTTACCGCAATGACCTTGTAGATCTCCGGAGGGCAAGGGAACGCCTTGGCCACTATAGTGGGGTCCACCCCACTAGCTTGGGCCATCACTAGTGACACCACAGCCCACAGCACAACCATGAACCAAGCACAAATCACGTGTTTCAAGTGCCAAGGAAAAGGGCACAGAGCGAGTCAATGTCCATCTTTGGCTCTCTTAGTCAATATAGGATATGCCAAGCAGGACCAGATAGGAGAGATGGAGCAAGTACACAATAAGGACTATCGTGTGGAAGAGGAGTTCACGAGCGAGTATGAAGAACTCGACACCCGAGTTGAGTATATTCAGATCATGGATACTCGTGCGACCCCAACACTCGCTCAACATCCTATTGGCCGACGACTCGCCACCATAGTGGTTGACCGCCCTAGCACTAGTGGGATGCCAGCCCCACATCGAGAAACCCCACAGGTTAAGCCTGCGCCTGTCCAATAGAGGGCAGACCTGATGGCCGACATGGCTCTCTAGACCTCGATCTTCTATACTTATGTCAAGATCACCGACAAAGTGTGTAAGTTGATTGTGGACAGCTTAGTAGAATCTGAATCAACACCATCTCCAACACGATGGTTGCCCAATGAGGATTGGCCACCATACCCCATCCGACTCCCTATGACGTGTCTTGGTTTGATGCTTCATCGTTGTCGCTGAAGCATCAATGCCATCTCCCGTTAAAGGTGAGAACTTACGACGAAAGCGTCCTTTGTGACGTCCTTCCTATGAAAGTAGGACGTATCATTTTAGGCCATCCCTAGATATAGGACCATTATGTCACCATAGCCGGCAGGACGTTCATGTATCGAGGATGGCAGGTTATTGATGGAGCGCGCCAGCTTGCTCCATCAGAGACGTTAACAGGGCCATTGTCATCATCGTCGACATCTCACTGGTTTGCATCCCGTCGACCAGCACACCGAGGTGTCAATGAAGACACTTAGATTAGAGTACCCCGAGTCAAATCACGTCCGTATCTTTATCGCATTTCGATTTCTTTTTGCCTTCTTCGTTTAGTCATTTTTATGTTTTCATTCTCATCTAGTTGGTATTCGTCATGTCACATACGTGTTCATATGGTCGCCTATTGTGTCATCATGTGTCGTCAATGTAAGCATCGAACATATTTGTTTTTTTTCTTGTAAAAAAGGGGGGGGGTCCTATGTATAAGGCCCCTCCTTACTAAGAACACTTCTGCCCCCTGGCCTTAGTAAGGGCCATCGTGCCCTCTTTTATAAGGGCACGATTGTGCCCTAGAATTTCAGACCAGCGGTTATCATTTGTGAATTGTTCTTCGATTATCCCTTTGGTCTCACCAAGAATAAGGGAGTAAGAGAGGAAGATGTGAACGGGACGACGAGCCACCAGATCACCCTACCAACGTGATGCCCAGCGCGACATTCTGCACCATTCGCGTTGGCTGGACTGACTCCCCCGTTATGGTCATTGATGACCTCTGGTTGTTGGAATGCTGATCACCCAAGAACCTGCACTGTGACCGATGATTGCGCAACCAAACGGGCTCACCCCGCGCTCCACACAAGAGCGGTCTGCCTGGTTGTTAACTCCCTCCCTCCCAAAGCATCAGTTAGGAAAAGACCACCTTCGGCCTCGCGCACGCACCTGCTGCGGGTTGCACTACTCGGCTGGGCACCCCGTGAATCTCTCGCGCGGTTGCATCACCATTGCAACGTGATAGCCATACCAGCCCTCGTTGTAATGCCCGTGACCTCTAGACCCTTTTTTCTGCCTTGGCCGATCCCGATGAACAACGCTTACGGCACCATCATTCTATGTGGCTGCATGCATTCACACGATAGCCCCCTATACGACATACAATAACGGCCAATTCCCGCTGAATCCGCCAAGCTGTTTGACGCTGTTGATTTGCCGGCCACGCTAACCAATGGGTTGAATAGTTCCGACCGCCTTGAAGCATTGGAGACACCTCTCAACCATCCCCGTGTGAACTGGTCAACTACATGCGATTGGTCTCTTGGTGGTGCACTTCGCTGATCCATTGAACGCTCACCAGCTTGCCCTCGATGCCACCTAGTTATCATGCCAGACGTCCACGATATCTTCAATGCTGAAGCGTTGCTTACACGTAATGTTACACTAGGCTTCACCCGCGCGGACCACCAGCATCTTGGGCACGTCATTTAGCCTTAGTAGGTTGCCCGCACAACCAGACATCACATCACTTTCCGTTTTATCCTCGCCTCCGCCCTTCAGCTTCTCATTCCTCTACCAAAATGCCACCGCCAGTCCAGCTACACCATGTCTGCCTGCCGCATGTCTCTATCGCACCTACCTGCATCCCCCCGTGCACCAACGAAGACATCGATGAGGAACGATGCCACCGATGAGGTATGCCATTCCCCTTGCTCGCCATTCATATTACATCTTAAAATATATTTATGGATGCACTCTACCACGCTGGGTTAGAACTAAGTGAGAGATTATATCGAGAAAACTATGTCATGAGTAAATTCTGATGTATGGGTCAAGCCTGTCCGTTACGTGCGAGCGCCAATAGAGATATTCTGTTCGATGCAGTAGTCACCGTCGTCGCTCCAGTAAAGGTCAGAAGGTGACCATCACCGTCACCGGTCACACACCCCAAAGCTCTTAGCTTGGGGAACTCCATGAGTCAGGGGCCTGCACGTACATCTGCCTAGGGTTTGTCAAATCACATTTTTACATCTCGTAAGGGAATTCTCCTTCGGATGATGTCATTGATGACGTTTGACATCATCTACGCATCTGAGCATCATCTCAGTTTAGACCAGATGACGTCCGGACGACGTCTGACATAAGTTACATGGTACCCTTATTCCATGAAGCCGGCGAAGAAGAGTTGATGTAGGACAACGTTAGGACGTGATCCTGACGCCACCGAGGGGGTGGATTTGGTGTCGAGTGCGTCGTTGATGGACGTCTATGCCGAGAGAGGTGTCTGACACGGGTTTCCTACGAGGAAGACCTATGATGACATGCGCAGGTGTAGGGTATCAAGTGCATATAGTTGGCGACAAGCAAGGAGTTGCCAACCTCCGGGACATCAATGGGGTCGCCCAGGGATGAGGGTAGATCTCCTGACCCTCGTCCGGATGCACGAGGATGCTACGGCACCGAACGGGATGACTCCTGCCGGATGGTGCACGCACAGGACGGGCGGACCCGACTCATACCAAACAGGTAAGACACTCAAATTCAATAGATCTTCACTCAACCTCACACGCTCACCTACGTCTAACCTGAGCGCGGTGGAGGCAACCAAGAGTATACTGTAAGAAATAAGAGATGGGACGTAGCGGCGTACCTTATAGTCATCCAGGGAGTAACCGTTCGGTCTCGGGCGGTTTGGGAGCATGTTGTCGGTGTCGGTGGTAGCGGGAGCAGTCGGCAATCCGATGCGCGATAGGCGCCAAACACAAGGGATGGAATAAACTCGATGGCGGCTAGACGCGGCAGCTAGCATGCGGTGATGCGCGGCGGGCGCGGAGCGGATGCGCGATGCGGCATCATGGTGCAACAGCGGCACGAGTACGAGGCGGTGGCGACAGTTGATGGGGCAGGGAACCAGCAGACAGCGGCTGCGACGGGTGGCATCTACGTATAAGCAGTCAGCACCTTGTTGGCCCGGCGGAGACAGCGTCGGTGTTCCAATGTGGCGATGACGAAGCTTCTGGCCGAGAACGAGGGAGCGACGTGGACGTCGGGAGGTGAAGGTCGGGTCAAGCCTGGGAGATGATGGTACGTCCGTAGGCTAAACGGTGGCAAGGGGGAACGGCAACGGTCGCAGAGGACACAACCGCACCGGAATGACATCCCTTGTAGTTTGACGATGCACTATGGCACGTCACAGGCTGTAACCGGCGCGAACGGCAGCTAGGGCAGCGAGAATCCGAGCGCCAATCGCAGGGTGGCGATAACTCGTGTGGCGGGCCGTGGCAAACACTGACCACGTCAAGCGACGTTTGCAGCGCCTTCGACGGACGCGTCACGGCGTTGCTGCGGGTCGCGGCGCTACTGTGCGTTCACAGCGCGGCGGCGCAGCACTGTCAGGCAGCGCAGCAGCGCGGCGGGAACGCACGGAATTGGCTTAGCTCGCCGAGGCGAGGTGATGGCGGTGGCCGGTAGTCTTCCTTCTTCATTTTCTTCTTCCTTCCTCCTCTCCTCTCTTCTCCTCTTGGGTTGTTACCCTAGTTCTTCAATGAAGAAACCTTGTCTTTCAAAATTCAACAAGAGGTCGGTGTTTAGGGCACCCATCCTTCCCTTGTATAGGGGGGAGAATATGGGTGGCCCTTAGACCAAAACAAACATAAAAGCAAATACAAAAAAACATGAACCTACTTGATGGTCCAGCCCCGGCGACAACCCAGGACCCGCCTTCGGAGTCATCACCGTCCTCCCCGACAGCAACAGCTCCGGCCCCGGATACGTCTTCAGAGACGTCACCGCCGCCCTCGACAGCACCGGCCGTCCGCGTTCAGTCCGCTCGGCAAGCCAAGGCGACGGTACGCACGCCAGGATTCAAGTATTCTGGGTAACGGACACCTTATCGTTTTCATGTTTCATTTCGTTCATCATCTTTTGGTTTTGATCTTCGTCTTTCGTGTTTTCTTACGCATCGTCATCGCATGTAGGGAGGGAGGATTTGACCCTATAAGGATCTCCCCTCCTCTCCCTCGTTTCATCCTCATTTTCGTTGTCTTACAGTCATCCCTATGTCCTTGGTAATAGGGTTATTTGGAGAAAGAGAGTAGGCCACTTTGGTCAAAAGGCCCCCACACCCCCCTCTATATAAAGGGAGATTGGGTGCCCTAAACACGGACGCTGTTTTGTTTTGATGAAAGAAAATATTCCCCTCGTTGGGTTTTGAAAGATTGTGAGCTTGTTCATGAAGTTCTAGGGTTGCGATCTGAAGAAGAAGACTGCTGAAGAAGAAGAAGTGTGAAGAAAGGAGTTCGTGAGGCTCAGAAGGAAGAAACAGATCATGGAGAAGAAGGAACCGCATGGAGAAGACGTAGTGGAGAGGGACGACCAGGAAAGGGGTGCACGTCGTCCCCATCGCAACCCGCCCTACACCGTCGGCACCTCCCCTGCGTGCCACAGCACTGCTCGCACCGCGGCTCGCGCGACCAGCGTTCCTGCATGCCGGCCGCGCTGCCGTGCACCATTGCCTCCCGTGCGTCCTAGTGCCGCCGATCTCTGCTCGCATAGCCACTAGAGCTCCTGACGGTGTCCTGCAGGAGGAACTCGTCCCACAGAGCTTCCCTTGCCGTCGGCGCCCAACTTCTGGCCGCAGACTCGAGCTACGCCATTCGCCCCGCCCAGTGGTATTGCACCACTGAAACGTCGCCCAACCGTGGACCCATCCGCTCGGACTCAGCCCCTGCGACTCCAGGCTGACCGTTGCCGTGACCGACCCGCGTAGAGGACGCCCGTTCTGCCATATTGCAAGGCGTCCCTAGCCGCAGGGTTGCCCCCGTGCGCCGCACCGGCCGGTACGCCAGACGGCCCGCTACCGTACCTGCGAATCTTCACGCCGGCATCTCCAGTGCGCGCCTGCGCTCGGTGGATGCTTGACGACGGTGCACCTCTGCTGGTCCTCCTCGCAGCCCCTCACGGAATGCGCGGACTGCTCTAGGTGCGCCCCACGTGCTCAAGAAGGTTGCGGTCATTCTCCAGCGTCGGCGGACCTATCCTGCCAGGTGGTTGGTCTGTTGTCCCCCCTAGACGCCCGATGCCCGTCTTCCCAGTGCCCCAAGTAGGTCCTCGCGCCGCCCTTGTCCTACGGTTGGCGACCAGAGCGGTCCCGGTTCGTCTGTCGTCATTGGCCCGACCAGTGTCCTACTGCACCTAGCAAAAACTGGTACGACGAGAAGACATTTTCTGGAAGGTTATGAGATACGCCTTTCCCCATCGTCTCATCATTTATTTCCTTCAGTACGCTTTCGTTTGCCTCCACCGCGCTCGGGCTAGATATAGGCGAGCGAGACAGGCGAGAGAAGAACTACGACTTATCGAGCGTCCCACCCGATCGGTATGAGTCGGTTCGCCCGTCGCTTGCGGGCAACCTCCGGCGGGGACTTCCCCGTTCTACGTCATAGTCAACCTCGTCCATCGGGACGAGGGTTGGAAGGTCCCCTTCCCGTCCTCGGGCGATCCCGTCGATCCCCGGATGCCGGCTTCTCCCTGCCCATCGACACACCTCTCGAGCATCATTCATTGTAGGTCATCCTCGTAGGAGACCCGTGCCCAACGAACCCTCGATTATTCGTCACGCACCGACACGCTACTGACATCGAGTACAAACCCTCGATGATGGCAAGACTTCGTCTCAGACGTGGTCTTGCATCACTATGACCTTAGAGAAATGAAAACAACGAGGAAGGACAGGAAAAACGAGAGGAGGGGGGAGGGGAGATCCTTATAGGATGAACCTCCCTCCTTACACATAACCATGACTGAGTTTTAAAACAACGAACAACAATGACCAAAACCAAAACGACGAACAAAACAAAGATGTAACGATGAGGATGACGTGTCCGTTACCCGAGGTATTTGAATCCAGGCATGCGTACCGTCGCCTTGGCTTGTCAAGCGGGTTAAGCACATACGCCTGGTGATGTCAAGGGAGACGGTGACAAAGATGTTTCCGGGGCTGCGGCTAGTGCTGCGCCATCAAGAGTGCCTTAACTAACTCAGTTGGATTAGTGTCTGTTAGTCGCCCCATGCACATACGATAGCTAGGACATGATATCAAAGACATGCCATTATTCTCGGTCGATTGTGCAACTCGCTAGGCCACTTGTGCCATTCGGCAGGCCACCTGCGCCACATGCCACGCCGCATGCACCGCCTGCTCAGCTGCCGGCGCCGTGTGGCCAGCAGCATGTGCCACCTGCCTGGGCACTTGCGCGGCCCGCCTAGTCGTCTGTGCCATCTGCATAGAGCAAGAACATTTCATCCCAATAGACATCATCCATGTGAGCTTTTGTCCTCATGCGAATCTCACACTCTTCGGCCTAGAGAAGGATGGCAAGCGACGCATTTATTGCGACCATTGTGCCACCCACAAGACAACAACCAAGCACCATTGTCCCACTCCTCGCCCCGAGTCCACGCGTAACGCTCTAGTGAATCACACCATGGGGTTGAGTCCTTCTAAGATCGCCTATGCCCTGGCTCCTCGTCGACCCCTCGCCTTAGCACTTGTAGATCGTCATGGCCTTTCATTTGCCCTACATGTTTTGCCCTTGCATCAACATCTTCATGATAAAACCATGAGTTTTAATGCATTGTACAAACAGGCTGCCGACTTGCATTGCCTATCCCGAGTGTTTGACTTGGGAGGCTGTATGATGGTAAGACTTAGATTAGAGAGATATTCTCCCCGGACGGTGACACATCTACCTGTTCGTAGCATCGACCCGTTCTTGATCCTCCAATGAGTGGGCGATCACGCCTACATAGTCGAAATCCCTCCTTCGTGGGAGATCAGCCCCACGTTTAACATGGCAGACCTGGCTTTGTATTGAGCCCCTTCTTCCTCCAACTGAACCCTTCTAGACCCCTTTAGTGTGAGTGAGTTTACCACAACCACTCCTCCAATACTTTCACCCGATTGGCACAAGTCAGTCGATTGTATACTGTAGGAAGTAATTAACTATGCAAGGGATGATGTATCACGAAGGTTTTTGGTGTGTTGGTAGGGATGTACAGGTGCAAACGACTTGTGGATCACAAAGAATGACTTACGACACCTACAGCTAGATCTTCTTCAATTGCTGTTGTTTGCTACTGATAACTTGCAAATTAACATGATTAATTAATGAATTTTATATTATATTTATGTGTTTTAATGACTATATTTCCATGTTATCATATTAAAATAAAGATAGATCATTTAACCTTTCATTTTATTATTAATTCTGATTTTTTATCACTTTTTATGGAATTTAACTTCATTTCAGTGAAGAAATATTTTTTACAGGGTTTTAAATACTTGGCTAAAGGTTGGTAAGTGTTTCCATGATTTTTCTGGAATTTCCCATATTTTTATATAATTTTTTGACCATTATATAGCCAAGAAATGATTTTTACATATTTAAATAACACATATATTATTTATTTGGCATTTATAATATATTTAAATATTTACTAAGGAGTATCCACGTCATTCGCCCGTGCGAATAAATGGATATACTTATTTAAATAAGAATAAAGAGAGAGAGAGAATGAGTGGTTATTATTATATAATAAATAGAGAGAAGAGAGAGAGAAGAATAGTCAACATAAGCGGCTATGATTTAAAATATATAAAAGAGAGAAGAGAGAGAGAAGAATAGTCAACATAAGTGGCTATGATTTAAAATATTTAAAGAGAGAAGAGAGAGAAGAATAGCGGCTTATGATTTAAAATAAAAGAGAGAAGAATGGTCAAAGATTACGGCTAAGAGAATAAAAATATATATATATTTTTTTAAAAAAGACCTTTTGTCCTTTTCTTTTGTTTTTACTATATCAGGGTGACGTGGAGAATTCCTAGCCGTTCAAATGACGAAATAACTTGCCAATGATTGCGGGCGGACGACGCGCACAACAACGTGTCAGGGCGTGATCCGAGAAAGCGGAAAACGAGAAATAATCATGCTAGCCAATCAAAACGCGCCATTTCCAAGCTTATTGGAGGAGAGATAAATAAATCCAACGGCTCAGATTTTTTCTCACTAAAACCTTGATATCTTGAGATCTACATGTCCGATTGGGCTGAAATTTTGAGGGTAGGTTCGTCTTTTCCCCCTCTACAATCCAGACGGTTGGATCTTTAAATGGAGGTCGGGAAAAGGGTGAAAATCACTTTTTGGAGGCTCTCCCCAAGCAATTGGCCAGGAAGGACACAGGAGGCATTCTGGAAGTCGTCAGATCTGGATCTCTTTATCAAATTTGTAAGTTTCTGAATTGTATTTGATCATCTTCTAGAACGATTCGAAAACGCCTTGGCATGGGCGAAATGTACATGCCCTAGATTCATGTTTTGAATGCATCAGCACTTCTTTTTGATTTGGATTCGAGATCTGACTTTTGATAATTAATTCTTAATCATTTTAGGACATTTCTGCTTCATTACATTTTTAATTTAGGGTCGAAATTGGGGCTTTCCCCAATTTTTTCACTTTCTCTCTCTAGGTTAATTTGATTTGTTTCTATCTCTAGATTTCGGTTTTTATTGTTTACGAATTTAATTTAATATATAAAAAACCCAAAAATAAAATTTGAACCGAAAATTCATCCATTTTGAACTCCAATTCAAAAATCACTTTCTTGATTATTAAATTCCCAATTTTAATTCTGAAAATTATTATAAATTTTATTAAATTGGGAAATTAATAATTTATATGTTTATGAGCTTAAAATAATAATAATATTCTTATCTGGAATTATCTGACCGAAATGAAAATTTAAGTTTTACTTAATTTTGATTATTTTAAGAATATTATTTAATATTAATTGAATTAAATATTGCAAAATTCAAAATTACTTGACTTGATTCATAAAAATTGTTTGAAAATTCTGAATTGTTGCCTCCTTGCGGATCGACCCCTTGCTTGCTCTATATTCTTATTTAGTAATTAAGGGAATTATAAATTTATTGCATAAGTCTAAAAAGCGCAACAACCACGTAATTTTACGTGATTTTTCGGCTTATCAGCTACCCCCAACTCGTCGGAGTCAAGTTATTTTGATCCGGGGAAGATTGATGGAGTGTGAAAGTCCACTCCATTAGAGACGTCTTTGGAGAAGCCATCATCGTCATCGATGCCTCACCATTCTGAATCTAGCCTGATCGGCACACCGAGGTGAAGGTAAAGGCACCGAGTTCAAATACCCCAGGTGAAAGCTTGTCCGTGCATTTGAACGTTTGGATTTTTGTTGCCACATGCTCGTTTATTTTATCGTGTTTGTGTGTTCATTTATATCATGTACGTGTCTGTCATGTCATGTTCATGTTCATATCGTCGCAAGTCAAGTCATTTTGTGTCACCAAATACAAATCAAACCTATGTTTTACTTTGTGTTAAAAGGGGGGGTCCTATGCACAAGGTCCTATTTTGTGTTAAAGGAATGTTGTTTGGCACCATCGGTCTCCATCGTTTTGGGGCGAGGGGGGAGGCATCGTTGGCACACAACCAAGGGTTTCCTATGCCACGCGCTACCAAGAAAGGTTTTTATTGAAGATAAGCGATGACCATTCGATGGTCGCGTACCCCCATCTCGCGCTACATGCGCTACGTGCACCGACCACG
The DNA here is from genome assembly GCF_029677425.1 of Wolffia australiana. NCBI lineage: Eukaryota > Viridiplantae > Streptophyta > Magnoliopsida > Alismatales > Araceae > Wolffia > Wolffia australiana. Next base: position 3,588,049 of record NC_135843.1, read on the forward strand.
TGTGGTCTTGTGTTCACACACCCTGTGTCCCTCATGATGCAGTTTTGGGTCGCCACACAGACTGACCTTTGGTGAACCCATCCGCGTCCAAACATCGTGACACGCAAACTTCAGCGATCAATGGCGACCTACGACTGACGACACCCAAAGCACGACCCTGACCAGCCATTGATCAGCGATCAGTGCTATGTGTCTGTTTTCTTGATTGATGATGACCCCACAGACCGTGACTACATCACTGGTCTTTTATGTGAGTCGTTGACATCGTCACGCCTTCCAGTTAATAGTCCCCTGCCACCGGCTTGCACACCTCATCACGCAGGGTGCCCGCCAGACACTGTGCTATGATGCAAACATGACGATCGCCAAACCGCCCATGCCAACCAAGCCAAGCCAACTAACGTGCTGTTGCTACCGTTTCCACTCAAAGCTATCGCTGCCGCCACTTGGGGCTACCACAATTTCTGCGAGCACCTTCGCACCTGCACCACAGCAACCTCAAGACCGCTGTTTGCACCCGCATGCATACGCCACACTTCACTCGTGTCGACCTCTATCTAGGTCACGCCGCGGAGCGCCAGCGCTGCATCCAGCTGCTTGTCGAGAAACACAGTGTTCATCCTCTGCATGTCTCCCCTAAACTTGCTTGTGCCATCCCCTACGGCGAAGAAGACACCGATGACGATAGACCCGCCAATGAGGTACGTTGTTTCTCTACTCATCAGTTAAATTACCATCTTTATTACACTTTTTGGCTGCACTCCACTGCGCTCGAGTTAGAGTAGGTGAGAGTTCATATCTTGAAAACCACGACACGAGGGAATTCTTAGCTACGGGTCAAGCCCGTCCACAGGGTGCGAGCACCGACAGAATTATTCCGCTTGATGTCATAGTCACCATCGTCACTTCGACGAGGGTCAGGAGTTCATCGTCATCATCGCTGGTCACCCGTCCCGGAGCTTGGCTTTCGCCGAAACCCCCATGAGTTGGGGATTGCATGTACATCGTCCTAGGTTCACCGCATTCACATTGTTACATTTCCCTTAGGGAATTTACCAGTTAGACGACGTCTTTGATGCCATCTGTCATCATCTTGGTATCACAGCACCGTCTCGGTACTGATTGGATGACATCCTTAACAACATGCAGCATCAGATTGAGGTCAAATTTTTATGGATTTGCTCATCTCGACCTCCTCTTTTTACCTGTATGGTTGGCTCATTCACTTCAAGCCAAAATTGATGGCTAAAAATTAATTCGTAATTGGGGATAAAATGGTAACCTTACCATTTAACCTAAGTATAGAATCAGAATTTCGTGTAGAGGAGGTCACTCTAGAAGGGGCTCTTTCAGAGCTGCAAGACAGAGAGGAGCTACATCCTGGATCAACACTATTTGGTATTTTTTGCTTTATTGTATTTGAAGTTTAGTGTAATTTGGATTATGTGTTTGTGAATTTTTTGATTGTTCTTCTTGATCTTGGTCTACATTTCTAAATTCCTTGGCTTGAGTAAAATGTATAAGCCCCTATTAGGAGAGGAGAAATTATGAAATTGATCTAGCTATTCCATTTGCACATGAAGAAAATAAGTTATGAAAAAGCTAAATTTATAGAATACATTAGATTGAGTTTATGATGTAGTATTTAGTGAATTTGGATACCCAGTTCCCCTAAACAAACTAAAACCAAATATCCTTCTTAACCCCACTACTTGACCCCTTTGATCCTTTTTATTGGATCAAAGAAGTCACTTTACAGATCCCTAATTCTTCTAGTCTTCCCATCGCTTCTACACTCTGTTCTAAATTCCTCATATAATTAGGGTGCATTGATCTTCATTGAAGATTAAATTAACCCTAATTAGGGTGAAATTATTAAAGCAGATCACTAATTGAATTCTTACTAGCTTCCCTTGGACGATACCCATAATTGTCACTATACATCTTAAGTTAGGGTTTAATAAATTTTATTGTATAAGCTACAATACACAACGATAAAGGATAAAAAAATTGCATAATTCACCTTTTACTTTTTAATTTTTGATTTATTTTATACTATGCATAATAAACTTGTTTACCTTGATTTTGTTTGTTTCATCTAGTATTTCAGGTTTTATAAAATTTATATCTGACATATTGTAGAGAAGTGAACCTTTTTCCACTACTTTTTATAAGGTTTTGTATTCTGTTTTTTGAAACCTTAAAGCCAGGAATTATTATTTTTTGGTAAAATAAAAGGAAGTGAGATAATTAAAATGTCAAAAAGGTCTCCTGGTGGACTCGTAGGCGAGGGGCTGCTCTCCCTATAATTCACCTCCTAAATATGGAGTTAGGCCTTTTTTTATCCAATTTCTGTATAATTTGTTGTTGAAGTGGAAAGGAAGTGAACTTTGACTAGGGTCACTTGATCGTTTTCCATTTTAATCCAAAAACCTCCAACCTTACACTTTTGGTCAGAAAATCATTTTAAAAGAAAGGTAAGCCAGCCTAAAGCTTGCTGAATCCAAAACCTGCCATGCTATAAGCCTTAAGCGAGTTAGAAAGCCTAACTCCACTCATATCTAGTATGGAGCCATTGTCAAGTGATTGCATAACCCCTATTCAAAGGGGATGATCCCTTTCTGTCACAAGCACAAACATGTGGATGAGTCTCTATCCCTATCTTTGGGTTTTTGACCTAGGGGTCCAATCAATTGAATGTTTACAGTGGGGGAAAACTTTACAAATTCCAGCAATCCTTTGAGTTATTGGAGTACCTGCGTCTTTTCTGGATCCCTAACAAGAAACTTATAATCTGTGAGAGCCTTCTCATCTTGACTTTTCTGTTAAATGCCACAATGAGTTATCCTTATTACAGCAGGGTCTGCTATCATGATCACATGACAATTTCCCAAGGGCAAGAAAGTTCTGAGTCAAGTTTCTGTGATTAACTATGGCAATTTTCCAAACAAAAGTGCTAGTTTTTTTATAAGTAAAACATGTGAATTAACGAGTCCATAGTTTCTTCTAGTTTTTTATTACTGTCGGTGGTAGCTTTGGTTTAAAACTTGGATGGTTTTGTGTTAGGAAGCTGTTCTTTAGAAAACAGAGCCGTAAATATCTCAATTTTGGGCATGCATACAAGATTAAGATTGATGAATGGTAGGTTTGTAAACAAGCTAGCTTTGGGGTGGTGCGGCTTTTCACAATTGTGAACCTATGAGTGAGGCTTCATCGATTGAGAAAATATTTTTCCTTTTATTTAAAAGAGCTCATTTTCTTGTTGGTGGTTTCAGGGTGGTTAATATGAAGGCGTGATACCCAAGTTGATTAGAAGGAGGAACCTTTGGGCTCGCATATAGCCCTTTTAATCAATCTCTTAGATCTTAATCATGCATCCATTACTATATATACATACCCTATCTTACATATAATTTCAATATTAATTAAAATAAGTAATAACACTAAAATAAACATCTTCCACTACGAATAGTTCAATATTATTCTCTCTAGCTTACTCCTACTTTATGCTTAAACTCTAAAGATAATGCTGCAACTACCTCTATTAATATCATCCTAAATTATAATACCATAAATTAATTGTAATATCGTACTTCCTTATTATGTCTAATATCTAAAAAAATAAAATATTGTATTTATATTTTCTCTCTCTACTCTATGTTCTCCCGAACACTATCCAAAAATTTGTGAATGGTTTGGTCACATCGTCGCTACTTTGCACTGTTCTCCCTTACTCGTGCCTTTTAATTTTTTAACTGGATATCACACGCATCTTCATTCCAATTCCTACCTATAGGTATTTATTAATACTAAGTTGATAAAAAGGAAAGCACAAACTTTTTATGATTGGGAGCATCATTTTTAATAATCATAATGATTTCTACAGACCTTTTAATGTTTTATTTAAAACTTTTTTTGACAGATATTGAGATTTTATTATCTTTGACTTCCAGTACGATATACTAGTAATGGATATTAGGTATACAAGACAATACACATTCACTAACTACCTGGTCAAATATAAATAACAAAGAAAAGACAAATGGTTTTGAGAGGTTTTTATAGCCTTTCAATTCTTCGATTCAACACATTAAAGGGATATTCTTTTTTTATTTTGTCTAATTGAAGAATAATATAATGCTTGTTTTCTCCTGTGCATAAAAGACAAATGATTTTTTTTTTCATTTCCCAATCATATTAGAAATTTTAAATTAATAATCATTAGTGAAAAACAAAGAGGGGGATGGACAATTTTGAATTTTTTTGATAAAATGGAATTTTTTCAAACAATTAGTCAATTCCATTAAATTTGTTTATAAATAATTTGAGTTAAATAAAAAAATTACAATTTATTTATTTATTTTTTATTCTTTTTGTTACACTCTGTGATATTATATTGAAAAGTGAATAACTTATACACACCTTTTCATCATATGATATTATTAAAGTGAAATTTTGCTCATACTTATAAATAGAATTGTACTTGATTGGTATCATATATACAATGAACTCATTACATTTAAAAGTGAAAAAATGAAACATCAATGATAAAAGATAATAGAGTAAGAATAGAGAAGGGAGCAACTCTCAATTCTCGTTAAAGATTTAAATTATTATAAAAAATATATATTCCAAATCAAAGGAATCCCATTTAAAAGTATTGAAGTAAAACATCAGAACCAATCAATTTTTAAAGGATATTTTATTTACAAGGAAAAATATTAGTGATTGTGTTAAATAAATAAGTTCCCGGCTGTCTTTTAGCTTATGTAATGAATCAAAGGTTAGCTGTACTTTATATTGAAGTCATATAATGATAACATATATTTTATTGCAAAAGAGAAATGCCTATTCTCATAATGTTAAAAAACTACTCAATCAGTATGAGGCTATTTATTCACGAGCTCCGATTTTTATGTTCCTATCCATTTTGATATATTATATTTATGAAATCCCATAGGTTTTCTAGTGGATTTAATATGAGAATTTCACTATTATTGCTAAAAAATATAGTGCCTTAGGCCCTTGGTTTTCTCTCCTCCCATCATCAAGCTTTAAGAAGGAGATATCATGGGGCCTCTTCACATCCTATATACTTTCTGTTATCTCTGTTCTTATTCTATCCATATTTTCAGCCATATTGTACTTCATATTATGCAAGTTAGAAGGCCATTTGTTTTTTGTTCAAGTATACATCAGAGATTCAGAGTTATTTCAGAGCTCTCAGTTCTCATTCTACAGGAGCTAATATTTTCGTTGGAACTTATCATCTGCCGTCAATCTGCTGCTACTCTCTCTCTCTCTCGCAAACGCACACACACAAACACTCTCTTTCTCTCAGTATGCAACATGTTTCTGTTAAATCACATAATGAGAAATCATGGAGCATGCTTATGTAATATCAGTGTTTTATTTTATTTCTTGTACCACTCGATAAGTTAACTGCCACATCTTAGGTTATTAGTACTTAATTGGCCTAAAAGGAGCAGCATAATTATTAGTTAAAGTTTACGAATCTGGCCAACCTCTGATCGTTTATTCAATTATTTTCCGGCAATTTCGAGGGAAGATAATGCCATTTGGACAAGATATTCTAGCTCTCCTCCATATATTTCCTGCACCCATCTCTCAATCAATGCTCAATCAAGCAGCGGAATCAAGAACTACAAACCATCTTTAAAGAGTTCGTAACTCTTCGAATGTTACACTCCCACGTCTTCCTTGTCTCTCGTTGGTGGGTACGGCGGCGGCGGCGGCGACTTGAACTTGTAGATAGGATGCCGCGGCGGAAACTGGTAACGTGGCGGCGGCGGCGATGGCGGAGGTGACGGAGATGGCGGCGGCAGAGAAGGCGGCGATGGCGGTGGAGATGGCGGCGGAGGAGAAGGCGGCGGAGGTGATGGAGATGGCGGCGGCCGAGAAGGCGGTGGTGGAGAACGTTGCGGGGACGAATAAGGTGGCGGCGTTGCGCGCGGCGGTCGGCTCGGCGGCGGGCTCGGAGGTGGGCGCCGCGGTGTGGGCGGCGGGCTCGATGGTGGGGTCGGCGGTGGGCGCGGTGGTGGGCGCGGCGGTGCGGGCAATGGGCGCGGCGGTGGGCTCGCTGGTGCGCGCGGCGGTGGGCTCGGCGGTGGGCCCCGCGGTGCGGGCGGTGGGTGCGCCGGCGAAGGCAATGGAATATGATGGGAAGGCGGCGGAGGAGGAAGAGGAGAAGATGGGTAATGATTGTATGGTGGTGGGTGGGGGCGGCGTAGCGGCGAAGGTGGAAGACGGGGAGGTGGTGTTGAGAGTGCTTTCTCTGCGGCGGCCATTAGCATGATAACGGCGAATCCCAGCGTTACCATCTCCGTGCCTGCTAGATTTCTCTCTCTGTGTCTATCTATCTTTGTTTATCGATCTCTATCTTTCCTTTGTCTATGTATTTATCTATTTCTGTTTCTCTCCATATTACTATCGCACTATCTTCTGTTTCTCTCTCCCTCTCTCTACTTATTTCTGTCTCTTCCCTCTATCTTATTTTCTTTCTCTATTTATCTCTCCCTTTCTCTCTTGTATTTATCTCTATTTTACTCTCGCACGTTCTTTCTCTCCCTCTTTCTTGTGTCTCTCTGTTTATCTCTGTTTCTTCTCTCCATATTACTCTAGCTATCTTCTCTCTCTCTCTCTCTATTTTTCTTCACGAATTTCTACCTATCTATCTCTATCTTTATCTCTGCCTTTCCAACTCTTTATCATACTCTGTCTCTTTCTCGCTTTCCTCTCTTTCACGTCCTCTATCACAGTCATTCTTTTTCTCTGTCTTTCTTTTTACTCTTCTTTCGCTCTCTTATTCTCTCTCCCTGTGTCCCTCTTACTGTTTCTCTCTCTCACTCTCGCTTTCTCTCTCTCTTTTCTAATTTCTCTGTCTCGCTTTGTCTTTCTCCCTCCGTTTCGCTTCATCTCTGTTTCTCCTACTCTTTCTCTCTCTCTCTATCTCTCTCTCTCTTCTTACTCTTTCTCCCTCTCTCTCTTTCTCTTGCTCGTTCTCTCCCTCTTAATATACCTCTCTTCTACTTTCATTCGCTCTTTCTTTTTCTCGCGCTGGCTATCTCTCTCTGTCTAACTCTTTCAATTACTATCTCTTTCAGTCACTCCTCTTCCTATCGCTCTCTCTTACTCTTTGTATCGGCACAGAGAAATATATATAGTGAGAGAGAGAGAGAGAGAGAGAGAGAGAGAGAGAGAGAAATAGAGCGAGAGAGAGAGAGAACGAGAAATAGAGCGAGAGAGAGAGAGAGCGAGAAATAGAGCGAGAGAGAGAGAGAGTGAGAAAGAGAACGAGAGATGAAGGAGAGAGAGAGAGAGAGCGAGAGAGAGAGCAAGAGAGTGAGAGAGCGAGAGGGAGAGAGAGCGAGAGAGAGAGGGAGAAAGGAAGAGAGAGGGAGAGATAGAGGGCGAAAGAGGGAGAGGGAAAGAGCGGGAGAGAGAGGGAGAAAGGAAGAGAGAGGGAGAGATAGAGGGCGAAAGAGGGAGAGGGAGAGAGCGGGAGAGAGAGGGAGAGAGAGAGAGCGAGAGAGAGAGGGAGAGAGAGGGAGAGAGAGAGAGAGAGAGAGAGAGAACGAGAGAGAGGGAGAGAGAGAGAGAGAGCGAGAGAGAGGGAGAGAGAGAGAGAGAGAGCGAGAGAAAAGGAGAGAGGGTGAAAGAGGGAGAGAGAGAGAGAGGGAGAAACTGAGAGAGAGAGAGAGAGAGAGAGGGAGAGAGAGGGAGAGAGAGACAAAGAGGGAGGGAAAGAGAGAGAGGGAGAAAGAGGGAGAGAGGGAGAGAGAGAGAGAGGGAAGACGACGAGATGCAGACCAGCTGGCTCTCTTCGTCGTTTTCTTCCCACAACAGGGTTGGATGGTCAGACATGGAAAGAGGAGTAGAGATAAAAGAGGAGTTTACACAGGATCTTTGTGCATTGAGAGATGCCGAAAATAGAGCAGTTCTGCAGTGCTGGCATTAAGAGACTTTGGGGACGATGAGATGGGAGGAAGCCCACATTTGACCTAAACATAATCCAATAATGATAATGCTGTGAGGATTAATTTTTAGATTTATCATTGGACTGTCCTTTATTTTTTTATTGTGCAATTGAAATTCTAGAACATATTAGAAATAGATAGCAGCTCCTGAAGCCAGACCATATTTAAACTAGGGGCCTGGGATCAATCAAAAACTTTTATCGGGTTGTGTCAGACAAACAGGAAGATAGATGCACCAGTTGGGGATGTCCAATCAATATAATATTTTTGATATTTTTTATTGTGCAATTGAAATTCTAGAACACATTAGAAATAGAGTGTAGCTCCGGAAGCTACACCATGTTTAAACTATGAGCCTAGGATCAATAAAAAACTTTTATTGGATTGGATCTCAACTTTTTTGCTCTTTTGTGCATTTGCTTTGTCGAGCATTACAAATCAAGATTATCAGGGGTGGATGGTGGCGATGGTGATAGATCTATCTTTGGGGAGGAGTATTCAGTGGGATACATTTCAAAATTCAGGAATTAGGAAATGATAGTAATGGTACCCATCAAACATCTTCAAGTATTTTAATCGGTAGGAATGGCGGTGGGAAAATGAAATTGTGGAAAGCCGGGGTCGAGAGGTGGAGTCTAAAGATTGAAAATGTGCGACAGTAACTTATAGAGTATTTCAAGAAAAATTATGTTGTTATATGTGATGTAGGAATTAATATTGGGAAGAGCAACATGGTACCGCTTCTAAGTTCACGAATAGTTGGTGAAAACAGCTTTGAAAGCATGGTGTGTCGGCTTAGAAAAGTATGGAGAATGGCCTGAATATAGGTTGGGCACCAAACAGCTGGGTGGAGGAGAAAAAGAAAAGTGACATATAATATAGGGGATGCAATCAAAAAAATTTCCTTAGTGGCGAAGATGGAATACAACTTATAAGATAGGTGTCATTCATTAAGGCATCAAACAAAAGATAATATGGGCGGTTCATCTCAATGAGCAGAGCTCAAGTCATCTAAATGCAGTGATGATGTTTCATTCAGAAAAAAGTATTAAGACATATACGATGAAGTAATTTGATAAATGATAACAAAATTGGCGCATAAAAAATAAGTCTTGGAAAAAATCAAGCGCATTATGAGGCGTTTTGCAAAGGGTTTTGGGTTTTTGTTGTTGTAGATTGTTGATTGGTGATCCCAATGATGGAATGTTCCAGTATAATGAGAAGATGATATCAGTATCGGAGATAACATAAACCCAAGTGACTGAGTGTAATCATCTAAAAAGGCAATGTAATAGTTGCAAGATGGGGAGGAAATAAATGGACCCCAAATGTCAGAATGAATGTGATCAATTGGTTCAATTGAGGGAATGTCACCAATGAAATGATAGGATGAATGATGATGTTTGGCTAAGTGAAATGAATCACATGTAAAATTAGGAAAGACGAATTACAGATGTGATGAAAAATGGTAGAGGAAGAGTATGAGGTCCAAATAAGAGAAAACAACCAGAAAATAGACAATGGAATACACCTTGTAAATGCCGAGTCCATTCCCACGGCTTGAGCAAATCCTCCATACTATATGTAGATCTTGAAAGGTAGAGTGAAAGGGAAACAATGTAATGATAAAAGGTTTATGGGAAAGTTATGGAGATATGACATCATATAGGAATAATGATCACATAAGATTTGTAGTTCCTTGTACTTTGACAATACAGGTCAGCCTGTTGGGTTATGGGGTTATGGTTTGGTATATGAATAACATAATCAATGCATCAAAAGCAAAAAGATCAATTCAAAATTGATCTCTAAAACATATCACACATTGAGTACCTTGTGGGGAACATTTTCAACCCTTGACTTGCTTCCTGGGAGAGCTTCTTCAAGTCATTCACTTGTCCAGAATCTAAAAGTGTCCATATGAGTAGTGCATCGTTGGTTCTCCTGTTCATCTTCACCAACCCTTATTGAAGACCTTGTTGATCTTCTCACCATCAAGAAGTGCTTGTGAAATGAGGGAATAAAAAAAAGAAAGAAGAAAAAGGCGAGAAGATCTAGATGGTGTGGGCACCTAAAATGGGTGCTCCCCTTATTTATACTTGCTAAGAATTTTCATAAAAGTCGTTAGTAAAAAAGTATATCTTCCAAATTCCTTCAGTCTTATGTGTTTGACCCTCAAGGATTATATATCAATCTAGTTAATAACTTAAAAAGCCAAATAATATTTATTGACCAATTTTATTGATTAAATATAGAATTAAATTGATTATAAGCCTAATAATATATAGATTAATAAAAATATATCAATTAACCCAATTGATAGATTGAATTTGCAGCCTAAGGGGTGCCAAAGCCACACCTCATGTTTTAGAAGATATAAAGTAGTCTTTGATGCAATTATATTTGGCCGGAAAGCCAATCGCATATTCCATATATCGCTTTATGTTCATTAATAAAACATATTGATTGTACTGCATGTGTTATGGTTATAATGAAGTCCATGAATACATGATTGGACTTAGTGAATTATGATTACATCATAATATGGAGATCACTGGTCTTTAAGCATGTGATCCAGATATTGAAATATCTGGATAGAATAACACTATCTAGCCTCATTCATATCATGAGTATGGTTATTTTCATAGCCATTAGTTTGGAAACACTAAGGATAGATAGTGGGTGCTCTTTATTTGAAAACGTTCACTGAATTGATCCATACAAATCCCTAAATATTATAATACCAAACTGTCAATCACGTTGATTCACATCACGATTGTGTAAGTGGTCCTTAGATCTGAGACACCAAAGACGTCTTGTGGACGAATGGTTGTACTTTGACTATGGCCAACGAGACTCTAATCATGGCATTCTTAACAGTCTTAGTTCGGGTACATCAAGAAGTTCGCGAAGATAATTGAGTGGTCAAGATGGAATCATCCACCCTCAGTATGAGAGGTGGCAGCTCAAGGAATACGATGCGATGAAGTCCCTAGCCAAGGTAGTCAAATATCTGAGAATAGTTCTCCGGTGATTTTCGAATGCATTAGTACTAACTCGGATGATCGATTAGGGTTTGAAAATTGACCATACCCTAAGTCATCCAAGGAGCATCAAGTGGACGAGTGATTATACATACACGGTAACCGATGAGGAACAGGTTCCATGAGTGAGTTGATACACACTATTGTATCTTCTTGAACACGAGGTATAGCTTGGCACCGCACATGTTGGAGACTCGACCTATCAATTGGGTTAAATCAATCTAAGATTAATTAATCTATATGATGAAATATTTGATTAATTTGGAAGGCCAATAAAGGTTATGGGGCTGCTATAGTCGTTAACTAGACTGATACATGGGCTTAGAGGGTCACACGCAAATGTTCGTTTGGATGTCGGAAGATATATTTACGTTTTGGGTGTTTTTGAAAAATACTCACTTAGTATAAATAGGGGAAGGCCCTGAATGAAATTTACCCATGCCAGAATTGTTTAGGGGCCTTTCCCCTTCTTCTCTCTTCTCCCCACACCCCCTCTCCATCTACGAGGTGATTGGGATAGCGTAACAACGACGATAGAAATTAAACGGGGCTCGTCAGTGAGGAGGAGATTCGACATGTCAAAGATCGCGTGGATATGTCTAGAGGCTGCACACTTGAGCAGCTCGACTCGTCTCACTCCGGGATCCACGAAATCACGGACGGGATCCGTGCAAAGGTATGTTTCATGATTTCATCGATGCCGTTCAATTCTATTTAAGTCTTCCAATACGGATCATTTTAATTTCTTAATCCATGTCAAGTCATCTAGAAGCCAACAAATATTTATGCCTATCTTAACAATAAATATATATTTTATGAGAATTAAGTGTTTTAATCCCTACATGCATCTTTTATGCATATCTCTGTGTTTATTTGGATAAAACTAATCCCATTCGACTTCTCTGAAGTCACATGGTTTATTCTCACGCCTGCAATGAGAATGTGCATGCAAGGGATAGTGATGAAGCAAAAAATGGGGTGTTGATTTGTCGTTGTCATTATTTTGGCATCAATCAAATAAATTTCTTTATATCTTACTCAGAAGTGTATAGGATAGAGTAAGGTCGTACCCACAGAGATTGGCTCTTATAGGTAGAATCAATTGATGAGTTGGTGAGTGGAGAAAAAAGATCCCAAAATGATACTACTAATGAGTGTACATATAGTTTTATAAAATAGATTTTATTAATTTCCCAAAAATATAAAAATAAATCTATTTTCCAACTTAGAAAAATAAAATATTCATGAATACAAACTTGAAAAATTATGGACAAATCATACTCTGACTCAAAAAATAGTTTATATCTTGATATAATGTCAGAAAAATCTAAAAAAATACTGAAAATCATAAATAAAAAAAACCATTTAAAAGTATATTTAATCATCATAGGCATTCTAACATGGATGTTAAACAAATTTAGTGCAAATAAACCTGTAAATATCTACATATTAACCTATTAAAAATACATGTATTCATGGTGGGAGAGACTGACGTTTCAGTTATGGAATGAAGAAAACTTCCCTGACTTGGAATATGAGTTTATATTAAGTGAATCTCAAATATCTATTAAGAACGAAGATGATCCTTTAAGGCATACATATAGACTTGTGGGAGCATGATGAATTTCTTTCTACGGGGGAGATTATACTCATTTCAAATGATATAGAATTATTATCATTAGTAAAGAAATTTCTATCACAGAACTTCTCCATAAAGCGATTTGAGAGAATCAACTGACGTGGAAGGAATATGAATCTAGATTAATAGCTCAAGAAAAATGGTATAATTTTCCAAATCCATGAACATAGAAACCAACACCAAAAGGGTTTAATGATCCATTGATTTTAAAGATGTCTCATGTTGATGATACACAGAGTTTATATCTCTAGGATAATCTACTACATACTCATAAACAGAGATCCAAAATGAAAAAGTTAATTGTCCCATCATAATGATATTCATGATGTATTACATGCCGTGTACAAGTAATATTGTGGCCTATGCTCTGAGATGTATAAGCACTAGAACGGTGTGAAATTTTTTATCATCATCTCGAGAAGACTGAGGTCTCCAACAGATAAAATGTGATTCTAGTTTTGTGTGACACCAGTGTTGATATTGCACAAGTGATAGATTCTAGGTCTCATCAAAAGTTAACAAAATACATTCAATTAGGGAGATCATGTAGAAAGTTGAAGTCATAGTGGAAGATGTACAAGAGGGGAGAAAAGCAAATAGTCCTTCCCTGCCGTCCCCGGTACCATTCTGGCTGTATCTCCAGATGGTTGGGCATCAACAGGATAGTTTTGCTTCCCATTTCAGCCTCTCTCTATCTTATAATTCCCCTCTTTATTACATCTCTTTAAACATAATAATGACTATATCTATCCTTATTTGTAAACTTACATCTTTCAAAATCTATTTTATAAAATCCTTTCATGGTTTGACCAGGCTTGCCCAATCTGCCTTGCGGAGATCATTTCCCGCGACGGCTGATGCCCCAACCAAAGCAGGACATGTAAAGAAGAGTCTCTCTCTCTCTCTATCTCTCTCTCTCTATCTCTCTCTCTCTGTCTTTCTCTCTCCCTCTCTTCCTCGTTATCTAAAAAAATTGGAATGGCTTTCAACTCCTGCGTTGGGTTAATAATGATAGATGTGATGTGGCCTTCAAACCAATCCTACTTCCAACGTTTTTAGTGAAGTTAATTGAAACAAATATCAGCATATAACTATGCGTAACATACCTTTCTGTCACTAGAAACACCACTTCTTATCTGACTATTCTTCCGAGAGGTTGATAACAATGTCCTTGAATATACACAATGAGGAATTGTGAGGCAATCATAATATTCATATTCTCCAAAAGGCTGGTCAATAAATAATATTGGTCCACTAAAATTAATAACTTGATAGATACCTGGGCCGAGACAGTCAAATGCATAAGATGTATAGAAGTTGGTGGATATACTCATGACATAAAGGGCTTTTATGAAAAATGCATAAATAAGAGGGTACCTTTTTTCAGATGCCCATGAAAACCAGGCTTGGGTGCCCCCTTTGTCTTATCACCCCCTTGAAAACAAATTGTGGAAAAATGATGTAAAGATATGCAAAATTTTCAAAGGGCACTCAAAAGAATCATGATGCGATCCAATGTTTCAGACATTGCATGGATACATCGAAAGTCCAAACGTGTGAACAGCTTGAAGAAACTCATTTGAGGAACCATGTTGAAGTGGAAGATGGTCCACACATGGTGATTTGATTACCTAATTTTTTGTAGCTTCTTTACATTCAATTTCTTAATCAAGCCATAGTGTTAATCAAGCCAACAGAACCCAATAGCTACTTTATGAGAATAGCTGTGAATATGGGTCTCATGGTATGTGGTCCTCAAAGACAGACATGGGGCATAAGCTCCTTGAAATTGTTTGTAGAGGCTTAATTGGACATTTATATTAATCCACTTATGTAGCTAGCTGAGGGATCAGGAAGTATTGACTTACGGGGAAGATGGGATGTTTATTTTATACAATAATGGATAGCAATCTAGCTAGAGTTTTGACACAAGTAAATGTTAATCACTGGATATACAAGAATATATAGCATCCGAATTATGAAAGATACAGGGATAGAGAATGTGCATGGAAAGGAAGATATCTGTATAAATATCAAATGAGTTTATCCCTAATCAAATGGAGGAATGTATGCATTACGGTAATGCTTGTATGGAATGAATGTTGTCTTTTGATCTAGATTCTTATCTGCCACCAGGACTAGGTAATTTTGTGAATTGTGATAATATATTGTGCTTCTTAAACAACCCCAACATTCACATTATTAAACACATCAATAGAATTTAATGGGTCAAGGAATCATCTATATCAGTTAGCCTACATCTGTATGATCAGTTCAGGATAGTTTACAAACCACGTCACTCACTTCATAGACTAAAACTTACATTTGGTCTTAGAAGGAGATAAACTACCAGTCAAAATTATAAGAATAAAATTCATCTGTATCATGAGGTATACAGCCCAGAAATTCGATGAATCAAGATCAACTGTTGCATTCTTTGTCATCTCCTTGATCCATCTAGTTTGGACTTGTTATAAACACTCACACATGCTGCTGCCCTTATGGATTCCATCACCTTTTAGTTTTCGATCATATGGAATTATGATCTAATCCATGTCTTCTGGAAGTTTATGTTCCATATTTTTTGTCTTAGTACATCTTAAATGTGACTGGATGGATGTGTCTGAACTTATATTAAAAATAATTCATGTGGCCCCGTGACCTGTGGAGCTGTCAAGGTGAATGTAGATCGGTTACTTGAACACTCTCCGCACAGCTATGTTAATTGGGTTGTATTAATTTTGATTTCATATAATTTCTTTTTGTCCTGCCACATGTTTATCTGCCTTGCACATTTGTTGTAGGTTTATTGGCTACTTCTTTTATGGCCGCATGTGCCCTACACGCTTGTAAAAGAATTAAGGTCAATGATTAGTGCAGTATTGATTCCTTTTTGAAATGTCATGATGCATACCTTTTTTTTAAAAACCCAAAATTTATGGCAAAATGTAATGCTGTTAAATGAGGGGACATGGCTAGGTGACTTCTAATCATGATAAAACATTAAAATATGAATCAACTCGTTTCATAAAACTATTTATTACTTCAATATTATTTTATTGTTGCAATTATGAAAGATCCAAAAATTAATATGACATGGCCGAATGACGTTCATTAGAATAATATTTTTTATAGGTGCATGCACATAATGATTACATGCTGTTTGTAGGTGCAGTCATAAGTGTGTCCTTGTGAGCTTGATACAAAAGCTGATGTGTGTGCAGTATGAAACTATAATATTTGGTCTATAAATAGACCCAACATATGTGTAAATTTTTGTGAGAGTTTTATTAATGAACATCTGTTATGTATCCATTTTCTCAATCAAAATCATGAACTTGAAGAACAAATGGTTGAAAAAGCAGAAATGTAATCAAGAACGGGGAGGAAAAAGTCATCATCAGACAGTTGGGCACATGATGAGTATATCCCCTTCAACTTACCTCTCCCTTCAAAACGTTTCGCTGGATAGTGAGAAGATAGGCTACATTTTTAAGAGGTATTCACAAGAATCATGATGAGATCCAATGTTCTGGATATTGTGCAGATACATATAAAGACCAGACATGTAAATAGTTTGAAGAAACTCTTCTGAGGTATCATGTTTCAGTGAAATGTGTTCCACACAAGGTAAAGTGATTACCTTCATGATATTATAGGTTCATTAGGATTCAATTGTCTACAGCCAAAGTTGTTTCAGATTGATATTGAAGTCCACAGAATCAGATTGCTAGTTTATTAGTGTGGTTGCATACATGGGTATTAGGGGTTGTAGTCCTCACACAGAGATATGGGACATAAGCTCCTTTGAAATTGGTTATAAAGGCTTAATTAAATATTTGTGATAATTAATTAGCGGTGTTAGTTGGGGGTCATGAAATACTATATACTTAATATTGAAAAATGGTGAAGGTGGGTGTTTATTTTATGATATAATGGATAGAAATATTGTTAAGATTTTAGCAGAAGAAAATATTAATGGATGTATATAAAGGATATGTCTATTGGTAGAAGTATCAAAGATACAAAGATAGAGCATATTAATGAAGAATGATATAGATCAAATATATGACAAGGAAATTGTACATGATGTGGAATGGAGAAATGAGGGTATGCATGAATGGGAAGAAAGATGTATCTGTAATGGTAGAATGGATGCATTCTGGTAATCCTGACGTGAATGGAATGCGTTGAAGGAAACATTTGGATAAATAATTAGTTATATAGTATACTTAAATATACGTTAATGAAGGGGGGAACAAAATCCTGACTCAATGAAATTAACTTAATCCTTATCTACTACTGAGATCATACACTTTTGTCCCTTGAGTTGATCTCCAGTGCTTCTTAATCAAATACAACCTTCACCTGATGTCACAAGACAATTTGATGGGTCAACGAATTATATATCTTACTTAGACTAAAACGTTATTGTCAATCAAGGGAAATTTTGCAGACTGCAAGATTAAATTCACAAATTGAAACCTTCTGTTGGTTAGAGAGAGGTATGAACCACCATCATAAATTTTAACTATAAAATACTTGTGTATCATAATATAACCGATAAATTCATTGACTCAAGAGGCAATAATGTGTTCTCTAATACCCTCTTGATCCGTCCAGATTGAAATACTTTTCAAACTTCTGTGTGGGCTTATTCTTTTATCGTTTGCACCACTTTTTGTATTTCGATCATCTTGAATTCTGATACAATTCATAACTTGACATATTTTTTGCCCCATATTGTTTGTCTTGCATATTTTAAATGTGACAGTACCCATCTATCTGGATTATCAGGAATAAGCTAGTGCACTAAAGTCAAATGATTGCTATTCTTGTATACCTACGACTTATTTGACGGTATTGTCTCTTTGTATGGTGATGTGAACTGGTTTGAATTAATTTATTTCAATGATTGCTTTTTGTGATGCCACGTGCCTATCTTTGTCACATATTTATTATAATTTCAATGAATAAATTTTTTATGCCCACCTATGTCCTAGACACTTCTCAAGAAAATTTGATCAATAGTTGATTCATTTGTGTAAAACAAGAAGGCACTGTTCTTTTGAAAAGACTCCAAACTTATACCAAAATTTTTGCCTGTTGAATGAGGGGAAGGGCTCTATGATTTGTTATCATGGTTAGTCATTAAATTATGAATTCAAGAAATTAGAAATATATTTATGACTTAAATATTAAATTATCATAAATAAATATTAGAAATCCATGAAATTCAGCAAAAAGTTGGAAGCATCAGGGTGAAAATATGTTCAATCATTTAAGCAATCTTGCAATATGGTTCAGGGGAAAAGGAAGATACACTTAGAAGTAAGTTTTGAAGGTTTGATTAAAAAGGGAAATTCTGGTGAGAATTTGTGAAAATAAGGGATATATATTAGAATAGTTTTTCCTATCAGTTGTGAATGGAATCACACCCAAAGGAAGCTGGAGTATTGACACACCATACAGCAAAAAGTGCATGTACGTGACCCCATCGTGATTGTAAGGTCAATGATAGGTATGTCTTTTTGAGCTGACTTAGCAGCTGATGGGGGTGAAAGATGAAAACATGTTATTAGATCTATAAATAGACCCCCATAAATATATAAAAGTGACCGTTTGTTTTAATTTCTAATTATGTTTTTCTGAGTAATCTTCCCGATAAAAATATATTTTGAAAGCATTTTATCATTTGCAATCTTTTATCATTACACGATTCAAGGACCAGATATTTGATCAATAGTACAAAGAAACATTACAAACCAGCTTGTTAGGCACATGATGATGAGGTAAGTGTGATGTTCTACTCTTTTGAATTCATTTTCACACTTTTTCATAGGTTATCATCACAGATGATATTCTAGGGTTTTACCTTAGTGTATACCATCATCGACTCTACCATTGTCATAGCTCACAATGTATTTATGTTTCAATTTTAGCTACTACAAGCAACACTGAATCTGCATCTCTTGCTCGACTCTAAATAATGATATTAAATATAATTTGTTATTTTTAAGTGTAGTTTCATGGGTTTAAATGTTTATTTTATATTAATTTCTTCATAGATTTTTGGGCTTCCTTGATCATTCAAACCAATAAATGCAACAGATCATTACAAAAGCGAATTGGATTGAACAATAAACTTAAAGGTGAGCTCATAATCATGGGTGTAACTTGTTGTTCTCTCAATTTGCTCATTTGAGACGTTTTTTAATGCATTCACTTAGCTGGATTGTATACATATTCATATGGTCTTTGCAAGCATGGATCCCTTCTTGAGCTTCTTCAAACCTCCTTAAATATTTTAATGATCTTCTCACCTCAAGTCATAGCAGACGTAGGAATCTTTTTAAAATGATAAGAGGAGGGGGGACGTATGCAGCAGTCATGGCAACTTAACTAGGCAGAAACTTATTTATTGATTGTATATCATGAATTTAATTATATCCACCAACTGCCATATATCTTTGAGTGCCTCTTTTTGTGCCATTCATCTGTCTAGTTAATTTATTTATTTGTCAACCTCCTTAATTAACTACATTAATGTGTATATTAATTAATCATAAATGGATTTAAATCAATCAATAGTTTAAGTTTGTCATTGAAATTTTCACATCATTGGTTAGCATATTTGTTTAATCCTTCATCTATAAGATACTCTCTAATGAGTTAGGGTATGTTTTACCACCAAATCGTAACCCTTCATCCTAGTTAATAGTTTTATGTAATGGGGAAAATTATAAAGTTTCTTCAACAATACCTCCATAATATCATGACTCTTAATCTAAATTTACACCAAATGTCAATGATTCCATATTGATTACTCTACCCTTTTTGTATACCTTTTAATATATCTAAGTTGAGACTATTTGAAATCCCCTGATTAGCGAATTGAAAGTCTAGACAAAAAATAGTAGTCCATACAAAATATGTTTTGGGTATCTCAGGTCTAAGGCCCACTTACATGATCTTGACATGAATCATTCTAATTGACGTTTAAGCATAATACCATTTAGGGATTCCTATAGATTAATTTAGCAAATATTTTCTCAAATAAGGTGGGTTATAGAGCCTTGACTAATTAAACATCAATTCCAAATGGATCTTTAAAACCTTACACATAATGAGTACCTTGTGGAAAACTTGTTCAACCCTTTGCTTGTTCACTTGGAGATTATTCTGAAGTCATTCTCATGTCTAATCTATAGAAGTATCCATGCGACCGATGTGCTCTTAGATCCCCTCATCTTCTCCAACTATTTTAAAAAATTGTTATAGATATTGTCACAGTGAAGATCTTATTAATAAACGAGTGGAGAAATTAAGAAGGAATGTGGGATGCTGGAAATATAGGTGACCGTCAAGTCAATCACACATTCTATATCTTGTTCCATGTTCGTTAAAATAACATATTTATTCTAGTGCGTGTATGCAACTATAATAAAATCAATGAATACATGATCAGACTTATTGAATTATGATGAGATCATAAAGACAGATCACTAGTCTTTTTAATCATGTGTCTTAAATATTCCTATCAGAAGGATATTCGAGAAGGACATCAAAGTATCTCGATAGAATAACACTACCTAGCCTCAGTCATATGATGAGTATGTGATGTAACACCTTGATGCCGGGATCGTCAGCTAGCGTTACTTCACAAACAAGAGCACAAATGTGTGTTAATTATATGATGAATGTACGTTCAAGGACTCCTCCGGGCACAAAGGTCAGGCCGACGGTGAGGCAACAATCCAGAGTATTCAGTGGGACGAGTAGATCAGATTCGACTCCAAATGACCCGCGGGACCTACGTCAAGACCGGTCGGAGAGGCGTCTAACGGCCCGGTGAAGTCCCCCCCCCTTCGTCGAGCGTAGTGGTCGTCAATCTCAAGGAAAGAGTAGTTCTACACTCTTCTCAAGGAATAGTGGTGGCTAACTAACTCTTCTCACATCAATGGGCGGTGGCAGAATTTATAGAAAACAGTACTGGGAAAGTAATAATACTGTAAACAGGGGGAAAGAGCAAAGTGGGAACCTGGTTGCACTCCGCGGGCGGAAGACGATGAAGGGCCTCAGGAAGAGATCGTGGAGGTGCGTCCGCCGTGAATCGGGCACGAGTGAATTCCCGCACGGACTGGATCCCCAGGAGCTGAGAGTTTCACGCCGCCGTATTGGGCGGGAATATAGGCGCGCGCGACGGGCAACGAACCAGTAGGCGAGGCATGCAGCGGGACGGATAACCGTGGCCGTGAGAATTTCCACAGCCCTCGCGAGTGCAAGAAGGCCGGGGTAGCAGGGCAGCGAGAAAGAATCCGACGGCCTCCACCGGAGGGAGGGGGGGCGAAGGGTTGACGACGAGGAGGGAACCCACGAGGGTCGGGCAAATACTCTCAATATCCCTTATGTAATATCGGGCGGCTAGAGCTCGTTGGAAGAGACCTCCCCTCCCGAAATTCACGATTCGGGGCGGAAGGAGACGGGGGGGGGGGGAAACAACTGCGGTGGATCAAGAGGTAAATCGTGAAGAGTGACCATTTTCCTCCACCCAACAAGACAGCAAGTGAGATCGAGAATGATGACCAGTGTTGAGAGCGTTCACGACCAAGGGATGTTTGCCGTGAGGCTCAGGACCACCGATCGGGCAACCCAGGTCGCTATGAAGGAAATCAAGATTCGAGGGGGGGAAAGAAGGGGAATGTTGGCGACCGTTCGAAGAAGAAAATTGACCGGATGAAAAATACTTCCACCGGCCGTCCGAAGAACCCCTCATTCGATACTTCACGGGGCGGTAGGTCAGCTGCTAAGTTCCATCCCAAACGGAAACTGGCGATGCTACGATGAGGTTGTTTGACCTTCCAAGAGGAACTAGTCTGGTCGCTTGGATGGGCAGCAGCCGCTGGGATTAGGTCAGGGAAAGAAGACGACGGATTGGAAAGAAAATAAGTCACGACTAGAAAATAAGAACGAACATGGTTTCTTTGAAAATGATTCTCCCCCTGCTCTTGGGGCATGCCTTCCCCTTATATAGGGGTGAGGAAGGGTGCCAAGAGCCCAAAAAGGGGGGGGGGGGGAGGAGGGGTACGTCGCCCGACGTCACCCTCCTCGTTACACAAACGACGAGACGAACGAAAAGGAAAACCACAGGACGAAGCCTATCACCTGGCCGTCCAAATATTCATGACAAAAAAAAACAACAAAATCATAAGATAATAAAAGAGACTTAAGCCGAGTATTTAAACTCGGGGTCGCAGGCGTCGGCACGAGTGGCTCGGAGAGGTCGGGCACGCCCTGTGGTGATGTCGTCGCGATGGTCCCCCATCACTATGATTGTTCTCATAGACATGAGTGTAAATACAATGAGGATAAATAGTGGGTTGTTTTTAGTGGAAAGAGTTCACTAAATTGATTCGTATGAATCCCTGAATGGTATTATACTATCATTCAAGTTGACTCACGTTATGGTTGTGTAAGTGGTTCTTAGACCTGAGACATGACAGACGTCTTGTGGACAGACAATTGTACTTTTGACTATGACATAGGAGTCAGTAATCACGGGATTCTAAATAACCGAAGTTTGGGTGCATCAAGAAGTTCACGAAGATGATTGAGTGGTCAAGATGGAATCGCCCACCTTCGATATAATAGGCGACAACTCAAGAAAGATGATGTGATCAATTCTTTGGCCAAGGCAGGGAAATATCAGAGGAGTTCTCCAAAGATTTTCGAATGCATGAGTAGTAACTCGGATGAACACTTAGGGTTTTAAAGTTGACAATATCCTGAGTCATCATCAGAGCATCAAGTGGATGAGTGACTATAGATACAATATAACTAATGACAAACAGGTTCAATGAGTGAGTCAACACACACTTCTTTGTATCTTCTTGAGCACGAGGTACGGCTCGACACCTCATGTGTTGGAGACTCAACCTATGAATTAGGTTTAATGGATCTGATATTAATTATTCTGCATGATGATACACTTAATTAATTTGGAAGGCCAAGAAAGGTTATTGGGCTGCTCAAGTTGTTAACTAGACTGATATATGGGCTTAGAGGATCACATGCAAATGGTCTTTTGACGTTGAATGATATACTTAAAAACAATCATCCTGGCTCGAATTGTTTCGGTGCCATCTCCTTTGTCTCCCTTCTCCCTACACATCCTCTCCACTAACGATGGAATTGAGACGGGCATGAAAATGGTGACAGAGGGTAAATTGAGTTGGAAGGATGGATAAGGAGATTACACATGCCAATGATCAAGTGGATACATCTAGAGGCTGCACACTTGAGCTCAACCTGTCTCCCTCCATAATCCAACAAATCAAGGATGTGATCCCTGCACATGTGCTTTATTTCATCATTTTGTTGAGATCATTATAATTTTGCTAAAAAGTCTTATGTTGTGGATTGATTAGAATTCTCCATCCAGATCAAGGCCTCTAGAACCCAACAAAGGGGGCACCGAATTCTGGCTAGCCTGGGTGCCTAAAATGGACGCTCCTCTCTTATTTAAACATAATTTTTCTTTTATAAAAAATCATAAAGTATAAGTATATCCCCTAATGCCCCTATAATCGTATGCATATGACGCTCTAGGCCCAAGTATTGTTCTAGTAAGTCGTACAAGAAAAAATATAGTATAAACTTTTTTATTAAGTATATTAATATATGGATTAAATAATTAAGCATCGATTTAATCCGATCGATAGGTTAAGTTTGTCAGCGTTGGGGTTCTAAGCTTCACCTCGTGCTATGCAAGATAGAAAGTAGTATTAGAACTATCATATGTATCCTTTACCATCATTAGTTACTGCATATTTATAAATCTTTATACGTGCGAGATTTTCAAACGACTTAGGATAGGGTCAATCATTAAGGGGTTTAACTCTAATCCTTGTTTGATCAATATTAATGGGTTAAGTGGATCATTGGAGAATGCGTTATCCCATATCCTCATTAACCTGCCTAGAGACCTAGCCGCATCGTCTTTCTTGACTCAATCGCCTCTTATTGTGAGAGCGGATGATCCCATATTGTCCATTCAATCACCTATGTGTGGTTCTTGCTATATTCGAGTTACAGCTTATTTGAAACCTATGATTATCGACTCCTAAACCATTGTTAAAACATAGTCATCCATACAGGAGATGTCCTTGGTGTCTAACGTAAATAGATCATTTAGACAACCATGACATGAATCAAGCCGATTGATATTTTGGTAGTATCATTCAAGGATTTGAACATATCAATTCAATGAGATATTTATCAAAAGATCACACACCATTTGCACTTTTTCTCCACACTTACAACCACAGTGTCAACCATAATTATCGTATATGTGGGACCAGATAGTGATACGCATGTTATATAAGTTAGATAATATAACGTTATTCATCCCGCATAGCTTTTTATATTTGTAGAGATTCTTCGAATTGAAATTTCTGGAGTATATTTTAAAAGACCAGTGCCCAGTACATTATCATTATTTCATAAATTGATATGTGATTGTATGTATTCAGGTACTTCAATACAAAGATCACAAAAGATGTCCATGAAAAACTTCTATGTCAATGAACGTACACATGACAAAGATGTGTGATAAACCTAATTTTCATATTGGTGGAACGAACAATCGGCGCACTCCCTCTATTTCATTGTATTGAGTCGTACTAAATACAGCGGCACAGACAAACAAGAAATGATGGCGACGATGGCATGTACCACAACAACCATCTTTTGTTGAATATTACCGCTTGGTTCTATCCCTCTGATGTTGCCAATCCTGCAACCTTTAAGAATCGTTGCGAAAACGATCAATATTACTGGAAATACTGAAACAACCCATTCCAACAATATGCTGCCAAGCATGATCGCATGAGGGAATTCTTATAGCTCATCAACTTATTTGACCGTGGTGCCGATTTCTCTATTGTTGCCTCACTCCAGACTTGAACATGTGGATCCGGTTCGACGGTTCATCATCCATTCTAGACGATCTTATGTCATTTGGTCGGTGGTTGGACTTATTTACCAAACTAAAGTAAAATTCTTGTCTGCCCGCTGCCCTATTGCGCTCGAAGTGTGGATTCAATCATTGGTCAACGATGTTACGTAAAGACGAGTCGAAGACTCTTGAGGAAGAAGCTGTTGGAATAGGAACGTAAATAAGATTAGAGTAGTAATAAATGGGTTTATATATTATACTCGTTAGAGATTAGATTGATAGGATGAAATATAAGTTTAAACATAGAAAGGATCAAACGTAGATAGAGTTAAACATAGATAGAAATGGACGGTCAGGATTAGATCGATGGTAGTCGTTATAACAGTTATAACGGCTAAGATTGTACCAACAGAAGTTCATATAACTGACTCATATGGACGGATGAGATTTAATCAAGAAGTAGCCGTTATAACAATTATAACAGCTACGATTATAACAGCAACTATATGTAACTACTTTATAGTATAAATTCACCCACCTTGTTAAGCATTTGATTTTTGGAAATACAACGATCTTAAGAGCATTTCTTCGTCCCTTTTTCTTCTCTCTTCTTCTCCCTTCTATTCTGTTTCATTCTTCTTCTTGAATCTCTTGAAGCTAGAGAGAGCCTCTTTATTATGACCCTGGTCGAGTCATTATCGATCAAGTGAATCCTGAATATTTCCCCAAAAAAAGGGCAGCATCGCCTAAGGGGCCTTCCACGACCACCCTTATTGAACGTGTATCAACCCTCTCGGGTTGGGTTTCACTTTTGGACGGCTCTCAACCTTGATTGCTCTTGAATGCAGGTTCTATCTTCTCTCCTCTTTCTCAGCATTATTATCTCCTTCAGTGCCGTCCTTGCGTACTCTGCTGTCTCGAGTGATTTCAAAAAGATTTAGTCATTGCCATTGCGTTAGAATGATATCTTTGATGGTATTTGGATCTGCTCGATCATGTTGACGGTGTGGACATCCTTGGACAAGAATCGTCCCCTACTACATCGACTCCTTGAGCCAATCACATGGGTCCTTGGGGACTTGATCGTGACCAAACCTGTCACTTGTCGTCCAATTGAGCTACGTCTCAGATCACATGACGATTCATTTACTTACTCTTTAATTCTTAAACTTACGCATCATTTTGCATCTTCATTTTGTTTTTGTGAGCCAATGGTTGTTGTGTAACATGATCTGAACAATCCCGCCAGTCATTTTAATACATTTATTATTTTGGATACATTAAAGTTGAGGACAAGTGTCAATGCTTGACTAGCATGTGTACTTAATTGCAGATTTCAACTCAAAAACTTTAATAAATATGAGAATTCAATGCCAAAACATTCATCTATGCGCAGGAGATAGAAAGTGAAAGATATCCAAATCCTAGATAGCCCATACTTTGAATCGTGATATCTAACTAGCTAGAAGCACTTTTAGGACGGCATTTTAAGGAATGTTATGTCTATATCTCCTCTATTTTATTAGTCTATAGGCCACAAAGAAAGATTGTAAAAAAAATTTAAATAAGTGAAAGCTTAAACCAAAATTTAATTAATTCCTTAAACCAGTCAAAATTTCGAGCCTTGTTAGGGACTTGTTCCACCCGTGAAGAGAGTGTTTGATAGAGCACAAAATTTTACTCCATCGAAGACGACGCCAAGACCCATGTCATTGTCAGCGACACCCTCTGGTTTGAGCCCCACCAAATCGACATGCCAAGGCAAATATGAAGGTACTCCAGTAACTCTAATTTTTGGGCCATATCCTCGCAATGACCCTTTTCTTTTTCCCCCTTTGCACTCCCTCAACTCCTTTTAAACTAGTGTTTAATTCTGTTTTAAGAGGGGGCCCCTTCCCCTAATGGGCCCCCCTCTTTTGGACTTAGGTGTCCATCACCATCCCTATTTAAGGGGTGGGGGGGGCCCTAAGTTCTTAAGTCAAGACAATAGAAGTCAAGTTATTTTTGGGAAAATTCCCGAATAGGGAAAAAGAAAGAAAAAAAACAAAAAAGAGAAAGTGAGAGAGGGGGAACGGAAGGGGAATGGGGCCGACAGCCGTCGTCCATTCCACGTTCCGCCGGTAGGTTGCCGCGCCCCCCAAAATTGCTGCCAAATGCCACCCATAGTGCTGGCAGCACGTGCCACATTGGAGGCTGCCGGATCCCTATTGCCAGAGACTGAGTGCACCGCCTGCATAGGATTTGAGGACCGGTGCCCTATTGCGTGAGATCGCTGCCCTGCACTGAATCGTAGGCCACTAGATCCCTCGTGGCAGAGCCCTAGTGCCCCGCCAGATTCCCGCTAGTACCCTAGACTGCTGCCCCACGCCAAATCGTAGGCCATCGGATCCTGGCCGCGAGGGCCCTAGGCTGCCCCCTGCACAGACCCTGAGGTCGTCGTGCCGCGCTGAATCGTATGCTGCCTGAAGCCGCCTTTGTGCCTCCCTGAGGCCGTTGGTCTCTAGATTCCCACTGCCGGATCCCCTATCTTGGGCCGTCGGATCCCCCGCTGTAGGAGTCCCGAGACCGACATTGCTCCATGAGGCCGTTGGATTTGTCGCCACAATGGCCAATGCGCCGCTGCCGCCGTGAGGATGAAGCCGTCGCCAACAGACTATAGCTAGTGCAGATCAGCATTCGCCATCGGATCCCCACTGTCGGCAAATCTCCACAACCCTATCCGTCGTGCCCCACTCCTCCGTAGTACATTGCCGCTTGTGCCACCATCACCCGCGCCGCCGCTGCTCACACCGCCGCGTTGCCGCTTGAGGCACTGTACAATGCTGGGGTCATTGGCACCGTCACCTACACCGCAGACACACCATTGCCATACGGCCTCACCGTCTCTTCTCGTGCTAGTACTGTCCGCACTGCGGCTGTCGTCATGCCGCTGTGGCCATTGCCGCCCACACTCCATGCCCCTTCCTTGCCGACTCTGCTCCTCTGCCACTACTCCTGAGCTATGCCACGCCACTAGTTGAGTGACAATGTGCCACCTCTGGCATGGCTCGACCGACCCTGCCCGCCGTTATCTCTACATCGAGAGCCACATGACTCTAGGATGATGCCCCCAAGAGGTACCTCGCTCCCCTAGCCTGCCCGTTAATTATCTTTTGTCGTATGCACTTTTTATTTCACTCCACCGTGCTCGAGATAGATTAGGTGTGAGTATCAACGGATACAAGAGATTGCCTACCGAGGGTCTACTCGAGGTATGTGTTGAACCCGTCCGTTACATGAAAGTACCACCTGATGCAGGATGACTAGATGTGGCGGAGCTAGGTGATAACGCGAACTGGATTCTAGGACAACTAGGGGTGATGGGATAAAACACACCACAAATCACACGATCGAGTTCAAAAATTAAGTCTGGTGAAAATACTGATGGTGCAGCCCCTTTCCTCGTCGAGGGCGGGAGTATTGTCTTACAACCACCATGGTGATGCAAAAGCACCAAAATCAATAACTTTGAACGAGTGATTCACTTAGAAGACTCAAAATCAAAATCTAATCGGATGGCGGCAGATGAGCAGTCGAAGAATACTGGACGAAGAACACGGTGCCAAAGAGTGTAAGAGTACCTCGGCACTTAGTAGTGCATGAAGAGGTTGCAGGGAATTCTTGATGTGTTGTTGGCGGGACAATTGACGTGCACTTCCACAAGATGGGCACAAGTGGACAGGGTGGGCTGGCACGGGCGGCCGGATGCGCGGCAGACACAGATGGCTGGGCACGCGGCGGGCGTGGGCGGCCCAGGGCGTGGCGGGCACGGGTGGCAGGGCACGCCACGGGCGCATGTGGCTGGGCGCGCGGCGGGCACTAGCGGCAGGGCACGCCGCGGGTGCATGTAGCTGGGCGCGCGGCGAACGCGGACGGCCAGACGCTCGGCGAGTGTCGATGGCCTGCATAGGGTGGACGCCTGTGCGGAGAATCGCTTGCGCGAGGCGAGCACCTTTGCGGGCTGGCGCCTAGGGTACAAGGCAGCGACCAAGGAACAAGGAGTTGGCAACTAGGGCGCTGGGCCTAGGCGACTGGGGCGTAGGGTGGTGGCCAAGGACCTAGCGTGGGGCGGCGATCAACGACGGTGGTGATCGACGGTGGTTGCGACCGGAACGGGATGGGGAAGATAGGGCGAGCCTTCCAAGGAGAGAAAAACTAAACTCTTGAAATAAACTCGCCATATGTTCTTTTGCAACATTGGCCAATATCTAGGCCCTGGAGGAAAGAGAAAATAAGAAATAAAATAACCATCCAGGATGAGGCGACGTGTCAACTCGTTACATCATGAATGGTTCTGCAGTTGTCATTTGGCTATGTGTCATGATGCAGGATATGTGCTGCGTAAGTGGAGGCACGTCTGTCGTCGGTGCATTGATGTGGTCGTCATCATGGTGATTCTTCGGTTGATGTTGATGATGGGTTAGGATGCGAGTCGTCTCGGATGACGGTGGCACCACGTCCAAAGATGGTGCGTTGACGTCGTCGCCACAAATTCCCGTGGGGTTAGTGATAATCTCAAATTATGGGTTTTTCTACTGATTAGTCGGGTGAGTATTTGAGATCGTCAACAAAGAATTAACCTCACAGACTTAGAGCGAGTAAGGTGTCAAACCACAAGGAGCAGGCAGGATAATAGTAATTCCTATTTTAGTTTAATTTGTGTTATCAAATTCCTTTAAGTTATTCTAACCAACAATTCAAAGATTTTGAGTAAAATACTGTAGAATAATCTTCAGTGGGTAATTTATCGATGACCTTCAGCAAACTTTCTTGAGTTTCCTCAGAAGCTTGGATTTAAATAACCTAATCGTCGGAAAATTTAGAGAATCCCTATTGGATTTAGAAGCTCTATTCTCAGTTGCAGGCTTGCGTATATAGCACTGAAAATAGAGCCAACCAAGCGCATGGGCTACGCGCGGGCTTGTCGATGTGCGGCTTCGTGCGCGTTGGGCTGCTCGATGCCTCGGATGCGGATACGTCCTGCCTGAAAGGCCGCACGTGGGCTGCGCACGCCTTGCGCACGGCTTCGGTTGTGCATGAGCTGCGCACGGCTTGCGCGCTGGCGGTGCTCTGTGCGCAGGGGCCGCGCACAGCACCCTGGACGCAGGAGCTATGGCTGAGACTTAGGATGTGGAAGGTGAATGGGGGAAAGAAAAACAGAGAACACGTTTTGAACAAACAAACCTCAAATTAACCTAGAACAATGAACAATCGCAGCTAGAAAATGCTGGAAATGCACTGATTGATGCTTTCCAATCCAACTTAGTGTGTCTTAGAGGGAGAAGAACACAATGTCTGAAACCAGAACAATCACACCAACCTTGTGTCACAACCCTTCCGGCGAGGTGATGATCGTCTTGCTCTGGTTATGCCTCAGCTTGCTTCTCCTCCCCAACTCCAATGCTCATCAGCTTTCGGAGGGTCTTCAGAACTCTTCTTCTCCAAGCCCTAACCTATTTGGACAGAAATTCTAGACAACCCTCAAATGACCCTTTGAAGGACTGTTTATAGGTTCCTCCCTTGGGCTTCTTGAGTCTTTTGTGCTTCTTGGGCTTTTTAGGGCTTTTTCTTGTAATTTTTTGCAAGTCTTGCTTAATCAGGTGCCTTCTTCACTGTATTTTATCCTGATGTAATACGATCGGCCGGGATCGATCGGCTCGTATTACGCCACAAGAATTCGATGAATAATTTCATGTATGATATGAATATATGAAGATGAAGAAAACGTCGAATGAGCAAGACTCGGTCGTTTACAAGCAGGGAAGAAGACCCCGCCGATCAAGGGGAAGATATTGACCCTAGATCAAACTCCCAATGACCCTCTTGACCGACTAGACAACTACGAGGTAAGGGTCGTGTGACGGCCCTAAGATGTTCCGCGTTCAAATCAACGAATATCCTTTCAACCACAAAAGTAAGATCCTATCTCTTGACGAATGTGGCTAACCCTATCCGTAGATTATATTGAAAGAGGGCAGCGGACGAGATAGGGGAAGACGACACTGAAGGCGGTAATAATATTGGGAATGACGGAGGGGAGAAGAGAGGGTACTTTGTATGTCGATAGTCCACGGCGTGGGAAATGGTGTCTCGACGTAGTCAAAGGCGATGGGAGATTCCGCGTGGGTGAGGCACAACGAGGGCGGAGGATGGGATTCTTGGCTTGTAATCACCCCAAGAATGCCTCTGGATGGTGGCTCATGTTGATTCTTGAATTTTTTGCGCAGTAGTTGATCAGGAATGCCAAGAAGGCGACAATTTCTTGAAGCCTTGATCGTTCTTGAGCGGTAGTAGATAAAGAATGCCAAGAAGGTGGTGGTTTCTTGAAACCTTGGGGTTCTTGAGCGGTAATTAATCAAGAACGCCAAGAGGGTGGCGGTTTTCTTGAAATCTTGGTGGTTCTTGTTGGATGGCGATGGCGGCGGCGGACGATTTCGGCGACGGGGATGATAGCCTCCAAGAAGAGGGTTCTTGAAAATAACCACCTAAGAAGTCTTTGATAGAGGGGCGATTCTTGATCTTCTTGGATGGATGTTGGAGGAGGTCGATGGTGGCGGCGGACGACGGCGGCGGCGGGGATGATAACCTCCAAGAAGAGGTTTCTTGGACGTTTCTTGGGGACTAACAACCCAAGATTCCCAAGGAGAGGGCGTTCTTGGAGGATGTTGGTGAAATATTGGGAAGGAACAATGGCGACGCATACCCGGAGTGATCTTGACGGAGACGGTTGATGATGCTTCTCCCTTGGTGACGCTTTCTTGAATCCTTGAGACCCTTCGAAGTGATCTCAACGGAGGGCTTTTGATGGCGAGGACGCCAACATTTCAGCATCGAACACGTCACCGCGGTCAATCGGAGTCAAGACGCTCGCTATGGACCACGGTCAACCGGAGTCAACCAAAGTCAACATGCCACAACCGTCGACAAGCACGTCTCCACCCACGCACGTCCCTACGCGCGTCATGACTTGACGCCAAAGGCAGATCCACAGCTGCCCTTTGGTCTGACACGGCGCACGTCTTTATTTTCTCGTCATTTTGTCTTTCCTATAAGGCCTATATATAGGCCATTATTTTCAAGAAACATTAGGCAATCATAATTCAAGAATCGAGTTTTTGTTTAACTCTTCTTGGAGGACTGCCCAGCCTCCCCTATCTTCCACCTTCCAAACCCTAGTCACCGTCGCCGCCGCCGCCGCCACTACCGCGACCTTGCGACGTCAGCCTCCCCTCTCCTCTCTCTTTCTCTTCTCTCTCTTTCTCGCCATTCTCTCTCTCTCTCTCTCTCTTCCTCTCTCTCTCGCCCAAGGCTACCCAGGTAGTCCGCTAAGGGGCCACCCAAACTGCCCGCGCGCCTGCGCGTGTCGGCGCCCGCCCGTGCTTCCCTCGCGCCGCCGCGCGCGCCCGCCGCGCGCCGCGCCGCGCGCCGCCAGCGCCGCCACGCGCCGCAGCGCGCCGCCGCGCCGCGCGCGCGCGCCGCGCCGCGCGCCGCCGCCGCACGCGCGCGCCGCCTTCGCGCCGCACGCGCGCCCCCCTCACTTGCCCCGACAGCCTTCGCCAGGGCCGCCCGAGACCGCACTCTGGCTGCCCCTGTGTGGACGCCGTCGGCGCACGCGGGTGTTCGCCCACGCTTGATGCTGCGCCCACGACAACCGCACTTAACCAGGGCCGTTCAACACCTGGAACGTCCAGCCTCGTCCTCGTCCAGTGGGCTGCTCAACGCCCAGATTCGCCCAGCCTCATCACGTTCAGAATTGCTCGCAACCTCTTCACGCACTGCGGTGCTGAGGTATGCCTGAACTCTTTGGTGTCGACGTGTTTTCCGTCTAGTGTTTTCTCGGGAAGTTTCCACCACCGTCGAAATCTGAATTGGTTTGGATTCTCTGCTTCTTCAACCTACCTCTCGAGTGTTTCCTCACGATGCAAATTCGACGTATTGATTTCAGTGCTTAGGCATCGCCGCGGTGGGGGAAGGCAGTACTCCCCCCCTCGATAAGGGTCGGAGCTGCACCACCAGATTTTCATCGGTTTTAAAGTCTGGATCTGACTGTGAATTTCTGTGGATTGTTTTATCCCTCACACCTATCCTACCCCTAGTCCTGTCATCTCGTCGTTCCTCGCCTACCCCGTAGTCATCCTACGTCAGCTTCTTGGCTTCAAGAAGGGAGGAATTCTTGAATATTTTAGCTTCTTCTGAGTGATCTCGACGAAGATGTTGAACGCGTTCCCACGGAGTGATCTCGACATGGGGGACGCGGGCTCTACTCCACAGAGTGGTCTCGACGTGGGCGGGAATAGCCAATTCCCTCTACTCTACTCACTACGATAGGTCGAGACAAGCGTTGTAAAAATTCTTTCAACAAATGACTCAAATGTTCCTTGGGCATGCTATCCCTTTATATAGTGAGGATAGGTGCCATGTGAACCTGGGGAGAGGATGAACCGTCGCGAGACGTGGTTTGGCCTCTCCTTAAAATTTGAAAATAAAACCGAAATTTCAAAAGTAAAGATGAAGGCGAGGCCTAACATTGGCCTAGTCCATGAAATCCAAAGACACGAGCAAAACATAAACAAACACAAGGGAAGATAGAGATGCTTACGCGGGGTACTTGAACCCGGGGTGGTGAGCGTCGCAAGAGCTGCTCGGCGTGGCTGATGTCTTCCTGTCATGCCGTCTCTAGGATGGTCCTCCATCATATCCACATCTGTACTCATTGAGATGAAAAGCGAGATCTAATCCACTTGATTCATAGAACCAAGTGGGGTTAGTAAATGTCTAAATAATACATGCAAATAATGGTAACTATGGCATTAAATGATACTCTGATTACTGGCAAATGATGCTCTGATTACTGGAAAAACATTGATTATTTTATGAAATAATTAAAGTCATCAGTTAGAAGAACTCGACTCCATCGAGTAGTTAGCGGGAAGCTCTAGAGGCATCAACAGGTCTGGGCGAAGGTGAGCCAAGTCTGCTTCTGCAATCCACGTATCGTCCGTCGATGGTTTGCCTGCCAACGAGCAAGAAACTTCTGCATTGTTCCACCCTTGGTGAAGGTGATTACCTCGTCCAGTATAGCCTTGATGTTCTCTTGCGAATTAAAAGGTAATGAAGGAGGAGTGGACAAGTCAAACTCGCTGAATGGAATGAATCGAGTAAAGACGGCAGAGGACGTGATAGTAGAAGACGGGACTGCAACACGTAATGATACTGGTAAAATGGAGAGGAGACGAGACTGACCTTTAGTATCTCTAGTCCACGGCGTAGTGATGTTCCCCAGGTTGGTGACGTAATGCAGATAATGTCGCTGAAGGAGAGATTTCCCAGACGAGAACGAGGAAGACGCAAGGCAGTCGCGGTGTAGAGTCGACCAGGGACGACAAGGCATGCAGACTAGCAGGCGGCGGACGCGAGGCGCGTGCAGACTAGCAGGGCGCGGTGCGCGCGGGCAGGCAAGCCCTACGCGCGTGCAGCAAGTGTGTGGGCGGCTTTGCGGGCCGGCAGGCGCGTGAGCGCGCGGGGCGAGTAGGCGCGTTGAAGGCGCCCTAGACAGATCACACGCACGCGTCGTCAGAGCGCGCGGCGGCTGGGAGGGCGGGAGGCTGCGGGTGAGCTTTCGCGGATGATCTCGCCGGGTGCGCGCGCGTGAGGTGGGAAACCACCTGCGAATGGCCAAGGGTTGACAGAGGGAAGGCGTGGCATGAACGGTGACGACGAAGAGAGGGCAGGAGAGGATGGGTTGAAGGGCGAAGGGTGGCTGTAACAGGGTTAGTCGGCGGAGTGGGAACGAATGCGGGCGGCAAGGGAAAGGGAGGAAGGGGGGGGGGGAAATGATCGGCGAGGTGGAGTAGGGTGGGGTCGATCGTGGCAGACGGGAAGGGCATGGTGGAGGCCGAAGGAGGCAAGGTGAGGTCGTGGTGATGGGATGGATGTGGGAGAGATTCAAGAAACAGGGGGGGGGGGTGTGGCGATGGTGAGCAAAGGGTTCCAGAAATGAGGGGCGGAGATGAAAGGACGGTGGGCAAAGAACGTCAGGGAAAGGCGGGGTCGGTCGAGGATGGCAGAGCGATGGTGAGGAGGAAAGAAGGTGGCTTGATGGCAAAGAGAAAGGTGGAAGAGGCACCAAGAAGGGGGTTCTTGGGTGCAACAACCCAAGAACTCTTCAAGATGTGGGTTTTCTGTGGTACCTTGAGGGGCCTTGGGTGGGGTCCTTGGAGATCCCGTAGAAGGCGAGTGTCGTCAGCCGAGCGGTAGCACCCAATGCCCTCGGAGTGATCTCGACGAGGATTCCTTCGGCTTTCGGCAAAGAAGACTTCATGAATCTTGAAATGTTTCGTCCGGAGTGATCTCGACGGAACGATTGGGCATGTTCACACGGAGTGATCTCAACGTGCGAACGAGGGCTCTAAGCCACGGAGTGATCTTGACGTGGTTGACACTAGCCACGTCTCCTACGCTACTTCCTATGGTAGGGGAGACACAATTGTGATTTTCTTCAACAAAATGACTCCAAATGTTCCTTGGGCATGCCATCCCCTTATATAGTGAGGATGGGTGCCAAGTGAACGTGGGGAGAGGGCGAACCGTCGCGAGACGTGGTTTGACCTCTCCTTACAAAGTTGAAATACAAATAAAACGAAAAGGAATGATGAAGGACGGGGCCCAACATTGGTCCAATCCATAAAATCCAGAAATACAAACAAGCAAGAAATAAACACAAGAAAAGTAAAGTGCTTACGCGGGGTACTTGAACCCCGGATGGCGTGCGTTGACTCGAGCTGCCCGGCGTGGTTGACGACGCCCCGGCGTGTTGTCTTCGAGATGGTCCTCCATCAAAATCACTCTGTCCCTGCCTAACCATCACCATATCACCTTCATTAAATTCGTGAAAATGACGGCATAAATCTGCGGTCTGTTTGTATGATGCGTTGCTACTCGTGATGCGATGATGAATGTCCTTGTACAGACTTCTAATATGTTTTACAAATTCTTGACCATCGTCTGAGACTCTAGCATGCGGCAACATGGGTATGAGGTTGGTAGGTTTACAAGGTGGATGACCATGAACGATTTCAAAAGGACTCATGCCGATGGTACGGTCGACAGATGCATTGTAGGCAAACTCAGCACGCGGAATGATAGTATCCCAAGATTTGAGGTCGTCCCCAACCAAAGATTGTGATAGATTGCCGAGGCTTCTATTAACGACTTCAGTCGTACTGTCCGTTTGGAGATGAAAAGCCATAGAAAATTTGAGTTTTGTCCCCAAGAGGGGCCAAAGGGTCTTCCAAACGTAGCAAGTGAATCTGACATCTCTGTCCGATACTATACTCTTTGGAAGTCCATGTAAGCGGACAAATTCATTAAAATAAAGTTGAGCAACATGAGAAGCATCAAATGGAATGAAATGGGCCATTTTAGAAAAACAATTTACGACGACCATGATGGAATCATGATGCTTGAGAGTTCTCGGAAGTCCTAGAACAAGGTCGATGCTCACGTCGTCCCAACGTTAATGAGGGACTGGTAGGGGAGTATAGAGACCCGTGTTTTGTTTGACCTGCTTAGCAAGTGCACATACACGACATGGGATACAATATTTGCTACGTCGCGTTTTAAGGAAGGCCAAAAGAATCTATGCTCAACTATGGCGATCGTCTTACCACGCCAAAGTGACCACTTAGGCCTCTGGTGTGTGTTTCTAAAACAAGGAAGTCTCTAAGAGAAGTCTGTGGGATGCATAGACATTAGTCCTAGAATAGGAATCCCTCTGCTAGAATATAGTCTTGGATTTTTTAGTTAGGGTATTTTCCCAAGGATTGGATGATAGGCGCAAAATCTGGACAATCGATATATAGATCCTTAATATGATCAAAGCCAATTACCTCAATTTTCATGATGTTCAAAAGGTGGACGCGTCTACTTAAAGCATCGGTGACTCTGTTCTTGACGCCTCTCTTCTGCTTTAGGACAAAAGTACATGATTGAATGTATTCGACCCACCTAACATGCAAAGGATTTAGCTTCTACTACGAATGGAGGTACTTTAATGCCTCATGGTCGGAATAAAGAACGAATTCTTTAGAGAGCAAATAATGTCGCCAGTGACGTAGAGGTTGAAGAATGGCATAGAATTCTTTATCATAAGTAGAGTATTTAAGTTTGGCATCATTCAATTTTTTCAGTAAAGAAGGCAATGGGATGATTCTCCTGACTCAACACTCCACCAATTCCTAACACCGACGCATCACAAGCGATCTCAAATACTTTACTTAAATTGGGTAAATGCAGGATGGGAGCTTGTGTCATATTAAGCTTTATATCATCAAAGGATTTATGTGCTAATGTGGTCCACTCAAAATGATTACCCATTAGGCATTCGGTCATGGGTGCCATAATGGTACTAAAGTTAGAAATGAAGCGTCGATAGAAGGTCGCTAAACCATGGAAACTACGAGTGTCATGGACATTTCTAGGAGTCAGCCATTGGGTTATGGCAACTATTTTTTCTGAATCTACAGATACACGTTGTGCCGATAAGTTAAAGCCAAGGAATGAGCCATGATCAACAAGAAACGAACATTTCTTTGGATTGGCATATAATTGTTCGGCCTTTAGAACCTCACAAACGAGGCGTAAGTGGTGGACGTGATCGTTCCTGGATTTACTATAAATAAAGTATATCATCAAAATAAACCACAACAAAGTTTCCTATGAATGGTCTAAGGATGTGGTTCATCAATCACTGGAAGGTACTAGGTGCATTGGATAAGCCAAAAGGCATGACTTTCCACTCATATAATCCATCCTTGATTTTAAATGCGGTTTTCCACTCATCTCTAGGATGGATTCGGACTTGATGATAACCACTCTTTAGATGAATGGGAGATGTTTCCTCTCACGATCTTGGTTCCTATCCTCTGGTAGGTAGTAATCATCTTGGGGAGGATAATTTCCATCTTGTACCGGGTATCTATCCGCAGGTGGATAGGGATCGTTCTGGTGGGGATGGTTCCTATCATGGCCCGGGGTTCTATGCTCACGTGGATAGAAATTGTCTCGACGATTCCTGTTGTGGTCTGGCATTCTAGCCTCAAGAGGAATCAAATCATCTCGTTCGGGATGATTCTTATTATGACCCCCGGATATATTCTTGGGTCGATAGGGATCATCGGGTTTGTGATGATTTCTATCGTGATCCCAAGGTCTAGGTTCCGGCGGGTATGGATCTTCGCGATCACGACGATGCCTATAACGACCTTGTTTCTAATTGGTAAGTTCACTCACTAACCGCATCGATAAAATTGGTTAGACGATTGTCCATGTTCATTAATCGTGTATTAACGTCATGAAAACCATTTTGGACAGCGTATAACATAAGGTCAACATCCCCACGCGAGGAGGATGGTGGAGCGGGTGGAGACGAATCTTGGGTACGAATAGAGCCCTCATGACTATCTAGGGATGGTTCATTCATTACAGCGGAGATGCGTCTGCCTAAAGACAGATGCATGTAAGATGTGATGATGAATGAATGACGTATATGACTATGGAGTAGGTAGGCTGACACAGGTTACGCTCTGAAACCAATTTGATGCAGGATGACTAGATGTGGCGGAACTAGGTGATGACGCAAACTGGATTCTAGGACAACTAGGGGTGATGGGATAAAACAGACCACAAATCACAAGATCGAGTTCAAAAATTAAGTCCGGTGAAAATACTTATGGTGCAGCCCCTTTCCTCGTCGAGGGTGGGAGTACTGTCTTACAACCACCATGGTGATGCAAAAGCACCAAAATCAATAATTTTGAACGGGCGATTCACTTAGAAGACTCAAAATCAAAATCTAATCCGATGGCGGCAGATGAACACTCGAAGCATACTGGACGAAGAACACGGTGCCAAAGAGTGGAGTACCTTGGCACTTAATAGTGCATGAAGAGGTTGCGGGGAATTATTGATGCGTCGTTGGCGGGACGATGGACGTGTGCTTTGACAAGGTGTCACAGATCCAATTGCACGGTCAGTTGGCGGGGGGTCAAGGGGGGAGTCGCCCCCTTGCGGGGTGCGGGGCAACGCCCCGACACCTACACAGTACGCACGGCGACGAATGGCCGCGAGGGCATCCGGGGTCATGACAGGGGCATGCTAGCATTCGGGGACTCTACAGGCACAGGCAGACGGGGCACGCTTGGCACAAGCGGCTGGGCGCGCCATGGGTAGGGCGGCTGGGCACGCGGCGAGCGTAGTCGACTGGGTGGGAGTCAGAAGCAGGTGGCAGGGCGCACGGCGGACACGGACAACAAGGCGCGCGGCGGGCATGGGCGGGCGGGCGGGCGCACGGTGGCTGCAGGCGACCAAACACACGGCGCGTGGTGGCCTGTGCAGGCGGGTGCCTGTGCGGGCGAGAGCTTGCGCGGGGTGAGTGCTTGTGCGGGCTAGCGTCTAAGGCACAGGGCGGTCAGGACGCAGGGCAGCGGCCAATTAACAGGGAGCGGGTGGAAAGGGCATTTGGCGCAGGCGACTGGGGCATAGGGTGGTGGCCAAGGG
This sequence comes from Wolffia australiana, assembly GCF_029677425.1. NCBI lineage: Eukaryota > Viridiplantae > Streptophyta > Magnoliopsida > Alismatales > Araceae > Wolffia > Wolffia australiana. The sequence continues at coordinate 3,627,280 of NC_135843.1, forward strand.
CGCACCACGTGGCGGCGATCAACGATGGTAGTGATCGGCGGTGGCTGCGATCGGAATGGGATGGGGAAGATAGGGCGAGCCTTCCAAGGAGAGAAAAACTCAGCTCTTGAAATAAAGTCGCTAAATGTTCTTTTGCAACATTGACCTACATATAGGCCTTGGAGGAAAGAGAACATAAGAAATAAAATAACCATCAAGGATGAGGCGACGTGTCAACTCATCACATCATTATTGGTTCTACAGTTGTCGTTGGCGATGTGTCATGATGCAAGATATGTCCTACATAAGTGGAGGTGCGCCTGCCGTTGGTGCGTTGATGTGGTCGTCGTCATGATGGTTCTTTAGTTGACGTTGATGACGGGTTAGGATGTGAGTCGTCTCAGATGATGGTGGCGGCGCATCCAAAGATGCTGCGTTGGCATCGTTGCCACCAACGACAGAATCAGTCCAGTTTGTGTCATAAACGCCTTCGTCTCTCTGATGAGAGTCATGAGCTCATAGTCACTACTGTCGGTTGTCCGTCCTAGAGCATGGAGCGCAGCGAACCCCCACGAGTCGGTGCCTGAACGTACAGTCACATACCATTTCATCGCATCACATAGTCGCATCTTCGTAGACACCTACAGAGGACGTCTTTTGACAACATATGCATATCTCCCTAGTATCTGAGCATATCTCGGTACCGACTAGACGATGTCCCAGGTGTCGATCGACATTAGTGTCATGGAACGATTCACAGGTCCAGCCTCTAGAAGTACTGACATGAGAAAGAGGTTCCATGATCTCCACTTCTTCTCCAACTATTCTTGAAGATTTTGTTAATATTTTATCCATCAAGATTCTGGAGTGGGTGAGGGAGAAGGGACAAGGACTAAAGGTCAGGGGTGGGCAGCTAACTCTAGCTGGCTTGGGCGCACCTCCCTTATTTATATTTTTTTCATTCTTTTTCTTTGATCTACAAGAAAAATAATGGCTTTGTATTATGAAAGACATGGACATGAATTGAAAAGATATCTACAAAATACTCGAGGAAATCACCGAGGCACATATCACATATGTAATTCCACTAATTCTCGAGTGATATGTGATGAGCTGTTCAAGTGTGCTGCATTTGGATATATTCACACGATCCCTGGCATGTAAAATGTCCTCTCTTCGGTGGATGGGCCTATTCACACTCCATTGTTGTCTTTATAGTGTCGTGATATCATATAAAATAGAGATGGGCAGAAGGGAGAATTAAGGAGAAGGGGAAGGAGACTAAATAATTCTGGTATGGATGAACTTTGTTCAAGGCCTTACCCGATTTATATGACGTGGGTATTTTTTAGAAAACCCCATTTGTTAAATACCCTCTAGGCCTATGTAGTAGTCTAGTAACGACTCTAATGGCCCAATAACCATTATTGGTATTTCAACTTGATTGATGCTCAATCAATCAAACCTAATCGATAGGTGAAGTCTCCAGCCCATGGGTACCTGACTAGAGCTCGTGCTTTAGAATATATAAATGTGTATTGACACAGTCATGTAAGGTCTATTATTAGTTACCATGTACATAAAGTCCCACATCTATTTGAAGCTCAACGGAAGACTTGGGGTATAGTCAAGGAAGGCTATTGGTCATTTGAGTTAGTACTAATGCATGCTGAAATCATGAGAGAATTTTTTTGCGGCCTTCTACTTCTTTGGACAAGCACTTCATTGCATCATTTTCCTTGATGTCCCAGCTTTGATATGGGGGTTGGATAATCCCATCTATACAACTAATCATTCTTCATTATCTTTTTATGAACCCCAAATAAAGTTGTTTCGAATTTCTTGGTTAGAATCCCAACGAAGACTCGTAAGGCAGAGCCAACATACATGATGTAACATGATAGGGTCAGTCCGTCGCGTCACGCCACGGGGATAGGACTATATGAAATGACAGCAACGTGTCAAGAGGCATGCAAATTTAATTTGGAAACTCAACAGGAAAACGTAGCGTGCAACTGCTCCGGGGCATGGCTCAGGTGACGACACCAAGGAGTGTTGAGCCTTGTCCAGTCTCCCAATGATCTGTGAGCTCAGCTCAAGGGCCAGAGACATGGGGGACGAGTTATCATCCAACGACGTCTGTACCATCGTAATCAACAAACAAGTCCAACATCGTCAAGAATGACCCTATTATAAGATGGTGGCTAATCCTATGTGGCTAAGAACAGATGTCTCAAGACAAAGGAGAAGAAGGAGGCCAATACTTGAAGAGATAATGATATTGCAAAAATAAAAGGGAATTACCAGATGGAGAGAAGTAACATCAGTGAGAGTTGCCGGACTCTATTGACGAAGCCAGGCCATACAGGTTGATTGAGAAGAGTGCAAATCCAAGAGGGCCATCAACCGCCGATGAGAACGATCAAGGATGGAGTTCAACGTCTAGTCTGCTTCCCCCACCCAGGTGGGAATGGATACTGCAGCCAACTTCCAGAATTTGTGGTCGATAGTAGACGCTGAACCCTGCTACTATGTTGTGTTCACAAAGGCAACCAGCGTGGCGCGATCACGGTGCGACCCCAAGCGAGTCCGTGCGGGCCGTGATGACCTAAGAGTGCAGGTCTGTAGTCTTGAGTCCCCTGGTCTGGTCCTACAGGTTTGGAGTAATGTCGGTGTAGTTATGGTCGAGCCCCATGGAATCGAGATGACCGCAAGGGCTGGTCAACGCCTCGAACTGCCTTGTACTCGCATGACTGGCCTGAGACAATCTTTATATGCAGAGGTCATGGATGTTGCGAGTGATTCCCCCTGTGGATTACCCTGACGGGCTTGTCAGCAGGTAGGAACAAGCGAGACCGCTTGGGAGGGAAGAGGATTGCCAGTGGAGGAGTTGGAGGATAGTGTACCCAGTCGCCACACCCACCGTGAATCGCTCACACTTTCGGTTGGACAGGATAGGGACTAGGCACAGCGTGGACTGTTGTTGGCGAGGAGCCGCACGATTGAGGATCCAACTTGATGGCCAAAGCATCAACGCATCCGCATTTTTTTCCTAGGTTTGGTTAAAGTTCATATTTAAATAAACTATGTACTAGTGGTCTTAAGAGGGGGACCCTTTCCTAATGGGTTCCCCCCTCTTGGATCCCTCCTTAGGGGCCATTATCCTTCCTACATAATGGAAGGAGAGGGCACTTGACAGAAAAAGTCTTCTTGAATCTGTGGAAAGAAACCCGTTTCGTTTTGAGAGTACGAGACTGAAAGGCCGGACGAGATGGGGCAGACTTTGGCCACCGTCCCATTCCGCCCACCCCACGCCCTTTCCGTCAGAATGGGTCGGCGGTCCCAAGTCGGAGGACCGCCGCCCAAATCGTGGGGCTGCTGCCCGAGTAGGGGCCACAGCCGCCCAAGCCGCGGCCGTCGCCGTGAAAAGCGGCCGCAGCTGCTGCCGCCGCCCGCATCGGCCGTAGCCGCCCGCAGTGGCCGCAGCCGCCCGCAGCGGCCATAGCCGCACGCCGACGCGAACAGTGGCCGCCGCGAACAGCCGCTGCCGCACACAGCCGCCACGCGGCGCTACCGCGTGCAGCCGGCGTCGCGATCGGCAGCCGCTGCCACGATCAGCGGCCGCAGCCGCATGCAACGGCCGCAGCCGCGGCCACGATCAGCGGCGGCCGCCACCCACAGTGGGCGCTGCCACGATCAGTGACCGTCGCCGCACGTTGCGATGAAAGCCGCTGCGCAACGGCCACAGCCACCCGCAGCGCCCGCAACCGCCTGCAGCCGTCCGCAACAACCCGGGCCGAGCACGTCGCATGCGGCATGGGGTCGCGCGGTGCCCATGCACGACTGCCCGCTACCCCGGACCATGGTCCTTGGGCCCCGAGTTGCGCCTCGCACATGACCGCCCTCCTGAGAGCCCCATTGCCATGCACACATCTCGAGGATGCCACGATAGCCCTATGCCCCTTACGGGCCTAATTCCATGGGCCGCCGTCAATCTTGGTGGCCCGATCTGTCCCAAGCCCGAGGCCTATTACCTCGAAGGAGGTCCGTTACCGCGGCCACTCTCCCGGCTATCTTCGGCTGCCGTTGCCGCCGCCATCCTCGTCCGCCGCCACCTTCAGTCACCGTCATCTCTAGCCGCCGTCGCTGCCATCTCCGGCCACCGCCACACTGTTGCTGACCACCGCGGCTTACAGCACGATGTCGCCGATGGACGTCTTATGCAGCTGCTAGTTTGCCGCCATCCTCGCTATCCGGCCAGCTCAACAGCCCCCTTGCACCAATAGTCGGGCCCACCAACGCCCCGAACACTATCCGTGGAGCACAGACCACATGGAGAACAGTCACCCTCACTTTTACGAATTGAGGCCCGCATAGGACCTTTCCGGGACACCCACTGACAAGTGGGACATGCAGTCCAAGATGAACGTCCCCGAGAGGGACAGGCGGACCCACGCTCCCACCGCAGGATGTCGACCGCGTCCGTCCTGCATCACAACTGGTGGAGAGGGAGTGGGATGGAAGAGAAGCAGCAGCGGGCAGAGGGGAAGAATCGGGCCCCGGCGGGTCGATCTTGAGGGCAGCTAAAGGAAAGGTGAGGGGTCGGAAGTAGGTCAAGAGGCCAGAATTCTCCCCTCCTAATGAAAACGAAGGGGAAGATGTGAGAAGGGAGCGGACAAGGCAGTAGTGAAACCCTAGAAAAATGTTAACTCTTCCTTTCTTTCAAGCAAAAAGTCTATCTCCCAAGTCCCCCCCCTTCCCTTTATAGTGACTGAGAGAGGGAGGGGTTGGGTCAAAAGGGTGCCCTAATGGGCTCCTCTAGTGGAGAGGGCGTAGAGGGCTTCCCCCCCTCCCCGAAAGGATAGAAAAAAGGGTGGGAGGGGGGAAGAAAAGCCATGCATGGTTTCCCCCCTTCAAAAGAGTAAACAAAATGACAAAGACACACAAAACTCATGGGAGACGGGGGAGGAGGGGGGGAACCCACACACACTTAAGAGGGGGCCTTCCCACAATTAAGTGGCGACAAAATAAAACCAGCGATGCGAGGGCACACCTCCTTCCAAAACCACAAAGGACCTCCAAAAACTATAAATTGCATGGATTTGGAATAAAACTCCGTGGGGTGAGTGCGATTTTAAACCTGGTAGTGGAAGTTTGGTTTTTTCGTTTCAGCTCGGGCTCCACGTTGCAGCTGATGATGAGCTGGGGCATGCCGGGCGAGGTGTTCTCCATCAATACCACTGTTTGTCCACAAGAAGTCTTTGGCCTCTCAAGTCTAAGGACACATTATCCAATCATAGTTGTTTGATTTTATGGTGGCCTTTATATTCATCCACTCCACTTTGGTTATTCTGACTACATCAACTAGAAGCCAACATAGTGGGAAAGCAATAAAGTGTATATAATTTTCATTATCTGGTATTTCTAAATATAATATTACATTAAAGTTCCATAATCATTTTATAAAACAAAATTAATTATGTTTAGAAGAAAACTCATATCATCATAGTAGGGAAATGTTTTGAACCTAGTTCGCACCATTTCCAATTGATTATATGATATTTAATCCTAGAATATATATATATATATATATATATATATATCTAATTGGAAAAGATAAAATAAAATAACAATTTTACTCTTTGAATATTTGCTTCTTAATATTAGACCCTTATTTTTCTTCTCATTAAAAATAAAAATACTGGCGTGCAAAAGAGCTGAAAAAACTCACATGGGTTTCTAATCTTCTTTAGTATACAACGTGTGTTGGATGCAATCCGCTGTTTTACCACACCTCAACTAACTCGTGATGGGGACAATGTTGAGTTTGAAGTGTAGGCAGGCAAAAAACTCATTTGAAGAAACCTTTGCTAAACACAATATCTACTTGATCCTTGCTTGATGTATATGCAACGTAGTGATGTATATTTGAGACACATTCTCCCTTAAAATCAAAATCAATTTTGATATGTTTTCTGTGATCTTGAAATATCACAACTCATGTGAGATATGTGGCATTGATGTTGTCGTGATAGAGCATCATGATACACTTAGGAAGGTGTAATTTTCTTATTAGGAAGTGGATCCCTAGAAGCTGTGTGATATTTACAGGAGCTTTGTATTATGCTTCGGTACTAGAATGGGCATCAATGGTTTGTTTCTTTGAACTCCAACATATGAAGTTATTGGCATGAGAGATTAGATATTCCCCGTGGAGTTTTGGTCCACAAGAGATCCAACCCATTCGGCATGACTAAAAGCAGAGAGAGTAAAGTTAGAACAATGATGAATGAGTCTATAAAAGACGATACCTTTAAGATATCAAAGATTTTCACAACAATTCGATGGTGAAAGGTTGGTTGTTGCATGAATTGACATGCTTGGATGATTGTAAAGGCTATGGTAAGGGCTAGAGATGGTAAGATATTGGAGGACACCCGAATTGCAAGGATAATAGGTGCCATCATAGATAGTAGTGTGTGGATGGGAGGATGAGCTGCAACTACATGGGTTTGATGTGAGTTGGCAAGAGCACCTATTTTCCTAATGAAGAAGAGAAGATATATTATTTTATTGGGAGAGAAAAATGCATTGAGAATGAGGTTAGAGTTCAATACCAAGAAAGAAACATGTACGACCAATATCACAATTACTAAATGCATATTTAATATGATGGATGGTCAGCTCCATGTTAGTGTACTCAGAGCGAAGAAGAAGAATGTTATTAACAAAGATAAGAACTAAAATTTGGGAGTGAGACTTAATTTGAAAATAGAGAGAAATATCAGTCTTGGATGTAGGAAAACCAAGATGCAGCAGATAAAATGCGAGTTTGGAAAACAAAGCTCACAGGGTTGGATTGAGACAATAAATCATTTATTGTAGAAGACACACATGAATGGGAAGTAGAGAATGTCAAAAATTAGGAGGTTGTCCATGAATATGTGATTAGCCAAGTCACAAAAGGGAATACATTTGAGAAATTTAGTTTGCGAATGGACTAGGATGGATTGATAGCAATGGAAAGCAAAAGGTGAATAGTAGTGACTTTGATAACTAGGCTAAAAGTATCAAGGAAGTCAAACCCATATTGTTGACAATAAGCTTGTGATAGTAATCTGGCTTTGCGTATGTTGATAGACCAATCAGCATGATATTTGATGCTGTAGTTCCATTTGTTGCTGAGAAAGTTCATATGCGAAGGCCGAGGAAACAGAACCCACATCTTGTTGCAAAGGAGAGCATCAAATCCAACCTACATTATATTGTTCCAAATCCGATCATTAAGTGGCTTGAGACGTTATAGTGAGTATGGTTACCGAGTGTGAGTAGTTGAGGTGAGTGTGTTAATGAAAGGTGTGATCAGAATTGCTCAAGTGTGATCGACTATTGTGAGAGGATGAATGTGAAAAGGTTGAGAGGATGTATCACGAGGCAAACATCAGTTGTGTATGATGGGACATAGGTACTAGGAGAGGTCAGATGAGAGGGATCGAAGAAAGGAAAATGTGAAAGGGGTGGACTGTGGAGAACAGATGATTATGAGTCAAGAATGGGCATGTTAAAAGGGGTGGAAGGAGAATATGGTCGGGCAGTGGTGGTACTTAGCCCGGTAGAGAAGATGTAATATACGTTGATGAGGTGAGAAAGGTTATAGTGCCAAGTAGGGACAGCATGCAAGAACATTAAAGGATTTAAAGGTGCCGTTGAGAAAAACATTTTCAATGAATTTAAGATAAAGGCAAATCTAGCAATTACCAAAGTACATAAATCAACGCCGATATCCTTTGTCATAAATTGTAGCCAAGTGTCACACGGTCAAATCTCGAGCTAAAACAATTGCTCGGATCTGGCACGTGCCGGCCTTAGTGCTTGGATCAAAACACTGAGCAGCTTTGATCTCTTGTAGCAGAAGTCTCTTGCAATAGCTTAATATTACATAAAGGGGTTAGAGAAGAGTATGGGAATGCAGCCCCATCAAGGAATAGTGTCACTGCATTGATATCATAAAAGGTTACATCGTAGTCGTGATTATTACATGGGGTAATACCAGGGATGATAACAAAGTAACGAGACGAGGCACCTCACTCTATTATACTGTCCCCCTTGTGCCTCACGGCCTGCCGCTCTGTGCACGCGCTCTCGCCAGTCCTTCTGCTACACATGTGCCCCCAGGCCAGGCGTCGAGCACATGCAGGCGTGACGATCACACACGCCACCCCTGCCTTGGGGATCACACATGCCACCAGCAACCGCACTGACACCTATTGTGTGGTGACTGCACGATGCCGCCACATTGGGCGCCTCAAGCTGGGCGCAACGCGCCCTGCACTACCCTCTGGGCACCACACACCCATGCTACCTTGGTGCTCACTATGCACCACTACCTTAGTGTCCTGGCGGGATGTCTTCCACCATGCGTCTCGCACACGCGATGCGCACGAGGCCTAATAACATGCCAATAGGAGCTAAATCAGTGTTAATTTCAATATTTTTTGGTCTTTTAATGGTTAAAAATACTAATTTTTAATGCATGTTATCTTGATTTTAGGTTAAAAGAACAATTTGCTTGAATCTCATGTTAAATAATATGTTTCATAGATAATTAGGTCAATATATACATTTTAAACATTTTTAAGAAATAATTTGAGAATAAATTAAATGTTTAATTGACCACTTCTATAAATAAAAATATATTAAACAATAAAAAGGCATTTTAGAAATTAAAAAAAATCTTTTATCACATTAATAAACATATTCTAGGATTTATTTGAGTTTGTTTTCAATTAAAAATGTTTTTATATTTAAACTTGCCCATATCGGGCCAGTTTTGGCGCTCACCGGGGTGTTACATTGCACTGGGCGTGGGAAACCACCGCGGACCAATCAGCATGCGTATTAGTTGGATCGCCTCTGCCTCTTGGTCAAAATGGGCCTGCACATTCAACATCGCTCATTGGTGCTTGTTCCTCATCGTGTCTTTGGGATCTAGTATTTATTTCTTTCGAATCGATACATGAAAGACTGGATGGACCATCAGCTGACGGGGTATGTTGGGCTGGTAGGAAACTCTTTCTATCTTTGTATCTTGATTGGTCCGCGGTGGTTTCCCACGCCGTTTGCTATATTTCTATTACTTTGAATTCTTAAAGTGTTATTCTCTTGATGTAAATTTTAAATATATATTTTTCATAATCTATGATTTGTGTTTGGTATTTTATATATTTTTCTCTTAAATTAAAACCCTTTTCCAACAGTTTTTCTATTAACATAATAGTTACTTAAAGGCATAGTCTAGTTATAGTCATTGTGAGGGTGACTAACTTACCATTTTGTGAACAACTATTTTTTAAGCTGCTCAACTTTAATCACATTTCGTACATAATAATATATGTGAATAACTATGTATGCGTAGACATATATGGTTCGAAATATTTTTAGTTAAGTTGTATACACACAGTGGGAGTGACTAATTTCTAAGTGCATAAAAAAATATGTTAAGCCCAGTATGCATTTCACTATTTGAAAGTTGATAAAGCAACATAAGAATCATGAACACAATTTATGTACGAAGTTTTTTGCAAAAGTTCATTTACATGATTTGGATACACATCGCATAGAATGTTTTGGCTCCTCCAATGGCCTCCACTTTGAAATCCAACTAATTAGAGACAAAAAATCCGAAGATCATGCACTCGGTGATTGTACGCCTAGAAGCGCTCTTCCAGAAGGCAGCATCAGCAAAGGGCAGTGAAGCTGGAGACCTAAAAGTCACAAGAACTTTGAGTAAAAAGTGAGAAAGCGTGAGTATGAAGTTATACAAAAGCATAACTTAAATAGGTCTGACTTGTAGCAATGAAAACAAGTTGGTGTTGGCCAGACCCGATGGTAAGATATTCAAGAAGATACCACTCTATTTATTTCAGGCAGAGGTAAAACAAAAACGTTGGATGATTCAATAGAATGCATTCACTCTTCCTATGTTTTCAAACACGTGCCAACATAAGAAAGAACTTAGCATGCCAACTTATTGAAACTTTATTCGTTATTATCACATTCATCAACAAATGCCTAAAAGTCAAAAGAACATTAAGTAAAAAGAAAGAGAGCATGAATATAAAGTTATAAAACATCAGAAATTAATTAGGTCTTACTTTTGGCCAGTTATGGGGAGTTTAACCCATATATTAAAACATTAACGTAAATAGTTCATTTTTGTAATGAAAATGAATATCAATATACGGGTTGAGAATGCAAAGAGGATTGCGACTTACTTTAGTTCTCAAAAAAAATGATACCTGGACTTAGATCAGGGCAGAAGACATCAACAAGGCTAGAAGAATGGAAAAAAAATATTATTGAACAACGATTACTACAGCTGCAAAACAAAATCCAATAAAATTACCTTAGAATATTGGGCCGATAGAAGTAAATTAAGAGTAATAACCTAAAATAGTCTTCGTAGTCAGAAAAGTCATTTGCACTATCTCCATCGCATAGCTGAGTATTCTCGCCACGTAATTAACACTTCAGTGTCACCAGGACCTTGATGCTTTCAGTAGTAAGCTGTGCCCGCTTGAATGTGATGACTGCACATTGATGGCGCGACACCGTCCGACGCCGTAGGGTCTTCACACGAGGAGCCAGCACCGTCATTGAGCCCACCACCGACACGTGTCCAGCCGACAAGACGAGCCGCAGCATCGACGCGAAACCTCGAGCTCAGATATACGGCGTGATGACACGCCACCTTCAGATTGTTTTACTTGTTTCTTATTTTCTCATCATCGCTTTCCATCTTTATCATTTTGTCGTTTTAGCGAGGGGAAGAACCCATATGAGGATTGATGAGTCACTATTCATGTGTGCAAAACTACATGTAATAAGGGGTTATGAAGACATTTTAAATGAAATGAACATGCATTTTAGGTTAAAATCCCACTTTTATGCAAAGATTCATTCATTGTGTAGAACTTCACATTTTTATGCTTTTTGCATTTATAAACATATTAAGACATTTGATGGTTAAATAAAGAAAAAAAATCAGACAAGAAAAAAAATGAATATTAATAACATAAATAGAAAAATTTAAAGTGGGCCGCAGCCATGCCAAGGCGCAGCCTTGGCGAAGCGCACCGCACACGCTGCCCGCAGCCGCAACAAAGGCTGCAGCCGCATGCGACATGAGCAGCGCAGGCCAGCTGACGGCCACGCCTCAGAGCAAGAGAAGAGATTTGTCCGCGCCCTACAGTAAGTGTGGATTTAATTTCAGTTATAAAAGAACGAAAACAAAATATATACCAAACCCTGTTTTTGAAACTGTCAATATGGGATTACGAAATCTCATATTTCAAACGCACTCGGGCCGGGCCGATAATGGAAATGAATGATCGCGGCCCATCGCGCCGAGATCTTAAATAAAATCCAAAACAAAACCCGTCCGGGCTTCGAGCCATCCTGGCCCGAAGCCCGCGTCAGTTCGGGCTTTTATCAATAAATGGGTTGTAATCTTGACCGTCAATCTTCCTTTGGAAGATCGAACGGTCAAGATCATCTTTTACTTTCTTTTATTTTATTTTCAGGTCGACAGCTCATCCAAACATGCTGCCGTGGACGAATCAGAAAATGTCGTGTAGCAGCGAACACTGACGTGGAAATGCTGACGGACCAAGGGTCTAGTGAAAATAAATGGGTCCACGGCTACGATTTAATCGTAGCCGTTGGACCCCCTAGAAGGGAAATCGGACGGTCAGAATGACCGCTGATCGTCCCCTTCATCCCATCGTCGCCTCTGTCCCCGGCGAAGTCAATCCGGCGACGAGAAGGCGGATTTTCTCTGATTCGCCGCCGGAAACTTCGCCAGAATAATCCCATACCGGTCAAGAAGGTCATCCGACCATTCCTGAACTATAAAAGGATCATGAATCACTAAAAACATTATCTTTTTGCCGCCGAACTGAACGCCCATTTTGAAATCAAAATTAACGACGGTGGGAAGATCCTCCGCTTTTTCTCAACTCTCTGGAATCTCTCGGTCAACGGTAGTGACAGCGTGGCGACCTGAAGGGAGATCAGGAAGAGATAAGAGAGGAAGGAGGAGCAGAGAGCTTACCTGAAGGACGACGCATCCAAAGAAGGATCAGGAGCCTCCGGCGATCCCAAATTGACGCAGAAATCCGTTAAGTGCTTTGGTTTATTATTATTATTATTTTTTCATAATTCGTACAGTTTCAAGAAAGAACAATTAATCTCATTAAACGTTTTCCTCGAAATTGAATGAAATTGATTTCGAGTAAAAACATAAAAAAACTCTTTCGAAAACTCTCTCACACATTTCTTCAAATACCTTACATGCAATCTTTAAAACGATATTTTTAAAACCCATTTGAATACTTTTCCACCAATTAAAAATCTCCAAAAATATGTAATAAAATTTGGAAAGATATGCTTCGTATTACAAATCCATCTTGAAGTGAAATGCAGTGAAATTCGATCTCGTTCCTTATAAAACAAATCATAAAAATCTGGAATCCTCTTTTAGACATTTCATCAAACACTTAAATTCCAGAATTTGCCCCAGCATTTTCTCTTATAATTTGACCTCTAAAAATTATACAAAAATTTGCTAAAATCACTAATCTGCTTCCCATACCTTTCTAAAAAGTCCGAGGTCGAAATAAAATCAGTAAGGATATTTTCCTTTATAAATCACCATTAAATCCATCCTTACTTTCACTTAGAGATGAAAAAAAAATACCTAAGTGTGTTTGTTAGCCATCCTACTCATTAGTTAAGTCTACCTCTAAGAGCCAATCCCTGTGGAGACAACCTTACTCACCTCTATACATATCTGAGTAAGTTTACTATTACAAATTATTATTTGATTGAAGCGAAAATAACAACGACAATATACACCCCATTTTTGCCTTCATCAATGATATCTTCCACTCCCACCTACCTTAGTGGGCCTTACAAGCCCCTTTATTTTCTTCCCTTTTCTTTTCTTTTTCCCCTTGTTGTGTAAGGGGGGCACATTTCACACTTCCTATATAAGGCGGGGTGGGCGCCCCCCCAAAGACACTCTTGATTTTCTATGAAATATAACATTAGAAGTTGAAGAGTCACGTTCGTGGAGGAGAGAAAGAAGAAGAAGAAGAGGAAGAAGAAGAAGGAAGAAGAGAAGGAAGAAGAATAAGAAGAAGGGAGGAAGGAGGAGAGTAGAAGCAACGGCTGTCGCCCGCCTTACCCGCGTCGTCGCTCGCCAACACTCGCCGTGGATTGCCAACCCCGCCATTGCTCGCCACTCCCAAGCCGCCGTTTGTCAGTCCCTGCCTCCGCTCGCGGCTCTCACGCCACTACCGCCAATCTCGTGCCATCACCCACCGCCCTACGCCCTTCCTCACCGACTCCGCATGAACCACCGCTCGACGACTCATCACCGCCGCCCGTCATCCCTCCTTCCATGGCTACCGCTCCCAAGCGTTGCGCGAGCAGCCATCCGCGTGCGCCGTGCGAGCTGCTGTCTGCGTGAGCCGATGCCGTCTCCCCTCAGCCTCGGCCAATGCCCCAGCGCCCACGGCTTTGAGCCGTGCTGCTAAGCCGGCCCGCGCCCGGTGGCTGAGCATCGCCTAACGATTGCGCCGCTCCTGTGCCAAGACAAACCGCCACGCTTCTGCATCCACCGCCCTCGAGCGCGCCCGGTCTACTCGTGCGCCTATGTCGACGCTCGCCCAGCGCCCTACACCCGCTCCACCTTCCCGGCAGTCTCGGACGCCTCGCCCCCATCCGGCCCAACCGACGCCTGTGTCCCTTGCTGTTTCCCCCGGATCCCCTGATACGAAATATCTGTCGCCAGCGCGACGAAGGTACCCCTATTCAACTGGTCTTTACGTCTCTTACTTACTCTAGTGCACCTGCGATTCGCCTCCTCCGTGCTTGGGTTAGATATAGGTGAGTGAGACAGGTTGAGAAGACAACGAATTTAAACGAGAGTCTTACCTACCCGGTATGAGTCGGGTTCGCCCGACGCGTGTGAGCATATCTACGAGGTATCCCTGTTCAGCGACGTACTCGCCCTCGACCCTCTCAGGGGAGGTTCGGGAGGTCCGTTTGACCTCATCAGAAGCGATCCTATCATTCTCTGGAACGGCAACACCGCACCTCGACGCATGCATGTACCATAGTAGGGCTTTCACGCATCATCGTCATCATATATACCTGCCCATTAGAATTCTCGGACGACGCTGCCTGTCGTCGTCTGATTGAGATCCTGATTTGATACCGAGCCGCTACCCTCGGTATCGACCGGACGACGTCTTGACGATGTCCGGCATCAAATTGGTCGCCAACAGCACGTCTCCGACTTTGCATCCGCATCTAGTTGCGTCCGCATTATATCGTTTTTTCGAACATTCATATAGCAATTCCAAGAATGGCCATAGAGACAAGATCCACACGGATGGCACAACTTAGAGGTTCTACCTCCCCATGACGAAGTGAACCGTCGCACGACGAGAGTGGCAATGATACTACCCTCTCGGGACCTGTGACGCAGGTAGCCGACTGATAACACCCTAATTTCGGTCTTTATTTCATGTTATTAGCATGATTTATGCATTTAAAAGGCTTAAATTTGGGTTGTTATCATATATTTACACAAAAATAATGCTTCCAAGTAATTTCTGATTTTTCCCTAATTTTCTGTTAATTATATGAATTTTTAAGGATTTATTGAAGCTCAAAATAATTATTTTTGGATGAAAATGGCACATTCAAAAGTTTATTTCGACATTTATCAACATGGGAATTAATCAGGGAATTTTCTAGAATTTTCTAGATTTTTTTACGAATTTTTAGGAATTTTCTGGGATTTATTTCAAGAAGAAATGCATTTATTCTATGAAAAAGGGCATATTTATAAGAGAAAAAAATGTATTTAATTAATTTATAGACTTTTCGGGGCCTTTTTGCAATGTTTCGTTGCAAAAAGACCCTGAAAACAGCTCTCGGTCGCCACGGCAGGCGTAAAGATCCTATTTAAAATCATTCAGGGTTTTATTGCAATTTTTAATATATATTTTTAATGTTTTAGGAGAAATCGGAGGAGAGAGAGTGCGCCATGGGCATATACGCAATTACTTTTGGGCGGCGTCCAAAAGCAATTCCAAGCTTTTTAAGGACTTTTCTGCAAAAAGGAGGATTCAAAATGCGCCAGCCAATGAGAGAGCGACACGTCATTGCGTGTTTAAAAACGAAACTAATAAATAAATCAATTTTAAATCCAATGGATTAAATTGGTTTAAAATTGATTTATTAATAACTTTTGATCCTGAAGTCCGATTGAGATGATTTTTTTATGAATTTGTTCGTCTTGATCCCCTCTTTCTATCTGTATGGTTAGATGATTCAGATCTAGCCTACATTGATAGATAAATATTAAGTACTAAACGGGGGTAAAATGGTGATTTTTACCCTATAACCTAAGTATAAAAGCTAAATTTCGAGAGGGGGAGCTCATTCTGGATGGTGCTCTATCACAGCTGCAAGACAGGGAGGAGCTCTAGCTTGGATCAAGTTATCTGGTACTTTTTTTCCTTGATTGTATTTGAACTTTTATGCATTTTGAATGAATTAGGTTAAGTTGTTTGTTTCTTCATCTCTATTCTGATCTGAACTTCTAAATCGCTTGGCTTGAGCGGCATGTACAAGCCCTAATTAGGATTGAGAGGAGAAATTGAGGGATTTACCTTGGCATTCAATTGCATTCCAAAAGAAAACTCTAAAAAATTTAGTTTTAATTCTTAGGAGATTAAGATTTCCCTTTTTATTTCTGATTTAGCAAATTCTCAAAACCAACCAAAACTTAAATCAAAAATTTCTTCCAACCTCTCTAATTGAATTCTTTGATCCATCCAATTGGATCAATTAATTCAATCTAGAGCCCACATTTCTTATTTTCATCTCATCTCTTCTACCCCCCTCTCTAAATTCTCACCTAATTAGGGTGACTTGATCCTCATTGAAGATCAAATTCACTCTAATTAGGATCTAAAACACCAAAAATAAAATCAAATTGAAATTCCTACTTGCCTCCCTTGGACGACACTCATACTTATCACTATACATATTAAGTAGAGTTTTATAAATTTTATTGCATAAGCCAAAAATTCACAACGACAAGGGCTAAAAAATTTGCGTAATTTTTACCCCTATTTTTGGCTTATCAGCTACCGTTGATACCTCATCCGACGCCGTACCAGGTCTCATGGATCGACGCATCGACCATTCGGTCAAGATGCAGTGCTATGTGCCGTTGAAGATGAGTACCTACGACGAGAAGGTCCTATGCGACGTCCTAGGCAGACCGTGGTGCAGCTATCTGGACGAGCCAACACTTGCTCATTCATCTACGGTGGACGCCGACTCGTTTGGTACCCCTCGGTGCGGATACCCTCGTTGCCCACGCGATCAGCGCCGGCGGCCCCGTGCCCCACGCCTACAGCCATTGTCACCAATGGCTTGATCTTCCGACGGGAGCTGGAGGACGGCGACGACCCGCCCCCGGTCTGTTATGCAGTCACTTTAGCATACGGACCCACCATGGCAGCCCAGGACGTTCCGCCCTCGGAAGTCGTCCAACTCCTTGAGGAGTATGATGATGTGTTTCCGGCCGAGCTCCCTAGCGAGCTCCCGCCTCTTCGGCATATCCAGCACGCCATTGACTTAGTTTCCGGAGCTACCCTCCCAAACCTGCCACACTACCGGATGGACCCGGTTAAGTACGAGGAGTTATATTCGCAGGTGAAGGAGCTCCTAGCGAAGGTCCTGATCAGGGAAAGGCTCAACCCTTGCGCTGTTCCGGCACTGCTTGCCCCCAAGAATGACGGCACTTGGAGGATGTGTTGTGACTCAAGGGCCATCAACAAAATCACGGTAAAGTACCGTTTTTCGATCCCGCGAGTACAGGATTTATTCGACGAGATGGTCGGCGCGTGTATCTTCTCTAAGATAGACTTACAGCGGCTACCACCAAGTCCGTATTAGACCGGGAGACGAGTGGAAGACGGCCTTCAAGATCAAGGATGGACTATTTGAGTGGAACGTAATGCCCTTTGGATTGTCCAATGCACCGAGCACCTTCTAGAGATTGATGAATGAGGTGCTTAGGCCATTCATCGGATGATTTGTCGTCGTCTATTTTGACGACATCCTAGTCTATAGTAAGACTAGGACGGAGCACGCACAGCACCTACGGCGCATCTGCGACTCACTGCGACGGGAGAAACTCTACGCGCATCCGAAGAAATGTTCCTTCTTCACATCCGAGGTCTCTTTTCTAGGTTTTATCTTATCAGCACGCGGAGTGGCCGTCGATCCATCTAAGGTCGAGGCTATAGTGTCCTGGCCAAAGCTGAAGAGTATACACGATGTACGGAGCTTCATCAGATTGGCGACCTTTTATCGACGTTTCATACCGGGCTTTAGTGGCATCACCGCCCCTATTACGGACATCCTCAAGAGCGACAAATTCGAGTGGACCGGTCTGGCTGACCAAGCCTTTGAGCTTCTCAAGAAGCTCATGACCGAGGCTTCGGTCCTGAAGTTACCAGATTTTAGTGACGTCTTCGAGGTCGCCTGCGACGCATCCGGAGTCGGCATTGGCGACGTACTTAGCCAGCGAGGACACCCGATCGAGTTCTTCAGCGAGAAGCTGAACGACACTCGCAAGCGGTACGACAACTATGACCGAGAGTTTTATGCTCTCGTCCAGTCCCTCCGCCACTGGCGACACTATCTGCTACCGAAAGAGTTCGTCCTCTTCTCGGATCACGAAGCCCTCCGTCATTTGCACGACCAAAAGAAGGTCAGCGATCGCCACGCGAGGTGGATCGCTTATCTACAGGACTTCACATTCGTCATCCGCCACAAGAAGGGCAAGGACAACGTAGTTGCTGATGCCCTTAGTAGGCGCCCTACCGTCCTCAGCATCATGACCACCCAAGTCATGGGTTTCGAAAAGATAAAAGAAAACTATACAGATTGCCCAGATTTCTCCGACGTCTATGCATCACTCACGAGCTCATCCCCGACTCGGTCCAGGGATTACTTATTGGACGACGGATATCTGTTTTACGGGCGACGACTGTGCATACCAAGAACGTCCATCCGGGACTTCTTGATCCATGAAGTCCACGCGGGTGGACTAAGTGGTCACTTTGGAGTTGCGAAGACCATCCAAGCCCTTGAAGAAAAATTATACTGGCCATCTCTCAAGCGAGACGTCGGGAGATTCGTATCACGGTGCCTTACCTGTTCTCGTGCCAAACTCACGAAGCAGAATACTGGGTTATACACCCCCCTCCCGGTTCCCGATCAACCTTGGGATGATGTCAGCTTAGATTTCGTCTTAGGGTTACCTAAGATAATCCGGCGTCACGACTCCATCATGGTCGTGGTCGATCGTTTTTCGAAGATGGCCCATTTCATTCCGTGCTCGAAAACCTTCGATGCATCGAGGATCGCCCGACTCTTCTTCAACCACGTCGTCAAGCTACATGGCGTACCAAAGACTATCGTCTCTGACCGAGACGTTAAATTCACTAGTTACTTTTGGAAGACGTTGTGGGTCCTCATGGGAACACAACTGAAATTTTCATCAGCTTATCATCCCCAGACGGATGGTCAGACCGAGGTTGTGAACCGCAGCCTCGGTAACTTATTGAGATCCATTGTCGGCGACCATGTTGTTGCATGGGATCAGGTTCTGCCTCGCGCAGAATTTGCTTACAATTACTCGGTGAACCGCACTACGGGCAAGGCGCCATTCGAGATCATCTATGGTCAACTACCGCGTAGGCCCCTTGACCTCATACCATTGCATGACAAACATAGAATTTCAGATAATGCATTAGAATTTGCCGAGTACATTAAGAACATGCATCATGACATTCATTCACGCATTTCATCTATGAACGAGCAGTATAAGGCTAAGGCAGATAAGAGTCGTAGGTCTGTGACGTTCTCCGAGGGAGAACTGGTCCTGGTCAGATTGAGGCCCGAGAGATACTCTCCTAGGGTCGCTACGAAACTCCACGCTCGTAGCGCCGGGCCTTTCCCGATAGCCCAACAGATCAACGACAACGCCTATGTTGTGATCATCCCGCCGACTTGGGGGATTACTTCGACGTTTAATGTTAGTGACTTATCCCGCTACCAACCCTCGCCACCTATCATCGAGCCTCACAGCCAGTCGATCCTTAGTAGCAAAGAGAGTGAGAGCTCACCCACCACCTCCCCGTTTCCAACCCTTGTACGGCACGACGCGATAGAAACGGTACTGCAGGAGGTAATTAACGCTGAGGGGGAGCGAGTTGGCCGCACTTTTCTAGTCCATTGGCAGGGGCGCCCTTCTTCCGACGACACGTGGATCTCCGAGGAGGACTTGCGACGACTTGGGCCGGACCTGATGCTGCCACCGGGGGACCTTGCGAAGCTTCGCTCGCCGGAGTCAAGCTCCTCCCACCCCGGGAGGATGATGGAGGACCATCGTGCCGACGACGACCTGATGACAGCGACATCAGCCGGACGACCGACGACGACTCGCCAGCAGCCACGTCGGACAGCTCGTGCCGACGTCCGCAACCCGGGGTTTAAGTACTCCGGGTAGGTTCGAACAATTTATGTTTTTTCTGTGTATTTTCTTTGCATTTCGAATTATGGATTGGGCCAGTATCGTAGGGCCCATCCTCGTCTTTATTTTCATTTTAAGATTGTATTTTGATTTTGTAAGGAGAGGTCGAACCACGTCTCATGACGGTTCAACCTACCCTGCCTTTCTTGATCGCCCTCCCCCTACCCTGCCTTTCTTGATCGCCCACCCTCCTTTCTCCTTCGTTTCTTGATTCCCAACCGCCTCCTCTTGCCTCTCTTGATCGCCCACCCTCTTTTCCCCATCGCTTCTTGATTCCAAACCGCCTCCTCTTGCCTTTCTTGATCGCCCACCCTCCTTTCCCCATCGTTTCTTGAATCTTCCTCTTCACCCTCATCGTTCTTGACCATTCCCCACCATCTTCCATCGTTCTTGACCATAACCACCCCATTCTTGCATCACCCTTTGGCTTCCCCCCCCCCTTTTCTTGATTCGACCGCCACTTCTCCCATTGCCGCCCCGCCCCGAACCCCGATTCCCGACCACCCCGCATCATCGCCCGCGTCGGGGACCCGCTCTGTGCCGCGACCCCACGCCGCGCCGTGGACCCATTCCGCGCCGCGACTCCTGCGCAGCGCCGCGGACTCGCGCCCAGCCGTGATCCGACCGTGCGCCGCGAGTTCGCGCCCCGCCGCGGGTCCGCCAATCGCTACGGTTCTGCCGCACTCTATGGCTCCACGCCGCGCCGAGGCTTCGCCCCGCGTCATCAACCCCCCTGCGCCGCCGTTCTGCCCTGTACAGTGGCTCTACACCACCGCCACTGCCAGTTGCGACCGGTGCCGCCCCGTCACTTGCGCCAAGCCACGTTGATCCCTCCCGGCATTCCGGCCTACGACAAGACGAATCCGTCCCCAGAACGCTATCTCTACGCCCGTCTTCGATACGCCGTGGACTACATATTTTAAGGTCAGCTCATCTCCTCTCCCTCCTTAACCAGTATTATTACCTGTTCCAGTGCCGTCCTCCGCTATCGCATCCTCTGCCGCCACTCATCACTCGACGACGGATTAGGAACAAGCCACTGTTGTGGGAGCAGGACTTTCTTGAGGTAAATGGTCTGTCACTTGATCTTTAAATTCCGAACTTATCAGGGCCGTTAGCCGCCCCTCTCGTCTAGACGTCTAGTGGTCTTGAGGGTCATTGGGAGTCTGACTTTCGGATCAATCTATTTGGTGATCGTCACCGTCCATCGCGTTATCTCCTTGTGTCTTAACTGCTCGATCATAAAATCTCATTGTGTTTGCATCATATCATCATTATTCCTGTGACGCGAAACGCGCCGCTCGATCCCGGCTGTCGGCGTTTCACATCAGCCCCCCTAAAGACACTATTGATTTTCTATGAAATATAAGGTTAGAAGTTCAATAGTCACGTTCGTTGAGGAGAGAAAGAAGAAGAAAGAAGGAGAAGAAGAAGAAGAAGAGAAAGAAGAAGAAGGAAGAAGAAGAAGAAGAAGGGAGGAAGGAGGAGAGTAGAAGCAACGGCCGCCGCCCGCCTTACCCGCATCGTCGCTCGCCAACACTCGCCGCGGATCGCCGACCCTGCCGTTGCTCGCCGCTCCCAAGCCGCCGTTCGTCAGTCCCTGCCTCCGCTCGCGGCTCTCACGCCACTACCGCCAATCTCGTGCCATCACCCACCGCCCTACGCCCTTCCTCACCGACTCCGCATGAACCACCGCTCGACGACTCATCACCGCCGCCCGTCATCCCTCCTTCCATGGCTACCGCTCCCAAGCGTTGCGCGAGCAGCCATCCGCGTGCGCCGTGCGAGCTGCTGTCTGCGTGAGCCGATGCCGTCTCCCCTCAGCCTCGGCCAATGCCCCACCGCCCACGGCTTTGTGCCGTGCTGCTAAGCTGATCCACGCCCGGTGGCCGAGCATCGCCTAACAGTCGCGCCGCTCCTCTGCCAGGACCAACCGCCATGCTTCTCCACCGATCGCCCTCGACTGCGCCCGGTCTACTCCTGCGCCGATATCGACGCTCGCCCGACGCCCTACACTCGCTCCACCTTCCTGACAGTCTCAGACGCCTCGCCCCCATCCGCCCCAACCGACGCCTGTGTCCCTTGCTGTTTCCCCCGGATCCCCTGATACGAAATATATGTCGCCAGCACGACGAAGGTACCCCTACTCAACTGGTCCTTACGTCTCTTACTTACTTCAGTGCACCTGTGATTCGCCTCCTATGTGCTCGAGTTAGATATAGGTGAGTGAGACAGGTTGAGAAAATGACGAATTTATATGAGAGTCTTACCTACCCGGTACGAGTCGGGTTCACCCGACGCGTGTGAGCATATCTACGGGGTATCCCCGTTGGGCGACGTACTTGCCCTCGACCCTCTCAGGGGAGGTTCGGGAGGTTTGTTTGACCTCACCAGAAGCGATCCCGTCATTCTCTGGAACGGCAACACCGCACCTTGACGCACGTACCATAGTAGGGCTTTCACGCATCATCGTCATCATATATACCTGCCCATGAGCATTCTCGAATGACGCTGGCCGTCGTCGTCCGATTGAGATCCTGATTCGATACTGAGCCTCTATCCTCAGTGTTGACCGGACAACGTCTTGACGATGTCCGGCATCACACATCCTACGGAGAATAAAAATTTTGCTGGGGCACTAGTCGTACATACCAAGAAAGTCTCTTGTGCAATGGTACAAAGTCGCGGGTAGGTTCTTGCAGCTAGGCGTGCCCACCATCCGAGTGCTACCTATGTGTCCTTCACCTTCGTTGATTGTAGATATGTCTCCAATTCCTTGGCTGGAGTTGGTACTCATCGCTCCTTTTCCTTACGTGGTGCTAAGCCATCTATGAGTTCTATGAGCTAGTCATCATCCTCGGGGTCATTACCAATTATGTCTTGCTCGCCATGTAGACGCATAATTTGGCGGACAAATGCCAATGCACCGCGAGTGCCACTAGGATCGAGTGATGCTTCCATGTTGAAAGGGTCAAGAATTGCTGCTGTTGTCATAGCATGAATCTTCAAAATCATATTGTCATATTTCACCATCTTACCATTCATGCGCTCACAAGGTTTATGAATAGACCCAATCGGAGAATTGGTTATCTTTCTTCTTGATGTTAATATTGTAGACGTATAAAACGTGAGCAAGATTTTATCCATATGTTGCATCTGTGCCGTCAAAATGCAAATGACATGCACGACTCTTGAAAACTTTTTATTATAAATTATTTTATGAATTTCAAACATAGTGAATAGTCAAGATTTAGGGTAAAAGATAAATAAAAATACAGTTTACTTTTTTTTCAAATGCATAAGTTTCTATTTTTGTGCCTAGTTTACCATAAATAAAAAAATTACTGTTATGGTAAGAGTTACAGGAATATTTTTTAAAAAGCAGAAGTAGGCACGAAATAGAAATATATAAAATAAAATAAATAAAAGGTGGTGGTTAGTTTTTGTTTTTATGTAGCAAGAGATAGAAAAAGAAGTATATTGCATTATAGAGCATTGACGGGGAAGGCTTGGCGATTCTTGAGATTTGTTGGCAAACTTAGTGACTCAGCGACTCTCCAACTTTCATCGACATTGAAAGTCTTAGCAATCTTGTACGGGAACTCTGAGCGAACTCAGCTATCTTGAAGATCTTCGACTTTAAACGACATTGGCAACATTGGTGAGTGTGACTATTTTGAGCGACCTCGACAATCCTGGTAATAATGGGAATTGAAATCATTGACAATATTTCTCTGCTTGGTGGTTTCTTTCCTGTGATCTTCTTACTTATTTATTGCTATTGCATTTTCAATTGTGTGTCTCCTTCCTGCAGAAATTCTTAATCACGATAGAAAGAGATCTAGATTGATTTTCTTCCTTCTCAAATTGCAAGATTTAGTATCTGAAGGAAATATAATTATCTACTGAAATCGTTAGTTGAAAGAGATCAAGAATTGGGTGTTTACTTCCTTTTCTGACTGCAGAATTATAAATCTGATAAAAATCTGATTACCTGATAACATTGACAGTAAAAAAGGATAAATCAGATATTTAATTCTCTTCTTCAAACAAGGTTGAAAATCTGATGAATCTACCTTGTGAGGCTGCTAGTAAAATAGAAAGGGATTTATATTTCTATTTTTCATTTCTAATAGTAGGGTTTGAAATCTGAAATAAATTTTTTTGGTAATTGTTACTAATGTTGCATTATCGAAAGGCTGAGAAATCTTACTTAACGGTTTAAAATCTGAAATACTTTGAAATTTATCTTGACTCATATCTTACGACAAGAAATTGACATTCAAATTAATTGGTATGATTTCAAATATTCATATTGTAGTGAAATTTTTTATTGGAATACTTTTACTCTTGAGCTAACATTTCACGAAGATTGAAGACAAGTTTCTCTTAATATTTTCACAAGTTCTTTCACTTTCTGTGAGAATAGAGATACTACATCGAACAAAGGCATTCTGAGCTGCTGAGAGAGACTTGGGTTGTCCATTGGAAGAAGAAGAAGTGAAAGTGTGGATACCTTCAGAAGCTAAGGGGGCTTTAGGTCATTTACGATTTTCAAATTCTAGATAGGAGATATCCGTATATCCCTATTACTAGGCTGTTTTAGCTTGGGGGCCTATAAAAACTTGGTTAGGGACATATTAAAACTCCGGTTGGATATCCCAGGACAGGAGTAAGTGACGTAGGACGACTATGGGATGGACGATTTAGGGCGGATGACGAGGCTATGGGTAGGAATGGGTTAAGGGATAAAACAATCCACAGAAATCACGGTCGATTCTCGGACTTAAAACCGATGAAATCTGGTGGTGCAGCTCCGACCCTTATCGAGCGGAGTACTGTCTTCCCACCGCGACGATGCCTAAGCACGAAATCAATACCTCGAATTCACGTCGCGAAGAAACACTCGAGAAAGGAGAGAAGAAGAGGAAATCCAAGTCTAATTCTGACGGCGGTGAAACTTCCGAGAAAATACTGAGCGGAGAACACGCCGACACCACAGGGTTCAGGTATACCTCAGCACCGTGCGTGTAGAGCTGCAGGTAATTCTGCTCGTGGCGGCGGCGGCGGCGTGATACTGAACGGGCGCTCGGGCGTTGTCCGCCCTGGTTGACGTTATGAAGCGGGATGCCGGGTCGGGCGCGACGAACTCCAGCGCCGCGCCGCAGCGCAGCGCCGCGCGACCGCTGCGGCGGAGGAGCGCGCGGCGCGAGGGGATGGCACGCGGTGGCATGCGGTCGGCGTGTGACGGCGCTGCGCGCTGCGGCGGTGATGACGACGGCGCGGCAGCGGCGGCGGTGGTGGCGGCGGCGGCGGTGATGACGGCACGACGGCGGCGGCGGGAAGGTGAGGGCAAGATGAGGGGTAGGGCAATCCTCCAAGAAGAGTTAGAAAGAAAACTCAATTCTTGAATTATGATTGCCTAATGAGTTCTTGAAACAAATGACCTTATATAGGCCTTGGAGGAAAGAGAAAATAACTAGAAAATAAGACGCAAGGGAAAACGTGCATCACGTCACGCCAAAGGGCAGTTGTGTATCTGCCTTTGGCGTCGTGTCATGACGCGCGTGGAGACGTCTTGCGGTGGTGGCGTGGCGGACGACGGTTGTGGCGTGTTGACTTCTTCGTTGACTCCTGTTGACCGAGGTGGGTTGACTTCTGTTGACTTCATCTTTGGATCCGTAACGTCTGTGTTGACCCCGACTGCCTGCGGTGACGTGTCCCAGGCTGATGCATTGGCGTCCTCGCCATCAGTAAGGGACTAGCCCTAACCTGTATAAGAATCTTGGGTGTCCTCTTCTTCTTTCTTGATCATTAGAAAATAGGTTGAGAAATTAGAAACATAATAATACTAAAAGTAAAAAGCAATAGAAAATAGTATAATTCACCCCCCCTCTTAGACCATTTATAGGATATTAATCCAATAATTGGTATTAGAGCCTACCTACACTTAGAAACTGTAACTGGTGTGTAGGAAAAGGTAGAATGGCTTGAGGCACGGATTTCAGGCCTCCCACTTTTGATGGAACAAATTTTCCATACTGGAAAAACACGATGAGAATATTTCTCATGGGAATCAGTATTAAACTTTGGACAATAGTTAGTGAAGGTTTTGGTACTGATCTTGATAAGGTCAATGAAATGAGTTAATCTCTAAACTCAAGGGCAATGAACATAATTCTGTGTTGCATAGATCCCTCATAACATGAAAAAATATCATCTCTTAGCACTACTAAAGAGATGTGGGACAAACTTTGTACCATCCATGAAGGTACTTCTAGGGTGAAAAAGACTGGCTTAGGGATACTAATCACAGAGTTTGAGCTTTTTAGGGTGGAAGATGGTGAGACAATAAGAGATATGATTGGACTGTTCAACAAGCTGCTGAGCTCAATGAGAGCTCTCGGTAAGACATTTTCTAACTTTGAAATTAACAGAAAAATTTTAAGTTCTTTTGACAGATGAATGGAGCATGAAAGTTACTGCAATTGAAGAATCGAAAGATCTGGACAAAACACTAGTGGATGAGCTTATGGGATCACTCATTACTCATGAAATGAACAAGGAAAGAAGGAAACAACTGAATGTGCGTGAACATATCGGCATCAGCAATAATAAAGAAAAACGAAAGGATATTGCATTCAAGACTGAAGATCATTCTACTGATGAGGAAGAACAAATAGCAATGCTTACGAAGAAGCTCAGCAATTTGCTTAAAAATTAAAGTAAAAGACTAACATTTGGAAGGGTTAAGACATGTTTAAAATGCAGGAAGAAAGGACATTTCATTTGTGAATGTCCTGAAACGGAGAAAATTTCAGAGAAGGACAAGAAAGGGAAAACTCAAAAGAATAAATGTTACAAGAGCAAGAAGAAACAAGCCTATCAAGCTACATGGAGTGAAGAAGATAACGATGCACAAACATCATCAAGTGAACACGATGAAGAAAATGAAGGAGAAGTTGCTGACTATTGTCACATGGCAAAGTCAGCCTCAAGTAAGTCAAATTTAAATTTAAATTTAGATATAGATTTTTTAGATGATGATAATTTAAAGTCATATGTGTTAGAAATTTTAGAGAAATACGCAAATGCTAAGAAGAAAACTAGAGTAGAAAGAGAGGAAAAATTGAGAATTATAGAGAGGTTTACAAAGGACTTTGAAAAACTAGAACTATAGAATTCAGAATTGAAGGAGAGAGTAGCTCTACTTGAAATGAGGAAGTCTGGAAATGATAAGATAAGTATCATTTACGATCTAAAAAAATCAAAATACAAATTAGAGACGGAGAATGAAATGTTGGAAGAGAAAGTCGTCAGCCTATAAAGGGAGTTGATAGAAGTAAACCAGCGATGTTAGTACAAAGACTTTTGATAAGATTCAAGGAAGCAAAACCTATTAGACAGTAAGCATTAAAAATATGAAAATAGTACAAAGACTTTTGATAAGATTCTAGGATCTCAGCGACTATCATTTATCAATGAAGGTTTAGGATACAAACCTTACAATGATGATAAGATGCCGTCTCCTGCATCAGGTTCCAAAATATTCAAGAAAGGTGATGAAACGGCAATTTCATCCTATAAAATGAAAAGTACCTTTACCACAAAGGTAGAAAGTCAAAAAGAGTCAGCTAAGATACTAGCTGAGAATTCAAAGAAAATCCCAATGTGGTCATACCCTAGTAGGAACAACAGGAATCATCCATATGTACCATCGTATCTATGACAATAAAATATCAAGGATATGAATCTTCTCATTCTAGGTGCTATCATCCCGCTAATACTCAATATACAAATAGAATCAAGAATGATTATTCAAAGTGGAAATCAAACATTGATTTTGAGGAAGAATTTGATAGGATATACAGAACTACTTGTAGCAATTATCCTTCTGTATATTGGGTACCCAAAATGAGTTAAATCTAACCTACGGGGAAACCACGACCAAATAAGAGGTGGTACGTGGATAACGGATGCTCAAGGCATATGACTGAAGATATGTCTTGGTTGACTAACATTAGGTATACCAAAGATGGAAGGGTAACTTATGGAGACAATAAGTAAGGTCAAATCCTAGGTATGGGAGATGTTGACTTAAATCATGAAGTTTTAATTCGGAATGTATTATATTTGGAAGGACTTCATCACAATTTGATAAGTGTGAGTCAACTTTGCGACAGTAAATGCAAGGTGGAGTTTACTACCAAGGAATGCAATATAATTTATGCAGATACTGGTCAATTATTATATCGAGCAAAATGGGTGGGAAACATCTATGTAATTGACACAAATGAGATAAGTAGATTAGGAATCTGCCTAATGGCCAAAGGAAATGAAAATCTCATTGATCTATGGCATAGATGATTAGGTCATATCAACCATCCCCAACTTAGAAAACTCGTCAAGAAAGACCTAGCTAGGGGACTGCCTAGGACACTAGAAGGACACGAAAAGACTTGCACTACATGCCTGAAAGGCAAGCAAATCAAAGAGAGTTTTAGTACTAAAAATGTTATATCCACTAGGAGAACATTAGAGTTACATCACATGGACTTATTTGGTCCAACTCAACAACCCAACTTGAAAGGAAGCTTGGTTGTAGTAGATGATTACACGAGGTATACCTGGGTGATGGGGGACCATCGCGACAACACCGCTGCCGGACGCGCTCAACCTCTCCGAGCTGCTCGTGCCGACGCCTGCGACCCCGACTTTGAGTACTCTTCGTAAGTTTTATTATTTTTCCTGTTTTGTTGTTTGTGATAAACATTCAGGTCGGGCGATGTGTTAGGCCTCGTCCGATATTTTTGCATCTTGTTCCAATTTGTTTACGTGTAACGAGGGGGGCCACATCATGCGACGGACCTGATGACTCTCAAATATGTTATCAAATAATTAAACTTTTTAGTTTTCATTCATCAAAATTATAATGTTAAT
Source organism: Wolffia australiana (assembly GCF_029677425.1). Classification (NCBI taxonomy): domain Eukaryota; kingdom Viridiplantae; phylum Streptophyta; class Magnoliopsida; order Alismatales; family Araceae; genus Wolffia; species Wolffia australiana. The sequence continues at coordinate 3,655,889 of NC_135843.1, forward strand.
TCATGCTAATATCATGCATATGCATCATTTTATGAAATCACTAACCCCACTTGATCCTTTGAATATGGTGGAATATATTTAACATTTTATGGTTAGTAAACATTCAGAGACAGGTTAAGAAGATCAAGGAAAGAGACGAGGATCGAGAGAAGCGGGCAAAAATTCAAATAAGCAGAAATTACAAAAATGCCCTGGGCATGACTTAAGAGAAACCTATAAATACTCTCTTGAGAGTTGATTTTAGGTTGTCCAGAATTTTCTCTAAGGAAGCTAGGGCTTGGAGAAGAAGGTGTTCTGCAGACCCTCCAGTAGCTGATGAGCCATTGGAGATGGGAGGAGAAGCAAGCTGAAGAGTACCCGCTCAAGAAGATCGTCGACTCGCCGGACAGGACCTGACACGAAGTTGGAGTGATTGAGCTGGTTCAGCTTTGTTTTCTTCTCCCTCTTGGACAATCTCAGTTGGGGTTGAAGCACTTTGCAAGGTTCTTCAGCAGTTTGCAACCAGAGTTGTTTTGTTTAATTCGAAGATTTTCTTGTTGTTCAGAGTTCATTTTCTTTACCTTTTCTGTGTTTGATTTCATCCGAATCTTAACTCATCATGCTTAATCGATTCTCTACATAACAATCGGTGAGGTCTTGCTCAGGCAGAAAGAACATAGCTGCCTGCTGCCAAGGGATCTGCGCGCAGGATCGACCAGCACATAGCCGCCTGCGCGTGAGAACCCACGTGCAAGAAGCGCCGTGCATAGGGATCCAGCGTGCAGGCCACGCGCGCGTGCAAGAAAAGCTGTGAGTAGGCTCGCCCGAGCGCAGTAGTGCCGCGAGCAGGCTCGCCCGCGCGCAGCAGCGCCGCGGGCAGGCTCGCCCGCGCGCAGCAGCGCCGCAGGCAGGCTCGCCCGCGCGCAGCAGCGCCGCGGGCAGGCTCGCCCACGCGCAGCACTGCCGCACGTAGCTGAGCTGCGCAGGCACCAGCTGCGTGCAAGCGCCCCCACGGGCACTCCTACACGCAGTTGAGGCCGCGGGCAAGTCAGCCTGCACGAGCGCACACCTGGTGTTTGGCATATTGCCAAAGCCGCAAGCGTGCACTTGTAGACAAGGAAATATTCCCTTGTCTACAGGCTTACTGTCATTAGTCTTAGAGAGGAGTTGCCTGATTTTGTTAGAGATTCTTTCTGACTCCCTCTCTAAGGAAATTAGTTGGGCAATCGTGAAGATAACTTCTCCAATTCCAGTATTGACATACAATTTGATAAGTGAACTGCATTGCAAAGAAAATCTCTGCTGTTTTATCTGCTCTCTAAGGATCGACCCTTACTTGGCCTAAGGCTGTGAGGTTATAAGTATTGTTGAATAAGCTCAATCCTCACACTACATTTCTGCTAAATAACCAGTAAAAAATCACATAAAAAATTGAGTTTATCAACTGGCGCCGTTGCCGGGGAGCACGGTATTATAGTAGGAATTTTTGTTTTTCTAAGTCTACAGTCGTTCTTTATTATCCTCTTAAGCTGAAGGACTTTAAAATCCTCAGCCCATCGTCTGCTAACATTTTGCTTAAGATTTATGGTAGTTACACGCTCAGGAGCTGGTGAGAAGTCTGCAGAAAAAATTATTAGAGACGCCACTCCGGATTCTACAGTTACAAAACCAGAAATTCAGCAGAGAACTATGGCTGAAGAGGTTCATCAGCAGCATGAGAGGAGGAGGACCATGCTGGACAGGTCGACACCGTCGGGAAGCCTACGACAAACCGATGTAAATCTGAACATCGGCGACGGTATTTCATTTCGATACGACAATGCATTAATTAATTCCATGCCTGAGTTTAATGGATTGCCTGCCCAAAACCCATTAGAATTCCTTGATGATTTTCATATTAGATGCTCGTCTCAAAATGTTCCCAGAATATCTACAGAAATGCTTAAAATGAAATATTTTCCTTTCATGTTAAAAGATAAAGCATTCGCATGGTATCGTAATCTAGGAATTACTTTTAATTCTTGGGAAGAAATGCAGGGAAAATTTCTGCAGAAATTTTACCCTCTCTCCAAAACCAACTTTTACAGAAGAGAAATTCACAATTTCCATCCCCACGACGGAGAAGCCTTTAGTGAATCATGGGAGAGATTCCATGACTTGTTGAGGAAATGTCCTCACCATGGCATTGAGCAATGTCAATTAGCTCAAATAATTTATGAATCTCTCGCTGATTTTATGAAAAACAAAGGAAATCTCGCTACGGGCGGGACGTTTTATACCGCATATGAGGACGAAGTTTTCGATATTTTGGAGAGAGTTGCAGAAACTGACTTGCACGAGATTGGAGCCAATCAGAATGGGAGAAACCTGCAGCCAAAAAGAGCAGGAGTTTTGCAGGTCAACACCAAGGAGGGGGAGGTACAAGCAGGTTTAAGAGATACCAACCTGAAATTGGAGGAGCTCACCTCCACCTTGAAGAACGTTTTTTTAGGTAATTCTCCCATTGTTAAAGCTAAAATCTGCTCTCTCTGTTTTAGCAGGGAACATGAAGATGGAGCTTGCCAGTCCATGGAGGAAGAAGTGAAAGCCTTCAATCAACCTCAACAACCATGGGCTGGCCAAAAGAGAGTCGGATTTCAAAGTGGAGAGAGCTTCACCCAAGGGAACAAAGCTCCTTTTCAACACCAATTTCAGCAGAAGCAGCAGTTTCAATCAAGACACCAACAGCAGTATCAGGCTCCCTCTCAAACTCAACCTGATTTCCCTACACTAACCCCAGTTATTTCAGATATGATCGAGAAGCAAAATCAGAAGTTGAGAGCGGAGATGGAGATACGCATGCAAGTCATGATGGAGTTCCAAACGAAGCAGATGTTGGAGTCCCAAGAACAGATGAGGAAGCTATTGGAGAGCTTCAGACCTGCACCACCTGAACACCAAGGTATAAATCTAGAACCCCATTGCACATCATATAAACTTCCCACAAAACCGGTAATAAATCCATGCAACGTACATCATGTGCAACACTCCATTCATGATGATACGAATGGAGAAGATCCTGAAGTTCTAGCAATCTCAAAATTGAGAAATGGAAAGGAACTTCAGGATCCTTATCAGAATTCTATAGAGAATTCTAATAAGGGGAATGAACCAAGAGAGGAAGAAGGAGAGGATTCTCCCTATGTGGAGGAACCTCTACCTTATACGAGTGGGCAACATGTTCCTTACCCTTCAGCTTTAAATAGGAAAAAACCGACGCTTGATTATGAAAATAGATTACTTGAGAACTTTAAAAGAGCCACCATGACTGTTACTGTAGAGGACGTGCTTAGGTGTGCACCCTCCCTAAAGAAATACCTTAAGGATTCTTGCACCATTAGGAAGCCTAGGGAAGTAGTTAAATTATCTGAAAATGCCTCTAGCATTCTTAATGCCATCCCTATTAAGATGAGAGACACCCAAGTCCCATTCATTACATGTGAAATAGGAGGAAATACCTTTTCTAAAGTTTTATTAGATACGGGAGCGAGCATAAGCATCATCCCAACGGCATTATATGAGGAGTTTGGGTTTGGAGACTTGGAGGAAATACATATGGATTTACTCCTAGCTGAAGGAACTGTTAGGCAACCCGAGGGAAGGTTAACCGATGTCATGATCACTGTAGAGAATTGCAAAATACCTGTAGATTTTATAGTGACTGATGTAAAGATATCGGGAAACATTAGCTTAGCTCCTATTATCTTAGGAAGACCATTTTTAGTTATGGCAAAAACGATTATGGATTGGGAGAAGGGGACGGTGGAGTTTAAAATTGGAAAGGAGAGAGTCCAACTTGATATATCAAAAATGATGAAGTGTCCCTTAGGAAGCAATGAGGAGTTAAAACTGTGTACAGAGGATGAAGGAGAGAATGTGGTTAAGGAATACTTGTCACAAGTAGAGGGTAGAGGGCTAGAAGAAGAAATCATAGACTCCCCTTCGGTAGAGGTAGGACCAGAACTGAAACCCTTACCTTCATCCCTCAAATATGCATATCTAGATGAGAAGAAAACCCTACCTGTAATCATATCTTCATCACTAACTCCTGAACACGAAAAAGACTTGCTCGAGGTACTTAGGGAGCATAAGAAGGCTCTAGGGTGGACATTTGATGATATTAGAGGAATTCCATCTTCAATCTGTGAACATAGGATATTTCTGGAAGAGGAAACCAGACCTTGTAGAGAGCATCAAAGGAGACTCAACCCTTACATGAGAGAGGTTCTCGAGAAAGAAATTATAAAGTTGTTGAACGCAGGAATAATTTACGCCATATCCGACAGTAGATGGGTAAGTCCCGTACACATGGTGCCAAAAAAGTCTGGAATTACAGTGGAAGTGAATGAAAAAGGGGAAGAGGTGCAGAAGAGATTGACCACTGGATGGAGAGTATGTATTGATTATAGGAAGCTAAACAAGGCGACCAAGAAAGACCACTACCCTCTACCCTTTATGGATCAAATATTAGAAAAGTTGTCAGGGCAACAATATTTTTGTTTTCTTCACGGTTATTCAGGGTACAACCAAGTAAACATCCATCCTGATGATCAGGAGAAGACAACATTTACGAGTCCCGTAGGGACATATGCCTTTAGGCGTATGCCTTTCGGGCTATGCAATGCCCCCGCCACATTTCAGCGGTGTATGAATGCCCTCTTTTCTGATTTAGTAAGAGAATGTCTAGAAATCTTTATGGATGATTTTTCAGTATTTGGACCTACCTTTGCAAACTGCCTCCTAAGCCTCACCAGAGTATTGAAGAGGTGCATTGAGTCCAACCTTGTCCTAAGCTGGGAAAAATCTAATTTCATGGTGCAGGAGGGAGTAGTGCTGGGACACACGGTAAGCAACCATGGATTGGAAGTGGACAAGGCCAAGATCAAAATCATCCAGGGCCTTCCACCTCCAACCAACCTAAAGACCCTTGGGGGTTTCCTCGGCCACGCGGGTTTCTATAGACGTTTCATTCTTGACTTTGCTAAAATTTCCAAACCTCTTACAAATCTTTTATCATCTAAGAACAATGAGTTTGAACTAACACTAGAAGCTAAAGATGCATCTTATAAATTGAAGGAAGCCTTAGTTAATGCGCCTATCTTGCAAGGGCCCGATTGGACCCTTCCTTTTGAACTAATGTGTGATGCTTCTGATTTTGTAGTAGGTACAGTGTTAGGTCAGCGAATCGACAAGAAACCCGTGGTCATCTACTACGCCAGCAGAACCTTAGTGGACGCGCAACTAAATTATACTACTACCGAGAAGGAACTGCTGGCCATTATTTTTGCTTTAGAAAAGTTTAGATCTTACTTGTTAGGTAGTAAAATTACTGTTTTTTCTGATCATGCAGCTATTAGATACTTGTTAACGAAGAAGGAGGCCAAACCTAGGTTGATTAGATGGGTGCTTTTATTGTAGGAATTTGATTTAGAGATCAAAGATAAGAAAGGGTGTGAAAATGTAGTAGCAGATCATCTCTCTCGAATCATGAGCACCCAACCTGAGATTATAAATGACGCATTTCTCGATGAATATGTCCTAACCGCACAAGGAACATCGCTTCCTTGGTACGCGCACATTGTCAATTATTTGGTTTCAGGAAAAATTCCCACAGGATGGACGTCTCATGAGAGGAAGAAGCTGCTTAAGGATGCACGATTTTACTTTTGGGAAGATCCGGAGCTATTCCATCAAGGCCAAGATCAAATTTTGAGGCGGTGTGTCCCCGAGAGCGAGCAAAGAAACATTTTGGAATTCTGTCATTCCAAACCCGGAGGGGGACACTACTCGGCCAAGGTAACAGCTCATAAAGTTGTTGAATCGGGTTTCTTTGGGCCTACATTATTTCATGACGCCCATAAATTTTAAAATACTTGTTTAGCATGCCAAGCATCCGTCAACATAAATAGGAAAGATAGAATGCCCCTACAACCCATCCTAGAAGTAGAAATATTTGATTTATGGGGAATCGATTTTATGGGACCCTTCCCTAGTTCTAATGGTTATGAATATATTTTGATGGCTGTCGATTATGTCTCCAAATGGGTAGAAGCCATTCCCTCCAAAACCAATGACAGTAAGGTAGTGACTAATTTTATTGAGAAAAACATCTTTTATAGATATGGATGCCCACGAGCTATCATTAGTGATGGAGGTTCCCACTTTACAAACTACAACTTTAGGAACCTCCTCAAGAAGTTTGGTGTCCATCATCGAGTCACTACTCCTTATCACCCTCAAGCCAATGGGCAAGTTGAATTGTGCAATCGGGAGGTTAAGAAAATTTTGAGGAAAATAGTGCATCCGGATGGGAAAGATTGGTCTAGGAAGCTAGACGAGGCATTATGGGCCTATAGGACCGCTTACAAAACTCCTCTCGGCATGTCTCCCTTTCGACTTATCTTTGGGAAGGCTTGTCACCTACCACTTGAGTTAGAACACAAGGCCCTGTGGGCTATTAGGAAACTCAACCTAGATTTGGATAGAGCCGGCAAGCATAGACTTATTCAATTGAATGAGTTGGAAGAGTTAAACAATGAGGCTTATGAGAATTCGAAGATTTATAAAGCCAAGATGAAGATGTTTCATGATAAGAGCTTGAAGAGACGAATTTTTGTAGAGAATCAAAAAGTATGGCTTTACAACTCCAGATTAAAACTCTTTCCAGGAAAATTGAAAACACGATGGGATGGCCCCTTCCTTGTTCAGTAGGTTTTTGAGAATGGAGCGGTTACCATTTTTGATCCTACATCTCAAAGACAATTCACTGTGAATGGGCAACGGCTCAAACCCTACTTAGAAGAAGAAGATCTTAATAGCCCCATGAATATTACTTTAGAAAAGCCACCGCACGAGAGCTCATGATCTGACTAGTTTTTGCTTCCATTTCCTATTTTCTCTGTTTTGTTATTTTGCTGTGTTTTGCTTTTGTTTTCTTCATTTTTGTTTCTGTCTTCGTGTGCAGCTACTCCTATCCAAGCTAGGTACACCGTCACTGGACAACACGAATGCTGATCGCCGCCTTGCCTTCCATGGTTTGATCTCTCTTTCTCCTTTCTCGTAATTATGATTTGTCATGTAGGAACATGCCTTTTTATTGGGAGAGAGGGGAGTACAGTTGCATGCATCATCCATTAAAATTTTTTGTTTTGCATTCACAAACCATGGATATTTGATGATCCTAGGAGATGCTTGTCCAATGATATGCATGATAATTTGATTCTTTCAAAAGGGTAGAGGTGCAAGAATGGCCAGCTAGGAAATCCTAGGTGAAGTAAGCCTTGCTAGGTGCACTATGATACGTACTGTTACATCCACATCTCTTACCATTATATTTCTCTCACCTCACCACCGACTTCGGGTTGAGTTAGCACTTACATGCACGAAATTTTTAGCTTTAGTGGAGAGTAGGGTTAGTGCTAGCTCATTGGCAATATTATTATGATGTGAGTGAAGTTCCCTAAACCAAGAAGGATACAAAACTTCGTCGGGGGAATAAGCTGCCGGTCTACTAAGGACGGCACATGGGTAGTGGATAAGCGCCACCAAATTATAAAGTGAAAGCTGCATTGCGCAAAAAAAAAACAAGCAAAAGCTTGCATCATAGTTACTAAAGTTGATTGTCATAAAAAATGACCAACAAACAGCAAATGCCAAAGAAAATAAAGGTGGAAAAGCTGTCTCCCATGAGTTTGAGCCGATGCTACTATAGCCATAGTATTGAGCTACCATTAGCACCGCTCTCCACGCCTTGTTCAGTAGTGCGCTTGGGGTGTTAACTCGACCTTACTCCATATACTATGTACTGACTATATGTACTCCGTAGATCAAGTGCACTTAGTTGAGGTAGAAGGGTGAGATAGATCCTAAATTTCTCCTATGCTGGTCAAGTTCAATTGCTGAAAATACTCCTTGAAAAGAGGATAAATCAAAGCTATCGAAAGTCGAAAGTCAACTTGAGATCATCTTTTATTCTCACCTGCATTTCATTACTAAGGGACTAGTAATGATCTAAGTTGGGGGGTGTTTGATGACTCTCAAATATGTTATCAAATAATTAAACTTTTTAGTTTTCATTCATCAAAATTATAATGTTAATTCATGCTAATATCATGCATATGCATCATTTTATGAAATCACTAACCCCACTTGATCCTTTGAATCAATTAGAATATATTTAACATTTTATGGTTAGTAAACATTCAGAGACAGGTTAAGAAGATCAAGGAAAGAGACGAGGATCGAGAGGAGCGGGTAAAAATTCAAAGAAGCAGAAATTACAAAAATGCCCCTGGGCATGACTTAAGAGAAACCTATAAATACTCTCTTGAGAGTTGATTTTAGGTTGTCCAGAATTTTCTCTAAGGAAGCTAGGGCTTGGAGAAGAAGGTGTTCTGTAGACCCTCCAGTAGCTGATGAGCCATTGGAGATGGGAGGAGAAGCAAGCTGAAGAGTACCCGCTCAAGAAGATCGTCGACTCGCCAGACAAGACGTGACACAAAGTCGGAGTGATTGAGCTGGTTCAGCTTTGTTTTCTTCTCCCTCTTGGACAATCTCAGTTGGGGTTGAAGCACTTTGCAAGGTTCTTCAGCAGTTTCCGACCAGAGTTGTTTTGTTTAATTCGAAGATTTTCTTGTTGTTTAGAGTTCATTTTCTTTTACCTTTTCTGTGTTTGATTTCATCTGAATCTTAACTCATCATGCTTAATCGATTCTCTACATAACAATCGGTGAGGTCTTGCTCAGGCACGAAGAACATAGCCGCCTGCTGCCAAGGGATCTGCACGTAGGATCGACCAGCACACAGCCGCCTACGCATGAGAACCCGCGCGCAAGCAGCGCCGTGCACAGGGATCCCGCGCGCAGGCCACACCCGCGTGCAGCAAAAGCCGCGAGCAGGCTCGCCCGCGCGCAGCAGCACCGCGAGCAGGCTCGCCCGCGCGCAGTAGCGCCGCTAACAGGCTCGCCCGCCCGCAGGTGCGCCGCGGGAAGGCTCGCCCGCGCGCAGCACTGCCGCACGTAGCTGAGCTGCGCAGGCACCAGCTGCGTGCAGGCGCCCCCACGGGCACTCCTACACGCAATTGAGGCCGCGGGCAAGTCAGCCTGCACGAGCGCACACCTGGTGTTTGGCATATTGCCAAAGCCGTAGGCGTGCACTTGTAGACAAGGAAATATTCCCTTGTCTATAGGCTTACTGTCATTAGTCTTGGAGAGGAGTTGCCTGATTTTGTCAGAGATTCTTTCAGACTCCCTCTCTAAGGAAATTAGTTGGGCAATCGTGAAGATAACTTCTCCAATTCCAGTATTGACATACAATTTGATAAGTGAACTGCATTGCAAAGAAAATCTTTGCTGTTTTATCTGCTCTCTGAGGATCGACCCTTACTTGCCCTAAGGCTGTGAGGTTATAAGTATTGTTGAATAAGCTCAATCCTCACACTACATTTCTGCTAAATAACCAGTAAAACATCACATAAAAAATTGAGTTTATCAGGACCCCTCCTCACCCATGGTCTCTTGGCACCCTTTCCCCCCCCCTATATAAGGGGGAAGGCATGCCCAAGGACCCTTTGGCGAGATTTTGAGAACAAACAATGTTTTTCCTTTTGGCCTGTCCGTCGTCGTGAAAGATAGTAAGTGTTGTTTTTCCATTGTCCTCTTCCTCCAGCCGACTGTTGACCTCCCTCCCTGCCATTACGAATTCTGGTTCCTAGCTTGCCTCTTCAACCTCTCGGGAGTTGCATCGCCCGTGCGGGAACCCTCCACCAGTCAGATCATCTACGGTGGTCCAATTGCTTGCTGAGATCCCTTTCTCCCCACCCCTCCCTCACCATAGCACCTTCGGGAGTTCTATCCCCTCCCGCGAGAAGAAAGGTTCCCCGAGTGATTCCCAGTCATAAGCCGGCTCCTCGCCCTCGATCGAGACTAGGCGCCGCCACCGAGGGGCCCCTTTGCCCCGAGCTGATTCCTTCCGCGCACCAGGCCTCGCCGTCCTCGTCCTTCTCTCACAACAACGCCATCGACCTTCTTGCCATCTCCCCTCGTTCTTCGGTGACCCGAGCCGTCCTCCGAACCGCTTCTACATTTTCTACCTCCGGCGCCGAGCGTCCACTGGACTGCTTCGGTTATCTTCTACCGGTTGGCCCCATTCCAGTGTGACTCCCTTCTGAGACACCGAGGGAACCGGTCGCGGTTGTTCGGGGTTGTAGCGTTGATGATCAACTTTTGAATCAGGTTCCCAATAGCTATTCTGCAACTCCACCGAGCGGGAATTAACGGCAGGTCCTACAGCTAAAGGAGATCATTGCTACTTGGGACATTGCTGCCCCTCCCTCGGACTCGAGGCTTCTTGTGACTACACGCCAGTGGGGCTGTTGCTCGGTTCGTGGCTGATAGACTACCTGGTTCTGGGCTACGTGCGACCGCTCGCCAGGCCTATTGCTACCTGGATCCCTGTCACCGGACACTGTTACTGTCGGGATCACTATCTCCTGGTTATTCCGCTTCGGGACTTTTCTCGATTGCTCACCAGGATCACTGTCGCCAGGCTCTGCTACTGCCAGGTTCTTACTCGACACACTCCCATCCTCTTCTTAACAGTATTATTATTTCCCCCAGTGCTGTCCTCCCCTATCGCTTTCCGCTGCCATTTGGTTTCGTTACGTTTGGATAGGTTAGCCACCCTTCCTCGAGTGTTAAGGTTTCTTTGGGATAGAAGGTCAGGTCATAGTTGTCGGAGGTGAACAACTCCAGGTGGTTACACACCCTCACATCGTGCTCGATCGTGAACCCGCGGGTCACTTGGAGTCGATCAGATCTACCCGTCCCTCCTAGGACTTACTATACTCCTCAACCCTTCGTCGGAGTGTCCTCCTGCTCTTGAGAATTTCAAAGTGCATTCATTAACATTACTCAGCATGCATCGCGCCTTCTGTGACGTAATACGAGCCGTCGATCCCGGCCGTTCCGTATTACATCACTGGGCACAGTTTTGACTCATAAGAATGAGTCATTTATGACATTTAAGAAATTCTTAGTTAATGTGCAAAATCAGTTCGAGGTAAAGATAAAAATGATAAGAAGCGATCAGGGAGGAGAATTCAGAAATGGATCTTTCATTGAATTTTGTGAATAAAGTGGAATTACACATCAATTTTCAGCACCAAGAACTCCACAATAAAATGGAGCGATGGAAAGGAAGAATAGATCTCTAATTGAGATGTCTAGAACGATGTTAGAGGAATATGATGTAGGTTCTTTCCTCTGGGCTGAAGCTGTAAATACGGCTTGTGTCATTCAGAATAGAGTCATGATAAGGACGCATATGGAAAATACTCTATACGAGTTACTAAAAGGAAAGAAACCCATAATTGGATATTTTAGGCCTTTTGGATGTAAATGTTACATACTAAATGTCAATAGACATAATCCTAGAAAATTCGACCCTTCAAGTGAGGAAGGGATCATGGTAGGATATTCTGAAACATCTAAAGCCTATCGAGTAGTCAACAAAATGACATTGAAGATTGAAGAGTCTATACATGTGAAATTTGTTGAATTTGATGAATTGGACGATATGAAAGAATCTGGACATGAGAATACTGAGAAAGAACCGGTTATAGATCTGGATGAGTTTAGCAATTGTCATAGTGTTGAAGATCCAGAGAATGGCGAAGAACAAGTGATTGATCAAACTCTAGAAAAGGATGATGATGAAGATGAAGTTCAAGAGTTGAGGATGAGATTAGAAGGTTTTAAGTTCTCCAAAAATCATCCAAGGGAAAACATCATAGGTGAACCTACTGATAGGTTAAAGACTAGATTAGCATTCAGAGAAATGGCAGCGACAGCATTTGCATCACAAATCGAGCCAAAGAAAGTAGATGAGGCATTACAAGATCTTGACTGGATAAATGCAATGCATGAGGAACTGGCACAATTCAAACGAAATGAGTTATGGAATCTAGTGCATCCTCCGAGTGATAAAAATATTATAGGGACAAAATGGATATTTAAAAGCAAACTAAATGATAAGGGAGAAATAATTAGAAATAAAGCTAGGTCAGTGACACAAGGATATGTGCAGATTGAAGGTATTGACTATGAAGAAACCTATGCACCAGGTGCAAGGTTAGAAGCTATATGTATTCTACTGGCATTTGCAAGTGCAAATAACTTCAAACTTTTTCAAATGGACGTAAAAAGTGCATTTTTAAATGGAGAAATTAAGGAAGAGGTATACGTAAAACAACCACCAGGATTTGAGAATATTGAAAAACCATAATGGGTTTACAAGTTAAATTAGGCATTATATGGCCTTAAATAAGCTCCTGGAGCTTGGTATGAAAAATTAAGTACTTACCTATTTTCAAATGGGTATAAACGAGGGAGTGTAGACACCACTTTATTCATAAAGAGAGTAAATGGTGAATTAATCGTTGTCCAAATATATGTAGATGACATCATATTTGGATCTACAAACTCAAAATTGTGTGAAGAATTCTCTGATATTATGAAAAGAGAATTTGAAATGGGTCTAATGGGAGAGCTTAGTTATTTCTAAGGCCTTCAAGTCATCCAAAAGAAGGATGGTTTATTCCTTTGTCAGGAAAAATATACCAATGAACTTCTGAATAAGTTCAATATTGCAGATGGTAAATCCAAAGGGACTCGTATTACTCCATGTACTAAACTGGATAGTGACCTTATGGGAACTAAAGTTGATCAACGATTATACCGAGGAATGATTGGGTCACTCCTATATCTTACATCTAGTTGACCAGACACATAATTTAGTGTTTGCTTATGTGCAAGATTTCAAAGTGACCCTCGTGAAACACATATGCGGGCGGTTAAATGCATTTTAAGATACTTAAAAGGCACAAAAGATCTCGGGATATGGTATCCAAAAAATCAAGAATTAACTTTTGTAAACTACTGTGATTCTGACTTTGAAGGATGCAATGTAGAAAGGAAAAGTACTTTTGGCACACGTGCATTCTTAGGGGGATGCTTAATATCATGGACATCTAAGAAGCAAAATTCTATAGCTTTATCAACTGCAGAGGCTGAATATATAGCCAGTGGACTGTGTTGTGCTAAAACACTATGGGTGAAACAACATTTAGAGGATTATGGTGTAATGTTAACAAACATACCTACTATGTGTGATAACACAAGTGCCATAAATCTGGCTAAGCATCCGATTATGCATTCAAGGACGAAACATATTGATGTTAAACATCATTTTATCAAGGATCATATCACCAAAGGAAGTATTTGCCTTAGATTTATTCAAACTGAAAAACAACTCGGGGATATCTTCACAAAACCACTTAGTGAAGAAAGGTTCATCTCCCTTCGAAGAGAACTAGGTATGACTCATGCAAAAGAATTATGATGATTATCCATCTATGAATTGTTGATAGGGCATAGCTTGTTTCTTGTTTTGTTTAGAATACCACATTATATTTGTTTAATGTTTTTGATTTCTAACGATTTGTTTGTGGAAATTTTAGCTCTAATGTCTAATACGTAAACAATGTTTAAAGGTGAGCGTAGACTGAAGGGGAGATTATTTTTTCATTATTTAAAAAAGGGGGAGAAAAACATACATAGGTCATTGATTCTTATAAGAATCAATATTGTCATTTTCAAATTCATCAAAAAGGGGGAGATTGAAGATTTTTGATTATGAATTTTTTTATGAATTTCAAACATAGTGAATACTCAAGATTTAGGGTAAAAGATAAATAAAAATACAGTTTCGTTTATTTTTTAAAGCACAAGCTTCAATTTTTGAGCCTATTTTACCATAAATAAAAAAATTACTGTTGTGGTAAGAGATGCAGGGATATTTTTAAAAATTAGAAGTAGGCACGAAAGAGACGTATATAAAATAAAATAAATAAAAAAGGTGGTGGTTAGTTTTTGTTTTTATGTAGCGAGAGAGAGAAAAAGAAGTGTATTGCATTCTTGAGCATTGATGGGGAAGGCTTGGCGATTCTTGAGATTTGTTGGCAAACTCAGCGACTCAGCAACTCAGCGACTCAGTGACTCTCCGACTTTGATCGACATTGAAAGTCTTAGCAATCTTGTACGGGAACTCTGAGCGAACTCAGCTATCTTGAAGATCTTCAACATTGACATTGGCATTGGCATTGACTTTAAATGACATTGGCAACATTGGTGAGTGTGACGATTTTGAGCAACCTCGACAATCCTGGTAAGAATGGGAATTGAAATCATTGACAATATTTCCCTGATTGGTGGTTTCTTTCCTGTGATATTTTTAGGTCTTTATTGCTATTGCATTTTTGATTGTGTGTCTCTTTCCTTCAGAAATTCTTAATCACGATAGAAAGAGATCTAGATTGATTTTCTTTCTTCTCAAATTCTAAGTTAATATCTGAAGGAAATACAATTATCTACTGAAATTGTTAGTTGAAAGAGAACAAGAATTGGGTGTCTATTTCCTTTTCTGACTACAGAATTATAAATCTGATAAAAATCTGATTACCTGATAACATTGGCAATAAAAAAAGATAAACCAGAGTTTTGATTCTCTTCTTCAAACAAGGTTGAAAATCTGAAGAATCTACCTTGTGAGGCTGCTAGTAAAATAGAAAGGGATTTATATATCTATTTTTCTTTTCTAATAGTAGGGTTTGAAATCTGAAATAAATTTTTTTGGTAATTGTTTCTAGTGTTGAATTATCGAAAGGCTGAGAAATCTTACTTAACGGTTTAAAATCTGAAATACTTTGAAATTTATCTTGACTCATATCTTACGACAAGAAATTGATCTTCAAATTTATTGGTGTGATTTCAAATATTCATATTGAAGTGAAATCTTTTATTGGAATTCTTTTACTCTTGAGTTAACATTTCAGGAAGATTGAAGGCAAGTTTCTTTTACTATTTTGACAAGTTCTTTCCTTTCTGTGAGAATAGAGATACTACATTGAACAAAGGCATTCTGAGCAGCTGAGAGGGACTTGGGTGGTCCATTGGAATAAGAAGTGAAAGTGTGGATACCTTCAGAAGCTAAGGGGGCTTTAGGTCATTTACGATTTTCAAATTCAAGATAGGAGATATCCGTATATCCCTATTACCAGGCTGTTTTAGCTTGGGGGGCTATAAAAACTTGGTTAGGGACATATTAAAACTCCGGTTGGATATCCTGGGACAGGAGTAAGGGACTAGCCCTAACCTGTATAAAAAGCTTGGGTGTCCTGTTCTTCTTTCTTTATCATTAGAAAATAGGTAGAAAAATTAGAAACACAATAATACAAAAAGTAAAAAGCAATAGGAAATAGTCTAATTCAACCCCCCTCATAGACCATTTATAGGCTATAAATCCAACAACTCTCAATGTCTTTGAGACACTAACATAGTTTCTCGTCTTGTAAAATGATCTTGGAATGACGCAGAAGTATGCCAACATTTCCCACTCTTCACATGAGAGTCTCATGTCCTTATCTGTTACCGGCAAGATTCGTAAGGCCATAAAATCAATGACTTCTTGCTTCTCCAACATGGCATGCAACATGTCATGCATATTGTTCTATCACGTTGTTCACTCCAATAGGATTTGATTGTGTTTCTTTTGCATGTCTTTGCACGTCTTTACGTACAGTTGTCGTCATGGTGTCAATGCTCGGATGCTTGTCACTAGATGCCTAAGACGGGCAACCGTGTCCCCCAAGACAAGGTCGCCATCATGAATGGCCATTTTTGTATGACTTGCAGCAGCCTCTCGCATGGCGTCCAAATCATCTATATCGGTGTTGTAGTTTGCGTCATGTGATGCGTCCGTTGGGCTGCTGTCCGCAGTCATAGGAGGGGTGTTAACCGATATGCTTAATGATTTCAATACAACATGAACGATAATGTTCAGCATGTGGGCAGCGTACAGGACATGTTGGTCCACTCTGAAATGATCATTCACTATCTTGAGTTCCTTTTCTAGTAGTGCTATCATCAGACCATTACTTGATGCATTGTCCGTAGTGATAGATCCAACCTGCATTCTCAAAAGGTTATTGATGGAGGACGTCGTTGGGACATCATTTGATCGACATCGAATGTGATGGTTTGGTGTCGATGATAGATGGGAATATCGGACTACGGCGGTGGCGTCGTCTGACAATGACTCAAAACGGTAGAGAATTACGATGAAATGCAAGATGTGAACTGTGGTACTTGCAGGTGCTGACTAACGATGAATTCCTACCTCGGGAAATCCAAGGGGTCACTCGGTGTTGGGAGGTTGGACATCTCTGGCCTCGTCCAAGGGGTCGAGAATGCTATGGTGCCGAACGGAGTAACTCTGCTGGGTTTTGCTCTCACGGGACCGGCAAGACTGACTCATACCAAACAGGTAAGATGCTCTTGTATTTTGGTGTTTGTTCGCTCCACCTGTCCCTCTTACCTACGTCTAACCTGAACGCAGTAGAGGCAAATGAAAAAGCACTGAAAAAGATAAGTGACAAGCGGCATAGGAGACGTACCTTGTCAACAACTATAGACCAGTATTTCTTTGCTCTATGCGCATGGCCTAGAGTGGCAACGTCAAGGACAGACCAGTCTTGGCAAAGAGAAGGTGGCCGGCGTGTCCTCTGACCAGTCTGAACCAAGAAGATCGGGGTGGGGTTGTTGAGTTACGCGTTGGGAGGAGTTTTGACCGCGGGGGGGTGATCGGTCATGCAACCTTTGATCCACGTAGTCGCTGAGGGGCGACGGCGATGTCACAACGCCGGCAGCCTATGAGCTGGCACAAATGCTTGGGAGATGGGTACCAGGACAGTGGTGCCATTGCGTGGCGACACCAGAGGAGACTGCACGCGGTGCAGCGGCAAGGCGCGGAGCGAAGGTGTGGCGGCGAGGTGCGGAGCAGAGGTGCGGCAGCGAGGCCTGGAGCCAAGGTGCGGCAGCAAGATGTGCGAGCAGCGGCACCCTTGTGAGGATGGCGGCTAGGCACGGCACACCACTAGCTGCACCAGTGACGCCCTAAGGAGACACTGGCAAGCGCAGCGGCATCAAGAGGCATCATAGCAGCAAGGCACCGGTCCGATGGCGCAGCAGCAAACGTGTGGATGGAGACGCCATGTGAGGAGGCAGCGATAGGAGGCAGCGTGGCACCGGTTGCACCGTGACGACACCGCCACAGGACACATTCGCCTTCCCCGAGCCGCCTGTGCCGACGCCCGCGACCCCGACTTTAAGTACTCGTCGTAAGGCTTTATTATTTTCTTGTTCTGTTTGTTTGTGATAAACATTCGGACCCGGCCATGTGTTAGGCCTCGTCTGCTCTTTTCATGTCCCGTTCTCTTTTGTTACGCGTATAGAGGAGGGCCATATCATGCGATGGACCCCTCCTCCCTTATGGCTTCTTTGTACCCTTCCCCCCCCCTATATAAGGGGAAGGCGTGCCCCAAGGGCCCCCTTAGAGACCCATTTTGAGAAAAAGCATCAATGTTTGTTTTCCTTGAGTTTTTGTTCTTTCAACCGTTAGTCCAAAATTAGCAGGTGGTCTTCTTCCACCTCCCTCAAGGGATCAGGAGGCTGTTCAGCTTCCAGGGGCTTGCGACCTTGCCAGGCTAAGGTAAGCCCAGCCTGTCCTCTGATCTCACCTAGCGTGGGAACTCGGCGACACCTTGGCCGTCACTCGGAAGGCTTCCGCGGCGCTAGAAAGCTCCCCACCCACCACGGCGGTCCGATCCCACGCACGCGCCCCTCGATCTGCCCGTCCTTCTCTGCCCGACATCCTCACCATGCACGGTGCCACCCCTACGTGCCGTTCGCCACACACGACAACCCGGACGTCTGCTAGCACCCCCTACGTGCGCCAGGGTACTCTTACGACCAGTGACGACCCGCCACCCGTGGCTTGGCACTGCCATCACTGCTCTAGACAACCTCGCGGTGACTCCCCACGCTATGCCTGCATGGACGACACTCGTTGCCGCTCTCCGGCTCCCGTAGTGGGCAGACGTCGCCCTCTCTGTCTACGGACGCCTGCCCTCCGCCCCGCGCGACCGTGGCTGTCGTGTCTTGTTACCGGCTGCCAGTGCCCAAGGGCCTCATTTATCACTCTCCCGCCTCTCTCCTGGCGGACGACATTCTCTCTCTCTCTCTCTGTGGACTCCTGCGCCCCGTCACCGTGCGACCGTTGTCATCGTGCCTAGCTCCTGGCCATCGGTGCCCGTGCGTCTCGCCCCTCTACACCCAGTTGCTAGCGGCCCCGCGCGCCCGTGATCATCAAGGGTTGGCCACCTGTTTCTGTTGGCTGGTTGTGTGTCGACTGGCCCGTGCAACTGTTGACTGGCTAGAGCTACTCGCGTGGTATTCTCTCGGTTGTTCAACATTGACGGAGCGCTTAACCAGGTTCCCTCTCATGTCATCTCCCCTTTGAATTTCCAGTATCATTATTTCCTTCAGTACTATCTTCCGCTATCGTATTCCGCCGCCGCCTAGTTCATTGACGTTGGATAGGTTAGCCACCCCATTCGAGAGATAGAATTTATTTGAGATTGACGAATAGGTTATAGTCGTAGAGTGTGAACTCTTGCGGGCCGTCAAACGCCCTCACGTCGAGCTCAATCGCGAGATCTCGCGGGTCACTTGGAGTTGACCCGGATCTAATCGTCCCCTTTGTATTTACTGAACCGTCGCCCCTCCATCGGCCCATCCTCGTCACTCTAAGAGGAAATTTGAACGTGCATTCATCTTCTTAATTGTCACGCATCGTGCATCGCTGTGACGTAATATGAGCCGTCGATCCCGGCCCTCCCGTATTACATCACTGGGTGGCTTGAGCGACAGCCTTTGGACCGTCCTAGGGCGGCTTAGGGCTGCCCTGAGTGGTTGGCCTGGGGTGTCCTTGGGCGGCCCTAGGCGGACTACCGGGGTGGCCTAGAGCGGCCCTGGGCGGGCAGCTTGGGGTGGCCTTGGGGCGACCCTAGGCGGGCGGCCTGGGGTGGCCTTGGGGCGACCCTAGGCGGGCGGCCTGGGGTGGCCTAGGGCGGCCCTACGCAGGCACCCTGGGGCAGTTTTGGGCGGCCTTGGGTGGGCGGCTTGGGGTGGCATCGGGGCGACCCTGGGCGGGCGGCCTGGGGTGGCCTTGGGGCGGCCCTGAGCGGGCAGCCTAGGGCGGCCTTTGGGCGGCCCTAGGTGAGCGGTATGGGGGGGCCTTGGGTGGCTCTAGAGGAGTGAAGAAAGAGGATGAGAGAAGAGAGATCAGAGGGAAGGAGAAGAAGGCGACCGGCAACGCGAGGCGGTGACGATGGTGGAGGCAGTGGCGGTAGGGTTCAAGAAGGGATAGGGGAGGCTGGAAAGTCCTCCAAGAAGAATTAGAACAATCTCAATTCTTGAATAATGGCTGCCTAACTTTTTCTTCAAACAATGGCCTATACATATAGGCCTTGAAGAAAAGAGAAAATACAGCTTAAAGAAATAAAAATGAAATAAAGATGAGCGACGTACTTTCGCATCACACTAGGGGGCAGTTCTGGATCTGCCTTTTGCGACCTGTCAGGATGCGTGAGGGGGCGTGCATGGGTGGAGACGTGCCTGATGTCAGCGTGTTGACTTGATTTGGTGACGATGGTGGCAAGTCTTCAATAGTCGTGTTGACTTCGGACGATGGTAGTGACGCGTTCGGTGTCCATGCGTGGACGTCGTCGACACCAGGAACCTTCTCGATACGTCATCCCCTTCATAGTCAATTATCTTTTACAGTACATAATGGATTTCGTCATGCCAATCGCGTGACAAAGGGGTTTGGTTGGGTCTAGAGAGGCTGGGTCGAGGGGGTGAGAAAGGGTTTGGTATGGAGCGAAGCCCATATAGGAGGAATCGGGACGATGTAGGCATTATTGCACACTCTTTGGAGGATCGAGAACGGGCCGACACTATGACCGTGCAGCTTGGTAGCCGTCCTGGGAGTCCTATTGTTGTGTGGTGTCAGATATCTTCGCGCAAGGCACGAAGTATGCTATCTTCGAAAACCTATCGACGATGACCATGATGGAGTCCTGTCGTCGTGTGGTCTGGGGTAATCCTAAGACGAAGTCCATACTGACGTCAGCCCATGGATGCTTGGGCATCGGTAGCAGGGTGTATACCGCGGTGCTCTTCTTGACCTGCTTGGCCAAAGCACATAGGTGGCATTGGGCAACAATGTTGACAACATCGCATTTTAGCGAGGGCCACTAGAGTTGATATTCTACATCCGCGATGGTCTTGTCACGACCAAAGTGGCCCCTAAGACCTTCGGCGTGACATTCCCAAGCGAGGAAGTCATGAAGGGACGTGCGAGGCATACATAACCCATTTTGGTAAAACAAGTAGTCATTGGTGATGACATAATCCCGTAAGTCATGGGACAATCCTCGTTGAACTTCTACGATGATTGGCACGAAGTTGGGCCAGCTGACATACCCTTCTCGAATGGTCTCGAATCTGAGGATCTTCACCCTCATGATATTGGGCGCATGGACTCTTCGGCAAAGTGCATCGGCGGTGACGTGATTCTTGCCCTTCTTGTGCTCCATGACAAAGGAGTAGTCTTGCAAATACTCGACTCATCTCACGTGTCGATCGTTCAACTTCTACTAGGAGTGCTGGTATTTAAGAGCCTCATGGTCCGCGAAGAGCACGAACTCCTTGGAAAGGAGGTAGTGCTGCTAGTGCCTCACCGCCTGGATGACTCCGTATAACTCCTTGTCGTATGTGGAGTAGCAGAGCCTAACATCGTTCAGCTTCTCGCTAAAAAATTTGACGGCGTGACCCTCCTAGCTGAGGACACCACCAATCCCAATGCCAAAGCGTCACACGTAACCTCGAACACCTTCCCGAAGTCAGTGAGAGATCCAACCTACATTCTCAAAGGTTAGCTTTGTAATAAGATAGTGCGACGCAAACTGATGCAAGACAAGATGTGGCCAACCTTCATCTTCAACCGAAAGTCTTCCAATGCTTAAAGCACTATTGTGCTCATATTCTCGCCATCATGTTTCCTAGCCAACTCACGTATAGTGATAAGCTCAATTTTAGGGCATTTTTTACTGGTTATTTAGCAGTTCAGACGTGTGAGGTTCAGAGCTTATGCAACAAATTTATAAACCTCACGGCGTAAGGCGAGTGAGGGTCGATCCACAGGGAGCAGGAGAAAACAGTAGAAATTTCCTTCTTTATTCAATAGATATGTCACTTATCAATTTAAAATAAATATTAAACTCTGTTAAATGATCCTCAGGAAAATCACACAATTCCTCTTTAATTCCCAGTTTAGTCGAAAGATTTAACTTAATAGAGGCTGTCTACAGAGGAGTTCTCTGTAGACAGTACCCTTGCCCTTGGGGGCAAAGGATCAAACACCTTGCGTGCAGGGTACCTGCGCGCAAGGTGTTTGCGTGCAGCGGCGCTGTCGCGCGCGGCGTGGCTGCGCGCGGCGCTGCTGCGTGCAGCAGCGCTGTTGCGTGCGGCGTGGCTGCGCGCGACGCTGTTGGCGGCGGCGCGGCGTTGCTGCGCTGGCGGGCTGCTGCTGCGGCGCAAGCTGCGTCAAAGGGATTTTTTTGGGGGAAGTTTGGGGAGGATGATCAGAACAAGAAAGAAACAAAATTCAATTGAAATCAAATCTAAAATGAAACAATCCTCAGTTGGAAAACATTGGAAGATATTGTGATTCTTCCAACCCAACCAAAATTGTCTGAGAAGAGAGGGATTACAGGGCTGAAGCTTGAGATTTCCCCACGTCGGGTGTCACGTCCTTGCGGCAAGGCGTGGTTCTTCAATCCAAGCTATCTTTAGTCTGTTCTTCCTCTCCAACTCCAAAAAGCTTATCAGCTCCTGGAGGGTGCAGAAATCCTCTTCTCCAAGCCCTATTTTCCTTAGAGAAAATTCTGAACACCTAAACTCCTCTCTCAAGAGAGTATTTATAGGTTTTCTCTTAAGTCATGCCCAGGGGCATTTTCGTAATTTTTGCCACTTCGAATTTTTGCCCACTTCTGTTGATCCTCCTCTCTTCTTTGATCTTCTTAACCTGTTTCTGAATGTTCACTAGCCATAAAACGTTAAATATATTCCACTTGATTCAAAGAATCAAGTGGGGTTAGTGATTTCATAAAACAATACATATGCATGAACTTAGCATGAATTCACAAGATAATTGTAATGAATTTAAACTTGAGAACTTGATTATTTGATGACATATTTTAGAGTCATCATATAGCGAGTATAGGTTTGTATAGTTCCAACCGATCATTCACCCAATAAACTATGATGCCGAGAAGACCACACAAATTTTCAGCGGTCCACGCATCCACCATCAGTGAGACTTTGGGGACATTGGCATTCCCTTTGCATTTCACACGTGATGACCCTACCACCGGTAGAGGGGTTTCTCAAACATCCTCCTCTACTGACTCTACTGCCAAGTCAACGCATACATCCCCAATTGGAGTTTCCATCGGCGACCATGTTCTAGAGAATAGGGGAAAATTAACCAGTAGTAAAATTAAAAAAATAACTCGTTCAACAAATAAATCTCCATGAAATCAACAGTAGGATACTATAAACATTAGTAACTCCCATTAATCTCCATGGATTATTCGTTGGAACTAATGGTCGAGTGGACCCAGTACGCCACTTTTGACGTACTGTATTCCCCGAAGCCTTTCAATTCTAATTCGTTAGTGGGCGTAGATATGTAGTCATTCATATTTTCACCCTTCATTTCACCGCGGTCATCCTTCTCCCCCTCATAAACACTCTCATTCACCGCCATCACATCATATATTACTTTCTCTATGGCATGGCATTCATCATCGTCATCATCTAGGGAACATGTATAAATATCTTCCTGGTTACTATTGGGGTACTTCATCAATTGAGAAATTGGTAACTCAACCTCTTCTTTTCCAATGCGCAATTTAATGTTTCCTTCATTCCAATCAGTGTTCACTCTTGCGGTCGCTAGGAATGGGCGTCCTAAAATAATCGGTGCATGACTAATTTTTCCTGAAATTTTTACATCTACTACTATAAAATCCAAAGGAAATGAGCACTTTTCTACTTTCATCACCACATCCACCAACTGTCCACATGGTCTTCTAATTGATCCGTCCGCTAACTGCAATTCTAAATTTACGAGTTGTAGTTCACCAAATTTAAAGGTCTCAAATAAAGCCTTAGGCATGATATTCACACTTGCTCCTGAATCAAGTAAGGCTTTGGTGAATACTTCCCCCCTAATTTCACATTTAATCACTGGTGCTCCCGGATCCTTGCACTTTTGAGGTAATTCATGCAGAAATATTGAACTAATATTCTCAGAAAGTTGAATCCTCTTTTGCTTCTTAGGAGGCGTAAACAGGTTTTTCACAAATTTTGAATAATCAGGGATGTACTGTATCACATCTAAAACAGGAATTTCAACCGTAGCCTCTTTCAAATACCCAAGAAGTGGGCTATCTTTCGATTTTTCTTTCTTCGCTTGTAAGGCACTAGGGAAAGGGATAGGTGGGAATATGTTTTTGGGTCGGGTTCCTTTTCCAGATTTTCCTCTACCCCTTCATCCTCATCGTTTTCTAGTTCCTCCAACTTATCCTCCACTTCATTTTGTTTCTCTACAGTTGCAAATGGATTAGGCAATTCTTTCCCACTCCTAAGTTTTGATATAACACTCAGTTCTCCTATTTCTTGTTTTTCAGTCATGGCATGCATGTTATGAATATGCTCATTCATTACGCTACACATGTCATCAACATAAAGTAAATTGCTAGGATTAATACAGGCCTGAGTAGGGAGTTTACCTGGTTTGACGCCCATCTTCATAGGGTCTTCACAAGTACCTTGCGGTGCTCCCCCGTGCACAAATTGTTGACTGCTGTGAAGACCGATCTCCGCCTTGAGCTTCTCCATCTCCCGCTGATGCCTCTCCTCCATTTCTTCAAAAAGCTTGATCATCCTCTTCTTGTCTTATTGCAGCTCCTCGATTACCTTGGTGAGAGTCGCATTAGTGGGATCTGAAAAATTTGGGTAAGGTTGATAATGTTGTTGGTGATGGGGATTGTTCGCCTTGGGTTGAAACTGTTGTTGGGGTGGTCGATTGTTGTTTCGCTATCCCTGTCCTCCTAAGTTTCCTCTAGTGGCCCATTGAACATTGCTCCCTTCCTGCCTATAGCATTCACTTCTGAAATCATAGGGCATTCTTCTCCGGTGTGGCTATCACTTGAGCACATTTCACATCGATTTATTTGGTTGGGTGCTCCTCCACTATTCTGACCTTGCCATAACGAGATCATTTTTTCATTCATCTTTTCCATGGCTTTTCCCATCATTACGCCTATCTGTTTCTCAATTTGATCCATAGTAATCTGGGGTTCAACCCCTCTAACATCCAACAATCCACCTTTCCGAGGGGTAACCCTAACATGATCGGAGGCATCTTGGTGATAAGCTAAATTGTCGGACATTTTTTGTAGCAGTGCCATGGCTTCATCTTCATACATATCTGCTATTGCTCCTCCACTTGAAATATCAACTCTGCCTTTCTCCACATCATTCAAGCCTTCATAAAAAATTTGCACTAACTCCCATTTTTGAATGCCATGGTGGGGGCACTTCCTAATGAGCCCCATCAATCTCTCCCATGCTTCGCTAAATGTATCATTTCCCTACTGAAAATTTCTAATCTCTCTTCTGAAAGAGTTTGTCCTCGCCACTGTATAATATCTTTTTAGAAAGCTCTTCTCCATATCATTCCACAATTCAAAATTTGTCCCTAATGTTCTAAACCAATCCTTGGCTCTATCCTTAAGGGCATGAGGGAATAGTTTCATTCTCACAGCTTCCTTTGAAATTCTCGGATAAGTGCAACAATCACAGGCTTCGTAATTTTTTTCTAAAAAGTCGTAGGGCTCTTCATTTGCCTTCCCTAAAAAGGATGGTAATAACTTAAATTGGTGTGGATCAATTCTAAACATCACATCATCTCCAATGGGGGCAGATACCCTGGTTAAGATGGGGGTTTCAGCTGGTGTGGAGTACTCTTTGATCCTCCTACGTCCATCATTAACTACCTCAGGATTTCCTGTTCCATTGCCTATTGGGTCCATTGGTAACGTTCTAATCAAAGTCTCCTCTACGAATGTGGGTTCAGTGAAAGATGAGTCTGGTGTGTCGGAGTCTACTACAGGGGAATTTCTATCATTGCTCCCTGATTGAAATCCAGACCTAAGCTTCATACAAAACCACTAATTCAAACACAACACCCGTTAGTCGTTAGCAACCAAATCACTTTGCATTTAAAATTGATACAAGGATTCTTATGAAAAAATAGATCAACACTTGCCCAAATTTTTTTATGAATAAAGACAAGTTGAATTCCTTAGCGTTGCTTCCCCGGCAATGGCGCCAATTGATAAGCCAAAAATAAGGGTAAAAATTATGAATTTTTAGCCCTTGTCATTGTGAATTCTAGCTTATGCAATAAATTTTATAAAACTCTACTTAACATGTATAGTGATAAGTGTGATTGTCGTCCAAGGGAAGCAAGTAGGAAGTTCAATGTGATTATCGTTTTGGTGTTTTAATCCTAATTAGAGTGAATTTGATCTTCAACGAGGATCAAGTCACCCTAATTAGATGAGAGTTGAGAAAGGGGGGTAGAAGAGCTGAGAAGAATGGAATAAATTTGGGCTCTAGATTGAATTAATTGATTCAATTGGATGGATCAAAGAATTCAATTAGAGAGGTTGGTAGGAATTTTTAATTTGGGTTTGGTTGATTTTTGCAAGTTGATAATTCAGAACTAAAATGGGGTAATTGAGTATCCTAAGAATTAAAACTAAATTTTTTAGAGTTTTCTTTGGGAGTGCAATTGAATGCCCAGGTGAATCCCTCAATTTCTCCTCTCAATCCTAATCAGGGCTTGTACATGCCGCTCAAGCCAAGTGATTTAGAAGTTCAAATCAGAATAGAGATGAAGAAACAAACAACTCAACCTATTTCATTCAAAATGCATAAAAGTTTAAATAGAATGAAAGGAAAAAGTACCAAAACTGTTGATCCAGGCTGGGGCTCCTCTCTGTCTTGCAGCTGTGATAGAGAACCATCCAGAATAATCTCCCCTTCTCAAAATTCAGCTTTTATACTTAGATTACATAGTGAAAATCACCATTTTACCCCCGTTTAGAAATTAATGTTTATCTATCAATATAGCCTGGATCTGAATGATCCAAACATACAGATAGAAAGAGGGGATCAAGACAAACAAATCCATAAAAAAATCATCTCAATCAAACTTCAGGATCAAAAGTTATTAATAAATCAATTTTAAACCAATTTAGTCCATTGGATTTAAAATTGATTTATTTATTAATACACGCAATGAAGTGTCGACTTCCTAGTGGCTGCGGCATTTCAAACTTCTTTGGCGGGCACTCTCTCATCGTGCCACATACCCCTGACAAGAGAGAAAAAAAACAATTAAATTTTCGTTAGTGCGCATTTTTGCGTATGTTTTGATACGCAAGCACACGTCCATTTTTTCGTTCCTTTGCCTACTTGTGTGTCACCACGTCACCGCCCCTGCACGCGCATTGTATGCGCCGCACGGACGGTGAACTTACCTCTTGACACATACACATGTGCGATCGCTGTTGGATTTTTATCCAACGGCTAAAGTTGCACCACGTCGACAGGGCGGGACGCTCTTTGCATTTTTTTCAAGAAAGCCCTTAATAAAACAAGCAATTGTAAACGAACGCCACCCTAAAATATTCGTGTATATGCCCTTACCCCATTCTCTCTCATCCAATTTTTTCTAAAACATTAAAACTATATTGTAATAAAACCCTAAACTTTTTTAAATAGGATCTTTACGCCTGCAATGGCAACTGAGAGCCGTTTTTAGGGTCTTTTAGCAACGAAACGTTGCAAAAAGGCCCCGGAAAGTCTAGAAATTGCATAAATACATTTTTTCTCTTATAAATATGCCATTTTTTAATAGAATAAATGCATTTCTTCTTGAAATAAATCCCAGAAAAATCCTTAAAATTCGAAAAAATTTCTAGAAAATTCTAGAAAATTCCCTGATTCATTCCCATGTTGATAAATGTCAAAATAAACTTTTTGATGTGCCATTTTCATCCAAAAATAATTATTTCGACCTTCAATAAATCCATAAAAATTCATATAATTAACAGAAAATTAGGGAAAAATCAGAAATTACTTGAAAACATTATTTTCGTGTAAATATATGATAACAGCCCAATTTTAAGCTCTATAAATGCATGAAAACATGCTAATAACATGAAATAAAGACTGAAATCAGGGTGTTATCAAAGCCTAGTCATTAGATGCTCATATTCTGGGCTCAAATGTCATCATGAAACTGGATATGGAGAAGGCCTTTGATAAAGTCTTGTGGAATTTCCTCACCCAAGTGTTGAGTCGCTTTTGGTTCACCAGTGCGTTCATCGACCTCGTCGATGCTTCCATTAGAGAGAATCATTTCTCTCTCTCCTGATGGATGGAAACTCCACTAGCTTCTTCACGGCCATGAGAGGTTTACGACAAGGTGATCCTATCTCACCTACCCTTTTTATATTGATGGAGGAGGTCTTTAGTCGATCGCTCACACGTGCAATCGACCACGGCCACATCTGACCGTATTTTATGAAAAGGGACTACCCAATCCTCTCGCATTCTCTATTTGCAGATGATGCCATCCTCTTCCTCAATGAATCCAAAAAATCCATTAAGGAATTTATGAGTGTCCTCACAGCATACGAGCAGCCTCGGGCAAGCTTGTCAATGCTTCGAAGAGTATCTTTGTAATTGGTCCTTCCACCACTATAAAGCGCTCTCAGATACTCCAACACCATACCCGCTACCCGCGAGGATGCCTCCCGTTCGAATATCTTGCATGCCCTATCTTTCTAGGACCCCCTACGCATCATTACTTTGATGCCTCGTTGGGCAAACTTAGAAAGAAACTAAAAGGATGGAAATTTCATTTACTTTACACTAGAGGGCGTATCCAACTTATTTGACATGTCCTCGTGAGTATCCCGCTACACACCCTCGCGGTCCACTCACTATCTCTTACAGTTCTCCGCGTAGTGGAACGACTATGCGCACATTTCTTATGGTCCCGTCACCTTGAGGGAGAGAGACGCCATCATTGGTGATGTAACACGAATGGTGCCGGAATCGGACGGCTCGTATTACACCATAGAATTGCAATGAAGTTGGTTCAGGAATTTATCTTTTAGGTGAAATGAATGTCGATGCAAAAACCCTGAAGAGCAATATAGGACCTCTATGAATAGGGTGACGACCAATGATCCCCAATGAGAGAGATGCTAATCAATCTTAGACTCCCAATGACCCTTAAGACCAGCTACGACGACAATGGTGGGAGGGGAGTGTGACGGCCCTGAGTCGTTGCAAGTCTAAAGATCAGCGAGAAATCCTTTACCACAAGAAATCCTATCTCTCTTGATAAGTGGCTATCCTATCCCAAGTAACGTCTCGTCCTAGGCAGAAGAATCGATAGGAAACAACGGCACTACAACAAGTAATAACATTGGAAATTACTGGAGGAGAGATGAATAGGTACCAGAGTGTCGATAGTCCTTGGCAGCGTAACCCAACTCATAGATCACGATGATGGCGGGCCTCGAAGATGGTGCACGGGGGTGAGGGATGACGGTGAGCTTGTACGTAGTGTCAAACGGCGGAGGGCAGCGTGTGCCGTAGGGGCGGGGGGACACGCAGCTTTGACGCACGGGCGCACGCAACTCGAGCGCAGGGACACGCACGGCTGGGAGGCGCACAGCGTGCACGGACGCGCAGCTTAGGCATGCGGTTGTGCACTGCTGGGGCACACGGCTTGCGCGACTTGGGCACTCGGGGATCTGGTTTGAGCACGTGATGGAGCGAGGGGTCGGCGACGGCGGTGGTGAGGGCGGTAGAGATGGTGATGACCTAGACAGCGGAGGAGAAGGAGGTGAAGGTGGTGGAGGTGATGGTGTGATGGAGCGCCGACGGTGAAGACAGAGCAAGAACTTGGGGTCCTTGAACTGTAACTGCCCAAGAACCCGAAGCCAAGGGCGGCAGATGCTTGAATCTTGGGGGTTCTTGAGGAGCAACGATCGACTCCCTGGGTGGAGACGTTGATGGTGGCGGCTGACGTCAACTAATCCTTGGAGTGATCTCGACGAGGGGACGTAGGCAATGGAAGCTTCTAAGAACAGGAATCTTGATTCTTTAGGATGTGTCCTGAAGTGATCTCGACCTGTAAAAGATAATGTCTCACAGAGTGTTCTCGACGTGGCGACGTGTCGTGGAGGCTCACGGAGTGATCTCGATGTGAGGGGACCAACCATGTTCCCACTGACTATAAACTCTATCTGTTCTATCTATCTCTCTACACTCTTAGGTAGAAAAGGAACACGGAATTTCAATTCATCAAAAGTCTGTCTCAATTGGGCATGGTATCCCATTATATAGTGAGGCTAGGTGCCAAGTGACATCATATAGAGGAGGAGCCGTCACGAGACGTGGTTTGTCATCTATTCAACGGTTACAAATAAAATGAAAAAAAGACAACATGGATGAGGCCCAAACACCGGCCCAGTCCGTAAGGTCCATAAAAGGAAATACAACCCAGCAAAATAAAACGCGAAACAAGTGCGATGCTTACTTGGAGTACTTGAAGCCCGATTGGTTCGACTCATCTCGTCCTGTCATCGTTTGGATGGTCCCCCATCAATTGGGTTTCTTGGGCAAAAGCATGTCGCCTGACAGCCGAGGGGGGTCTAGGGATCAAATGCCTCACAGACGTCTAGGACATTGTCCAGAAGAAGCTCGTATGGCGTATGCGCACCACGCAATCCTCATTGGGAAGTTTTGGCTCCGCCAAGTATAGCGAGTTGGCTCAACGAGAGATGGATATCCGAGGCTATCGGAGATGGCAGACGTGGTAGCGACACTGGCTTGAAATTGCCACGCTCACGCGCTGGCCTATTAGTCGAGGTGAGATAACCGCCTGGTTCGATACTTGGTATGCTAATGAGCCCTTCGCTAGCCATCCCGACTTCGTACCACATAGAGTGCGGCTCACATTGGTCCACCTGCTTATGGGCAACAACAACACCTGTGGCGGCAGTATGGCCTCCCCCCCCCCCCACGTTCTCCCAGGTCTTGAGTACTCCAATCGGGTCCAATCCCGATCGCGCCATTTGGACGCTTACGCTCGATGGGGCGTACTCATGCAGTTCTTCCTAGGAGCATTTATGTAAGAAAGCCTCCATCCAGCACTAGGGACGTTGCATCTGGCATCCGGCGATCCTTACTCGTGTCTCCTTTTTCCTCTAGAGACTCCTACATCGTTGCCTTCTGACTGATGACCGACTAATTCGTCCTTGTCATTCTATCAGTTCCTGTTGCCATTGCTGTCCAGTATCCCCCAATATTGAAACTATGGAACATCTTTTCTTCCATAGTGAGACAGCCTTAGACAGTTGGCGCCAAATTACACACCTTTGGCGTCCAGTCCCTCATAGTCCACTGACCCTGTTAGAGTGTTTTGGCAAGCTCTTCCTCTCGCCAACATGCTCCAAATGGAGCCTCATCCGACACATCACCATAGCTTACTTACTATGGGAGATATGGCAGGTACACCCATGTGAGCAGTGGATTTTATGTGTCGGGTCAAGATGTGGCTAAGACGTACCCATCAACTCATTCCCCCTCGAGCCTGCAGCTCACCACATGCATGCAACTTCCTTCGCTCCTGGGGCATTTTGGCGACCCTTGCTCCCATTCACATTCAACTACACATTATCTATTGGCTCCCACCGCCAATCGGCATCCTTAAATTGAATGTGGATGGTGCATCCAAGGGAACCTGGGCCCAGCAGGAGGAGGTGGTATCCTTCGCGATCATATAGGGAGTATTCTTTTCGCTTTCTCCTCCTTATATGGTGTACAAACTAACACAATAGCTGAAGCTACGATGATACATGATGGTTTACTCTTTTGCAAGGAACAAAACCTTCATAATATCGTTGTAGAATCAAACTCACCAGTGTTAGTTGACATGCTCTGTGCAGGTACATGCTCTCGGTGGAGACTACATCGTGTATGGCAGGACATCGTGCGGTGGCAACCTCGCACAATTGGCGTTCGTCATCAATTGAACGAAGGCAACCAGACAGGAAGTGTCCTCGCCAACCACGCGGTACACACACGAACCCCTTCTTCTCTTTTTCTTTCTTGGCAACCGCTCCCTCCGACAGATAGGGGCTGCTATCCCATCGACCGTCTCGGCTTGCTGGCCCTCCCCACGAGTCGCATATTCTCGCTGGCAGGCTCACGGGATTGGCCAGATTATGTGGAACACTCGAGGTGAAGCGCTCATCCCTCTGGCTAATCCGAGTTCGTATCATCTCAAGCTAGCGGGGTGGACTATGCCCACCTCGAATGGAGCCTCGCCAAGTACTTCATCATTGCCACTTGTCGGAGGCGAGGACAACTCCAACACTGCTCTATCATCATCACCAAGGGGGCTGCGGTGAGACGTGGACGCGAGCACTTCTCCCAGCACTTGCCAGGATCACTTATGTATCTTTTCCTTTTCTGCACATGGGTGTGGATGAGTGGGATCTGAGAGTAACTGGGATATTTATACTCGCTCCACACCTATAAACACTGACAACCACTTCACTTTATAAACAAAATCCCTGTAGGTGGTGTCCAGGGCACGTATGGATTGGTCTACGCGCACAACCGCAGGGTTGGCCGTACCCGGCACCATGTTTTTTGCCAAAAAAGTAAAAAAATAAAATAAAAAATATTAGAGCTACGTAAGATTTGGCATAAAAATTTGTGAAATTTCAAGTCTCCTATTTGACTTTTGTGAGTTAGGGGAGTGACGAAAATTTCCTCATGTGAAATATTGAAGAGCAGTATCACTAGGACTCTGAAGATACGAAGAGCAAACACATCATTCTAAACTTAAAAGAAATCCCAATAGCATAACCATCATACTAAACATAACCTTTATGTAAAATAGTTAGACTATAGAGTGATTGAGATAGGGAGATAGAGAGTTTGAGATTGGGAGATAAATAAAAAGAAACAAAAAAAAGGGATGGAGATAGGGAGATGGAGAGACAGAAATAGGGAACTAGAGAGACCAAGAGAGGTTAAGATTGGGAGAAACATAAATGGGGAGAGAACATAGGGATGGCGATAGGGAGATAGTGAGACAGAGAGTTTGAGATTCGGACATAGAGAGAGTGAGAGCAGAAATAACATAATTCAACGGCAAATGATAGAGATAGTAAAACAGAGACATTCATAAAAGGAGACAGAGTAGAAAGGGATGGACGTGGGAAGATAGACAAATAGGGAGAGCAGATATGGATGGAGATAGGAGATAGAGAAATAGAAAGAGCAGAGAAGGATGGAGATAGGGAGATGGAGAATTTGAAATAGGGAGATAGAGGGAGTAAAAGCAGAGAGTGATCAAGATAGGTAGATAGAGAGTTTGAGATTGGGGGATAGAGACAAGGAGAGAGAAAAGAGGGATGGAGATAGGAAGATAGTGAGATAGAGAGTTTGAGGTTCAGAGAGAGAGAGAAAGTGAGACCAGAGATCACATAATTTAAAGACATGTGATAGGGATAGCAAATAGATATATTGTGATAAGGAGATAGAGTAGAGAGTGACGGAGTTGGGGAGATAGATAAATAGGGAAAGCATAGAGGGATGAGGATAGGGAGATAGAGAAATAGAGAGAGCAGAGAGGGATGGACATAGGGAGATGGAGGGAAAGAAATAGGGAGATAAAGGGAAAAAGAACAGTGAGTGAGTAGTGAGGGAAAGAAATAGGGAGATAGAAAGATGGAGATTGGGAGATGGAGAAATAGAGAGAGAATAGCACGATGGAAATAGGGATATTGTGTGTTAGAGGGTTTGAGATTGGGAGATAGAGAGAGTGAAAGCAGAGATAACATAATTCAAAGACAAGTGATCGAGATAGTAAAATAGAGATATTGAGATTAGGAGATAGAGA
The DNA here is from genome assembly GCF_029677425.1 of Wolffia australiana. Classification (NCBI taxonomy): domain Eukaryota; kingdom Viridiplantae; phylum Streptophyta; class Magnoliopsida; order Alismatales; family Araceae; genus Wolffia; species Wolffia australiana. The sequence goes on from NC_135843.1 coordinate 3,689,000, forward strand.
AATAGATAGAGTAGAGAGAGGTGGAGGTGGAAAGATAGATAAATAGGGAGAGCAGAGAGGGATGTGGATTGGGAAATGGAGAAATAGTGAGAGCAGAGAGGGATGGAGATAGGAAGGTGAATATATAAATATAGGGAGATAGAGAGAGTAAGAGCAGAGAGTAGTCGAGATAGGGAGGCAGAGGGATTGAGATTGGGAGATAGAGAAATAGTGAGAGAACATAGGGATGGTAATAGGGAGATAGTGAGATAGAGAGAGAGAGAGCAGAAATAACATAATTCAAAGACAAATGATAGAGAAAGTAAAATACAGATATCAATAAAGGAGATACAGAAGTAGAGATGGATGGAGGTGTGGAGATAGATGATAAATCCAAAAAGATAGTAATATATATGTGCAATTTCAGCTAATTTATGTACTTCTTTATCTTTATCTGGATATATTATCAACATTTATGTTAAGTTGTGAAACATCATGAAACAAAATTACCTTTTTCTAATTTGGAGTTAATTATTATCATTTGTGGGACTAACCCCACTTAACTCAATGAGTTAAGTGGAATGAATCTCACTCTCTTCTTAGTTTATGTGGAAGATGTAGGAATTAGGTGAAACTTTCATGAATAAAGGGGATAATTAAATGAAGAGGAAGCTATTTGGACCAGAGGAGCAAGCTCAGCCACAACCCTGGGCCAAGAAAGAAGGCCCAATGCAAGACAATTGGCTCTAGTCTAAAGGCCCACTAAGGAAGCTCCACTAAGCCCACTATGAGAGGCATGTTGGGCCAAAGAAAGGAGGGCAAGCGGAAGGTCCAGTCATGATTATTTATGAATATTTCAGGGGCTTAAATGATGATTGGAGGACAACCTTGGACGTGGATCTAAGCCAGAGAAGAAGATCCAGCCATTCAATCCACAAAACATCCAAGGGTGGAGACTTAAAGATAGCACCTTTAATGCTAATTAAGGAAAGAAGCCTTGAACATCTAGGGAGTATTTCAAAGGTCTCAATGCTGATTGGAGGACCATAATGGACGTGGATCATGACCGTGAAAAGAAGATCTGGCCATCCATTGTATTAAAAATCTAATGGCTCTCCTTTGCTCTCTCTCCCTATATAAACCCCTTCACCCTATCGTAAAATTCATCTTGTGATTCAATCCAAAGTAATGTTTGGTGGCCTAAGTGCAATTGAGTCATAGATCCATTCACCTCAGTGAGTGCCAGGCTGAGCAGGAAGCATCCAGGGCTGAAGAAGCTAGTGGAAAGGAGAAGAAGAAGTCCCTTGGACCTTAGCGGGTGTGACAAAGAGGTTACCTTCTTATTTCTCCTTTTTCATTATTTTCTGTTCATCTTTGGTCTTTTGGTTAGTCTTAGATCAGCTAGCCAATATCTAGACGGTTCCAGTGAATCCAACCACGCTCTAAAATTCGTTCTAGAACTCATTCTAGAGTGATTTTAGTAAAGTCCATTTTTTTCTCTCTCCTCCACCAAGGAACCTTCCCCATTTGGCATCCGGACTTCGCCAAATTTTGACTAAGTCCAAAGCGCCAAAGTGTTTCATTTCCTATTTTATTTTAGCTTTCAAATACTCCTAAAAAATACCCAAAAATTATTTGCTGCCTATTAATATTATTATAATATTATAATAATATTTTGTTTTTCTTTGTTATATATTTTTATTTAATTAGTTATTTATCTTCATATGTAGTAAACCTACCTCTAAAATTATTAAAAAGTACAAAACTAAAGCACAAAACCCTTGCTCCCTGTGGATCGACCCTTACTCTCCCTACGCTAGTAAGGTTATTATAATTTTTTGTTGTTTTAATTCAGATAAACCAACGACACTAATTAGTGAAGTTAGCTCATCACTAATTACCCCAAAATCTGAATTATCAACTGGCGCCGTTGCCGGGGAGCACGGTGATTGTTTTTAGTGAATTTGTATTTTTTTCTCTTTTGCCAAAGTTGAGGGCAGCTAACCCTCAACAAACGGTACTTCTAACTACTTTTTTGGAGATTGATGGTCTTAACAAGGTCTAAGGGTGGGACTAGTGTTGAGGAAGATCTAGACACTCAATATCCTGCTCTTCCAGCAACACTTACAGCTCAAGATAAAGAAGAAGTCGATATGGCAGAAGATGGTCAGCCACCACATGGGAGGAGAAGAACGATGCTGGATAGATCTACTCCATCAGGAAGTCTACGGCAAACCGGCATCAACATCAATGTAGGTGAGGGGGTTATGTTTAGGTATGACAATGCCCTACTGAACTCTCTCCCTGAATTTACTGGTCATTCTTCTCAGAACCCCTTAGAATTTCTTGATGATTTTCATATTCGATGTTCCTCTCAAAATATTCCTGGTTTAACTACTTAAGCTTTAGAAATGAAATATTTTCCGCTTACTTTGAAAGATAAGGCTTTCGCATGGTATAGAAATTTAGGCATAACATTTAACTCATCGAAAGAAATGCAGAATAAATTTCTACATAAATTTTATCCCCTTTCCAAAACTAATTTTTATAGAAAACAAATTCAGAAATTTAGTGAATCATGGGAAAGGTTCAATGAATTAATTCGAAAATGCCCTCACCATGGAATAGAAAAATGTCAGCTAGCTGAAATTTTTTATGAATCACTTCCTGATATTTTTAAAAGTAAAGTGAATCAAATAGCTGGTGGCTCGTTCTATATGGCTTATGAGGATGAAGTCTTTGATCTTTTGGAAAGGGTGGCTGAAACTGACCTACAGGAAATAGGAGCAAGTCAAAATGGAAGAAATGCCAACCCAAAATGAGGAGTGCTGCAAGTAACTTCAAAGCAAGCTGATCTTCATGCAGGGATAAGAGAAACCAACAAGAAACTTGAAGAATTGACTTCCACTCTAAAGAATGCTTTTCTCCCTAACTCACCCCTTTTGAAAGCACAGATTTATTCTATATGTTCAAGCAGAGATCATGAGGATGGAGCATGCCAACTTGGAGAGGAGGAGGTCCATTTGTTGAACCACAACCAACAGCCTTGGGGAGGACCAAAGAAGACCATCTACAACAACCAAGGAATCTACTCCCAAGGAACCAAGGCCCCTTTCCGGCAACGAGTCCGATTCCAGACCCCACCACAACAGTCTTATCAAGCAGCTCCACAAAACCAGGTACAAGATTTTTCCACTCTAACACCTGTAATCTCTCACATGATAAAGCAGCAAAATCGAAGGCTACGGGAAGAAATGGAGATGCGCATGCAAGCCATGATGGAAACACAGACAAAAATAATGATGGATGCGCAAGAGCAGACCAGACAGCTATTGGAGAGCTTGAAGCAAAGAACAGCTGACCATGGAGGTAAGGGAGTTGAATCCAACTCCCACTCAGGTCGATTTCCAACTCAACCTTCCATTAATCCCAAAAATTTATGTCATTTACAAGAGGAAACCCTATATCATGACAATGAGGAAGATCTTGAGGAAATTCAAGCCATTTCAAAATTGAGAAATGGCAAGAAACTTCAAGATCCTCACCGAGGCAAGGAAAAAACAAAATTGGAGGAAAATAACCTAAGACTCCATCACCTAGTGTGGAACCCCTACCTTCAACCTACACCCCTCCCATTCCTTATCCTTCGGCCTTAAAACCCCTTAAGTCTTCTCCTGATTATGAGTATAGACTCCTAGAGAATTTCAAGAAAGCCACTATGTCAATAGCCGTAGAGGATATGATTAAATGTGCACCTTCTTTAAAGAAATATTTAAAGGATTCATGCACATCGAGGAAAACCAAGGAGGTAGTTAAGCTTTATGAAAATGCCTCTAGTATCTTAAACTCTGTTCCCATTAAAAAGAAAGATCCAGGAGATCCTTTTATTACATGTGAAATTGGAGGAAAGATTTTTACTAGAGTATTATTAGATACAGGAGCTAGTATTAGTATTATTCCAAAAGTTTTATATGAGGAATACGGTTTTGGGGAATTAGAGGAAATCAGCATGGATCTATTGCTAGCTGATGGAACAATTAGACAACCAGAGGGTAGGTTATATGATGTGATGATAAACGTTGAAAATTGTGAGATCCCCGTTGATTTTATTGTAACTGAGGTAAAGGTAAAGGGAGATCTAAGTGTAGCGCCTATCATTCTAGGAAGACCCTTCTTGGTGACAGCTAAAACAATCATGGATTGGGAAAAAGGGACTGTTGAATTTAAGGTTGGAGAAGAAAGAGTTAAATTAGACATATCCAAGATGATGAAATGTCCTAAAGGGAGTAACGAAGAGTTAAAATTTTGTGATGAAGAAGAGGACGATGTCGATGCTATTCGAGGGTTTTTATTGAGAGTAGATGATGCCAACGAGGAAAGAGTAGAACCTGAGCCTCCTACACTCTCCCTAGATTTGAACTTAGAGCTTAAACCTCTCCCATCATCTTTAAAATATGCATTTTTAGATTCTAGAAATTCTTTACCTGTGATTATTTCCTCGTCCCTTACTCCTTCACAAGAAAATGATTTGCTTAAGGTATTGAGAGAGCATAAAGGAGCATTTGGATGGACATTTGAAGATATTAGAGGAATCCCTTCATCAATTTGTGAACACAGAATATTTTTAGAAGAAGATTCTAAACCTTCTAGGGAGCACCAACATAGGCTGAACCCACATATGAGGGAAGTATTAGATAATGAAATATTAAAATGGCTAGATGCAGGTATTATTTATGCCATTTCTGATAGTGAATGGGTCAGCCCTGTTCACATGGTGCCAAAGAAATCTGGAGTACCAGTAGAGATCAATGAAAAGGGAGAAGAAATCCAGAAGAGGCTGATAACTGGATGGAGGGTATGTATTGACTATAGAAAATTAAATAAGGCTACAAAGAAAGACCATTATCCTCTTCCTTTCATTGATCAAATTTTAGAAAAACTACCAGGACAGAATTTATTTTGTTTTCTTGATGGTTATTCAGGATATAATCAAGTTAACATTCATCCTGATGATCAAGAGAAAACAACTTTTACTAGCCCTGTAGGTACATATGCCTTCAGGCGCATGCCTTTTGGCGTATGTAATGCTCCAGCCACCTTCCAAAGATGCATGAACTCTTTATTCTCTGATTTAGTAGGTGATTGTTTAGAAATTTTTATGGATGATTTTTCTGTATTTGGAGATTCTTTTGAAAATGGCCTTCTAAATCTTACTAAAGTTCTTCAAAGATGCATTGAAAGTAACCTTGTGCTAAGTTGGGAAAAATCTCATTTTATGGTACAGGAGGGAGTGGTATTGGGGCACAAGGTCAGCAATCGTGGACTGGAAGTGGACAATGCCAAAATAGAAGTCATCCAGGTCCTTCCACTCTCCACAAATCTAAAAGCCCTTAGAGGGTTCCTCGGCCATGCAGGTTTCTATAGAAGGTTCATTCAAAACTTTGCTAAAATTTCCAAACGTGTTACTAATTTCCTTTCTAGTAAAACTAATGAAATCACTTTGGATAAAAGTGCTATTTCTGCTTTTGAAGAGCTGAAGAAGGCTCTCACACATGCACCTATTTTGCAAGCTCCAGATTGGAGCTTGCCATTTGAAATCATGTGTGATGCCTCGGATTTTGCTGTAGGGGCAGTCTTAGGACAGAGGAAAGAGAAGAAACCTATGGCCATATATTATCCTAGCAGAACTTTAATTGATGCACAACTCAATTACTCTACCATAGAAAAAGAACTGCTAGCTGTAATTTTTGCTTTAGAAAAATTTCGACCTTATTTGCTTTGTAGTAAAATAATAGTCTACACTGATCATGCGGCATTAAAATATCTTTTATCTAAAAAAGAAGCTAAACCTAGGCTTATTAGATGGATTTTATTATTACAGGAATTTGACATACAAATTCAAGATAAAAAGGGCTGTGAAAATTATGTTGCTGATCATCTTTCTAGGATCAAAGTAAATGACTCCTCACTTATCCATGAAGCATTTCCGGATGAGCAAATTCTGGCTATCCAAACAGGAAATGTTCCATGGTTTGCAAACATTGTGAATTTTTTGGTGACAGGAAGAGTCCCTTCAGGATGGAGCTACAATGAGAGAAAGAAGTTCTTCAAGGACATGCGAGATTATTTTTGGGAAGAACCAGAGCTATTCCATCAAGGAGCTGATCAAATTCTTAGAAGATGCGTACCCGAAGAAGAGCAGAACAGCATCCTTAAATTCTGCCATTCCAACCCAGGAGGAGGTCAGTATTCAGCTAAGGTAACAGCCCATAAGGTAATGGAAAGTGGGTTTTATTGGCAAACTTTATTTAAAGATGCACATGATTTTTATTTAAAATGTTTAGCATGTCAAGCATCTATAAATATTGATAGAAAAAATCATATGCCTCTAAAACCCATTTTAGAAGTAGAAATCTTCGATTTATGGGGCATTGATTTCATGGGACCATTTCCTAATTCGAATGGATATGAGTATATTTTAATGGCTGTAGACTATGTCTCAAAGTGGGTAGAAGCCATAGCCACTAGGACCAATACCAGTAAAGTTGTCACTGATTTTGTGGAGACTTACATCTTTTGCAGATATGGATGTCCTAGGGCTAAAATTAGTGATGGGGGGTCACATTTTGTAAACTTTAATTTTAGACAGCTTTTGAGAAAATATGGTGTACAACATAGAGTAACTACCCCATATCACCCGCAAGCTAATGGGCAGGTTGAATTATGTAACAGAGAAATTAAGAAAATCCTTCAAAAAATTGTGAAGCCCAATGGGAAAGATTGGCCATACAAACTAAATGAAGCATTATGGGCCTATAGAACAGCCTATAAAACACCCTTAGGAATGTCCCCCTTCAGGTCGATATTTGGAAAACCATGTCATCTACCATTGGAGTTGGAACATAAAGCTTCATGGGCAATTAAAAAGCTAAATCTTTCTTTAGATGAAGAAGGAAAATGCAGGTTGCTCCAGCTCCAAGAACTTGAAGAAATTAGGAATGAGGCTTATGAAAACTCCAAGATATACAAATCCAAGATGAAGGCCTTCAACGACAAAAACATCAGAAGAAGGACCTTTGTCAAAGATCAAAAGGTATGGCTTTAAAATTCAAGATTAAAACTCTTTCCTGGTAAGCTAAAAAGTAGATGGAATGGACCTTATTTGGTAGTAGAATCATATGAAAATGGGGCCATTTTAATTTCGGATCGTAGAACCCATAAACAATTCACAATGAATGGGCAAAGGCTGAAGCCTTACTTACATGATGATGCTCCTCATCAACCCCTTAGTATGATATTGGAAAAACCTGCAGGTTAGTAACATCCATAGAGCTGCATTAAAGCTTTTATTTCTATTTTTTACCTTTATTATTTTCTTTTGTTTCTTTATTTTTGTTTTCTTTTCTTTGGTTTCAGAAAATGCCTACCACCAATACATGAAATGGACGTGAAGGAACCTACATGAAAGCGCTCAACCCACTGTTTGCGTCCTCTAAACTCCTTTTTATATTTCCCTATGCATTGAGGACTATGCAACTACTATGTGGGGGGAGATTCAATCCGCCTTAAAAGTTTTATATTTTCTATGATGTCTCAATGTTTTTTTTTAAATAAGATGGGGGGTATAAAAGATTCTTGAATTCAAATCATGCCATAACCAAACTTTGGACAGCCCCTTTTATCCTTTTACCCTAGAAGAAAATGTGGGGAAGCTAGGCTCACTGAGCGCATCATCATCATATTATAGGGGCATCAATGTTGATTTCTAGGTAGTACATGATCTTATCCCCAAATGGCGAGAGTACATGGTAGGGTGAAGGACAGATCTGAAAATCAAAAGGTGTATACCCCATAGATAAGGATTTGAGTGTTGAGTGAAAGTGTGACACCCCCACTACACCCATATTTTGATTTAACCGAACCTATCTATGTGAATGACTACCTATCAGCCTAATCATATGCTGGATAGTGAGATGCACTTCTTCAAGTCTTGAGCACATTACCCCTCCATTTCATACCTCTTATAAAATCTTCATCCCACAATTCTTCATTCGCCATCTTCATCCATCTATGCTTACTGACCCTTTACCACCTTTACCTCACCGTACCTATATACGACCCCACCTCCTTGCTTATGAAATGCCTTACTCCCAAGTCGTTCTATCTCTCTTATCTTTAAAAATAATATCATATTGATATTTGTCATCTGATTTTAAATCTTTTCCATTGATTTTGACTCTACATCTTCTCAATCTATTTCCTCTTTCTGATCCTCAAAGTTAAAAAAAATAGAAAAAAAAGAAGAAAAAAAAAAACTTAAAAAAAAAAACAAAAAAAAATAATAATAAAAAAAAACAATAAAAAAAATAAAATAAAATAAAAAATCCTCTTCGAGGGTAGAGATATTGCATGAAATCTGTGATTGACATTCATTCAAGAAAAATTATTTGGTTACGGTAGTTCATACATCCTTTCTTATTCTCTTCTTCTATTTGTCGCCCCAAAAAAAAAAAAAAAACAGGAAATACAGAAAAATTACTATGAAGAATACATTTTACAATATTATGAAAAAAGAAAGGAAAAATTACTATGGGGCTTGTTTCTTCTTCTTCTTCTTATTTGTTTCCTATGAACTGCCTATCATTCCATAATGAATGCATTCTCTACCTAGAAGAATAACTTATGAGGATCATCTTTACCTTCTTCTACCTTCCACATTTCTTCTTGAATGCTGGGAGTAGGCTATATAAGTAATCTTACTCCGACTTTCTTAACTCAGACTTTGCCCATTCTCCTTAAACCTTTCTTCTCATCTCTCTTGAAGCTTAGAGTAGATAGGAAGCCATTTCTTAACACGCCTTGTTACCTTGTGCTCATAATAAGAGGCGAAGAGTGCAAACTCTCTATTTCAGGTCTGATGAAGCTTTTAGGGACATCACCACTTAGGTAGCCCTTTCTCTTGTGAGCAAGTGAACCAAGAGGGGTGAGGCCCAGTTCAATGTGTGAAGCGAGGAAATCTTTTTTTTATGGTGTTGAGCCTAGAGAGAAGTAAGCTGCCCTATTATGACCACCAGTTCTGCTCAGACCATGAGAAAAAAGTTCATGTATTCCTGCAAAGGTTTTGACCTAGATTGTCGAAGGAAAATGCTCATCTAGATATGTGATTGATAAACTTAACGCTTCATGCAGATACCTTCTTGGTGTAAAGGCGAGAAGGGAAGTCCAAAGAAAATCGAAAGGCATTGCTAAGGGACTAGCAATGATCTAAGTTGGGGGGTATTTGATAAATCCAAAATGATAGTAATATATATGTGCAATTTCAGCTAATTTATGTACTTCTTTATCTTTATCTGGATATATTATCAACATTTATGTTAAGTTGTGAAACATCATGAAACAAAATTACCTTTTTCTAATTTGGAGTTAATTATTATCATTTGTGGGACTAACCCCACTTAACTCAATGAGTTAAGTGGAATGAATCTCACTCTCTTCTTAGTTTATGTGGAAGATGTAGGAATTAGGTGAAACTTTCATGAATAAAGGGGATAATTAAATGAAGAGGAAGCTATTTGGACCAGAGGAGCAAGCTCAGCCACAACCCTGGGCCAAGAAAGAAGGCCCAATGCAAGACAATTGGCTCTAGTCTAAAGGTCCACTAAGGAAGCTCCACTAAGCCCACTATGAGAGGCATGTTGGGCCAAAGAAAGGAGGGCAAGCGGAAGGTCCAGTCATGATTATTTATGAATATTTCAGGGGCTTAAATGATGATTGGAGGACAACCTTGGACGTGGATCTAAGCCAGAGAAGAAGATCCAGCCATTCAATCCACAAAACATCCAAGGGTGGAGACTTAAAGATAGCACCTTTAATGCTAATTAAGGAAAGAAGCCTTGAACATCTAGGGAGTATTTCAAAGGTCTCAATGCTGATTGGAGGACCATAATGGACGTGGATCATGACCGTGAAAAGAAGATCTGGCCATCCATTGTATTAAAAATCTAATGGCTCTCCTTTGCTCTCTCTCCCTATATAAACCCCTTCACCCTATCGTAAAATTCATCTTGTGATTCAATCCAAAGTAATGTTTGGTGGCCTAAGTGCAATTGAGTCATAGATCCATTCACCTCAGTGAGTGCCAGGCTGAGCAGGAAGCATCCAGGGCTGAAGAAGCTAGTGGAAAGGAGAAGAAGAAGTCCCTTGGACCTTAGCGGGTGTGACAAAGAGGTTACCTTCTTATTTCTCCTTTTTCATTATTTTCTGTTCATCTTTGGTCTTTTGGTTAGTCTTAGATCAGCTAGCCAATATCTAGACGGTTCCAGTGAATCCAACCACGCTCTAAAATTCGTTCTAGAACTCATTCTAGAGTGATTTTAGTAAAGTCCATTTTTTCTCTCTCCTCCACCAAAGAACCTTCCCCATTTGGCATCCGGACTTCGCCAAATTTTGACTAAGTCCAAAGCGCCAAAGTGTTTCATTTCCTATTTTGTTTTAGCTTTCAAATACTCCTAAAAAATACCCAAAAATTATTTTCTGCCTATTAATATTATTATAATATTATAATAATATTTTGTTTTTTTTGTTATATATTTTTATTTAATTAGTTATTTATCTTCATATGTAGTAAACCTACCTCTAAAATTATTAAAAAGTACAAAACTAAAGCACAAAACCCTTGCTCTCTGTGGATCGACCCTTACTCTCCCTACGCTAGTAAGGTTATTATAATTTTTTGTTGTTTTAATTCGGATAAACCAACGACACTAATTAGTGAAGTTAGCTCATCACTAATTACCCCAAAATCTGAATTACCAATAGATAAATAGGGAGGGCATATATAGATGGAGATAGGGAGATAGAGAAACAGTAGCAGAGAAGAATGGAGATAGGGAGAGGGAGATATAGAAACAGGGAGATAGAGAGAGTAAAGGCAGGGAGTGATTAAGCTAGGGCAATAGATGGATTGAGATTGTGAGATAGAGAAATAAAGAGATAGGAGAGGGGTGGAGATAGGAAGATAGTAAGATAGAGAGTTTGAGGTTGCCAGATAAAGAGAGTAAGAGCAGAAATAACATAATTTAAAGACAAAAGATAGAGATAGTAACATAGATATATTTATAAAGGAGACAGAGAAATATATAGAGTAGAGAGGGATGGAGGTTGAGAGATATATAAATAGGGAGAGCTGATACAGATAGAGATAGGGAGATACAGAAATAGAGAGAGCTGAGAGGGATAGTGATAGAGACATGGAGCGATAGAAATAGGAAGATAGAGAGAGTAAGAGCAGTGAGTGATCGAGATAGGGACATAGGGAGATTGAGACTGGGAGACATAGAAATAGAGAGAGAAGAGAGGGATGGAGATAGGGAGGTAGTCAGATAGGGAGTTTAAAATATGGATATAGAGAGAGTGAGAGCAGATATACCATAACTTAAAGACAAGTGATAGTGATAGTAAAAGAAAGATATTGAGATATGGAGATAGAGAAAAAGAGAGGGTACAGAGGGATGGAGGTGGGGTGATAGATAAATAGGGAGAGCATATACGGATGGAGATAGGGAGATAGAGAAATAGAATAAGCAGAGAGGGATGGAGATAGGAAGATGGATAAATAGGAATAGGGAGATAGAGAGACTAAGGGCAGACAGAGAGGGTTTGAGATAGGAAGACGGAGAAATTGAGATTGGGAGATAGATAAATAGAGAGCAAAAACATGGATAGAGATAGGGAGACAATGAGATAGAGTGTTTTAGATTTTAATATTGAGAGAGTAGGAGCATAGATAACATAATCATTAGACAAGTAATAGATAGTAAAATAGAGATGTTGAGCTAAGGAGTTATAGAAATAGATGGAGTACAGAGGTATTGATGTCAGGGGATAGACAAATAGCGACAACTGAGAGGGATGGAGATAGGGAGATAATGAAATAGAGAGAAAAGAGAGGGATGGAGACCGGGAGACGAAGAGATAAAAATAGGGAGATAGAGAGAGTAAGAGCAAAGAGTAATCAAGATAGGGAAGTAAAGAGATTGAGATTCGGAGATATAGAAATATAGATAGAAGAGAGGGATGGAGATCTGAAGATAGTGAGATAGAGAATTTGAGGTTGGGAGAGAGAGAGAGAGTGGGACCAGAGATCACATAATTTTAAGACAAGTGATAGAGATAGTAAATGGAGATATTGCGACAAGGAGATAGAGAAATTGATAGAGTAGAGAGGGACGGAGTTGTTGAGATGGACAAATAGGGACAGTAGAGAGGAATGAGGCTAGGGAGATAGAAAAATAGCGAGACCAGAATGGGATAGAGATAGTGAGATACAAAGATAGAAAAAGGGAGATAGAGAGAGTAATAACAGAGAGTGATTGAGACAGCGAGATAGAGAGACTGAGATTCGGAAATAGAGAAATAGAGAGAGAAGAGCGGGATAAAGATAGGGAGATCAGAAAAAAAATAATTCAAAATAAAGTGATACAGATAATAACATAGAGATAGTGAGATAAGAAGATAGCAAAATAGATAGAGTAGAGAGGGATGGAGGTGGGGAGATAGACCAATAGAGAGAGTGGATACAACTAGAGATAGGGAGATACAGAAATAGAGAGAACAGAGAGGGATTGTTATAGAGACAATAAGAGATAGAAATACGAAGATAGAGAGAGTAAGAGTAGAGAGTAATCAAGATAGGTGGATAGAGGGATTGATATTGGGAGATAGAGTAGAAGAGTGAGAACAGAGGGATGGAGATAGAAAGATAGTGAGATAAAGCGTTTGACGTTGGGAGAGAGAGAGAGTGAGACCAGAGATCACATAATTTAAAGACAAGTGATAGAGATAGTAAAAGATAGATACTGAGATAAGGAGACAGAGAAATAGAGAGAGTACAGAGGGGCGGTGGTGGGGAGATAGATAAATAGGGAGATCAGATAGGGATGGAGATAGGGAGATAGAGAAATATAGAGAGCAGAGAGGAATGGAGATAGGGAGATGGATAAATAGATATAGGGAGATAGAGAGAGTAAGAGCAGAGAGGGCTTGAGATAGGGAGATGAAGAGACTGAGATTGGGAGATGGAGAAATAGAGAGAAAGGACATGGATAGAGAGAGGGAAATAGTGAGATAGAGAGTTTTAGATTTTAAGATAGAGAGAGTAAGAGCATAGATAACATAATTATTAGACAAGTAATAGATAGTAAAATAGAGATATTGAACTAAGACGATATAGAAATAGACGGAGTAAAGAGGGAGGGAGATCCAGAGAAAGATAAATAGGGACAGCGCAGAGGGACGGAGATAGGAAGATAATGAAATATATAGAAAGGACAAGGATATAGATAGGGAGATGGAACAATAAAAACGGGGAGGTATAGGGAGTAAGAGCAGAGACTGATCCAGATAGGGACATAGAAAGATTGAGATTGGAAGATAAAGAAATAGAAAGAAAAGTGAGGGATGGAGATAGGAAGATAGTGAGATAGAGAGTTTGAGGTTAAGAGAGAGAGAGAGTGAGACCAGAGATCACATAGTTGAAAGACAAATTATCGATAAAGTAAATAGAGATATTAAGATAAGGAGATTGAGAAATAGATAGAGTAGAGAGAGACATAGTTGGGGAGATGGAGAAATATGGACAGCAGAGACATATGGCGATAGGGAGATTGAGAAATAGATAGAGTAGAGAGAGACATAGTTGGGGAGATGGAGAAATATGGACAGCAGAGACATATGGCGATAGGGAGATTGAGAAATAGAGAGAGCGAGGGGGATGGAGACAGGGAGAAGGACAGATAGAAATTGGGAGATAGAGAGAATAAGCGGAAAGAGTGATTGAGATAGATAGATAGAGAGATAGAGCAACAGAGAGAGGAGAGAGGGATGGAGATAGGGAGATAGTGAAAAAGAGTGTATAAAATATGGATATACTGAGAGTGAAAGCTGATATAAAATAATTCAAAGACAAGTGATAGAAATAGTAAAATAGAGATATTGAGATAATGAGATAGATAAATAGATAAGAGTACAGAGGGACGGAGGTGGATCGGTAGATAAATAGCAAGAGCGGATAGGATAGAGATAGGGAGACAGAGAAATAGAAAAAGCAGATAGGAATAGATATAGGGAGATGGAGAGAAAGAAATAGGGAGATAGAGATAGTAAGACCGGAGAGGGATTGAGATAGGGAGATAGAGAGATTAATATTGGCAGATAGAGAAATAGACTCAAAAGACATGGATGGATATAGGTAGATAGTAAGATAAAGAGTTTGAGATTGAGAGATAGATAGAGTAAGAGCAGAGATAACATACTTTGAAGACAAGTGATAGAGATAGAAAAATAGAGATACAAAGATAAGGACATAGAGAAAAAGATAGAGTAGAGAGAGAAGGAGGTGGGGACATAGATAAATACGGAGAGCGGATATGTAGATAGGAAGATAGATTAATAGAGAGAGCAAATAGAGATGGAGATAGAGAGAGTAAGAGCAGAGAGTGATCGAGATAGGGAGATAGAGAGATTGAGATTGGGAGATAGAGAAATAGAGAGAGAAGAGAGGGATGGAGATAGGGAGATAGTGAGATAGAGAGTTTCAGATTGGGAGAGAGAGAGAGTGATAGCAGAGATACCATAATTCAAAGCTAATGGATAGAGATAGCAAAATAGAGATTTTGAGATGAGGAGATAGAGAAATAAATAGAGTAGAGAGCAACGGTGTTGGAAAGATAGATCAATAGGGACAGCAGAGTGGGACAAGGATAGGGAGATAGAGAAATAGAGAGAGCAGACGGAAGTGGAGATAGGGAGAGCGAGAGATATAAATAGGGAGATAGAGAGAGTAAGAGCAGAGATTGATCGAGATAGGGAGATAGAGAGATTGAGATTAGGAGATAGAAAAATATAGAGAGAAGAGAGGGATGGAGATCAGGACATAGTGAGAGAGAGAGAGAGAGAGAGAGAGAGAGAGAGATTGGGAGATAGAGAGAGTGAGAGCAGAGATAACATAGTTCAAAGACCAGTGATAGAGATGGTAAAAGAGAGATATTGAGATTAGGAGATAGAATGATACATAGAGTAGAGAGGGATGGAGGTGGGGAGATAGATAAATAGGGAGAGCAGAGAGGGATGGGGATTGGGAGATATAGAAATAGTGAGAGCAGAGAGGGATGAAGATAGGTTAAAGGAGATATAGAAATAGGTTTATAGAGAAAGTAAGAGTAGATAGTGATCGAGATAGGGAGATACAAACAACAACTTGAAAACCAAAGCAAGTCGCATGCTTGAATGAACACAACAAGGAGTCAAATCAAATGCAGAATTGTCATAAAAATTGAATTCTTATATTTTCAGGAGTTGAAGACAGTTGATTCTGTTCAGATCGATCTAGTCCTTATAGCTCATATA
This sequence comes from Wolffia australiana, assembly GCF_029677425.1. Taxonomy (NCBI): domain Eukaryota; kingdom Viridiplantae; phylum Streptophyta; class Magnoliopsida; order Alismatales; family Araceae; genus Wolffia; species Wolffia australiana. Next base: position 3,704,384 of record NC_135843.1, read on the forward strand.
AGTAGAGTAGAGTTTAAAGTAATCTATTCCAAAGAAAGCAAGGGTTTAGATACCTTTTCTAGTGCCACGGTCAGGTTGTCTCGAGCTGTCAATGAAGGGTTCTCCACCGCCATCTCTGAAAGTATCGCTAATTTATTGTAAGTTTGTTCTCGTGAGTACAACTAGATAATATAGCAAGATGCCAAAAACCATTCACCATTTAATGCTAGATACAGAAATATTGAACAAAACTAGTAACATAATACCTATTGATATTGTTGAGAACGTCATTACCAATGTAGAAGCTCCTCCTGGCAGAAGCGGTCCTTGACTAATGGAGAATCAATGGAGAATAATGTACTTAAAGAAGAGCTCGACATGGCAAGAGCTCTCTGGTCCTGGTTAGAGCGTTCGACCTGGTAAAAGTTCGATAGAAAATCCTTGGAGAGGAGCGTTGTTCTTTGACCTAATGAGAAATCCTTAGAGAATGTAAGCTCTTAGAACTTCTATGATGGGGAATCCTTAGAGAAGTTGGAAGTTAGAAACTTAGAATTTAGATACTATTACTGTCACTAGTGATGGTGATGCCATCACGGGGATGATGACCTGCCGGGACAATGATTAAGGGATGCGTGATGGGTATGTGATGGGCTTTTTAAAAAATCCTTAGTTGAGTGATGTGACGGTGGCGTGATGAACCATTCATCATGTCACACTTCATCACCGATCATTATCCTTTACGTCATGTCCGGGCGTGACGTCCCGAACGTGCCATTCCCTAAATGGCATTTGAACCCTCTGGTTGGGGATCATGTTTGCCAACATCAGTAATTGATGCATCTCCTCTTGTTGTCACTTCTTAGACTCATCTGGATGATCTTCATCTTACTATTATTGTCAACAAATATCTCTCCATCAGTTAAATGTTTGCAACACTGTTCTCTACGGTGGTCTCGAGAAACATGCCTTCATGGAGCAACATCCATGACGGCATTTCTTTCACAAGACGCCATTTAAAGACCTAGACAAAGTTCACATGTCTGGTTAGGCAAGTTGATTGGCCTTTCTAGCATATTCAGATTCCCACCATGCCTGGTGGATCCTATACGGCTAAGAAAAATTATTGAACCTGCTATCGTTATCCTAGTTGTTTATGTGGATGGTATTCTTGTGACTGGAAATGATGATGCCGACATTTAAGCTAAAAAATCATACCTGAAAAAACATTTTAGTATACTAGATGTGAGGATTCCTTGAGAGTTTGAGGAACTGCTTTTATCCATCAGGATGACAAGCTCACTCTCTCTCAGCAAACGTATGCTCTTGAAATACTTTGGGAGACTTAGTGATGCCGGACATCATCGGTGACATCATCTGACAGTAATTTCCTATGACAATGAAACTACGTGATGCAGTGGTCCTAGGTGGACGTACGTGGAGGCTCCATCTCACGAAGTGTTGGTGAACTCCAAGTTGTCGGGCATGCGGCCGATGATGATGATGGTGACCTTTTGACCTTCATCAGAGCGACTACGACAACTATGGCGCCGAGCGGAATAATTCAGTTGGTGCTCAAACGTTACGGACGGGTTCCACCCATACCTAAGAATTCACTCAAACCTTAGTTTTCAGAGTATAGTTGTCCCCCACCAATTATAACCCGAGTGTGATGGAGTGCAGCCAATAAGGATACTAAAGCAGATAATTTAACTCACGAGCAAGGGGAACGACGTACCTCATTTGTGGTGTCACCAGTCATCGATGTAATCTGATAACCTGCAAATAAAAGCTAAATAAGTGCTAATTTCATCATATTTTGGACTTTAAATGCATAATAAAATCAATTTTTAATGCATGTTATCATGATTTTAGGTTAAATTAAGAATTCCATTAAATGTCAGGTTAAATGATACATTTGATAAATAATTAGGTCAATCTATAAATTTTTAAGTGTTTAAAAATGATCATTATTAGAAGTTAAATGCTTTTAAATTAACCTATTTCTATAAATAAAATAAAAATAGTAATAAAACTTATTTTACAAGCTAGTAGTACATTTTTTCGCATTAATAAGCTTTTTTTTTCATTTTATTTCAATTGTTTTCTTTTACAAATGTCTTTTTATTTAACCTGGCCCTTATTGTGCTAGTCTTGGGCGCTAACTATGATAAGGAGCGCAGGGCGCACGAATGGAGCACTCCACATGCAATGCCAGATACGCAAATCCTAAGACGCATTCACATCTTCAGTGCGCAACACACACGCACACGATTCCGTGTGTGTCACGCACGAGAGGGAGACACTTGAAGGCACAAAGATCCAGTCGCGTTGCTTTGTATGCCCAGCGTACAATGCGAAAAGGATCATAATTCTAACGGAATCAGAAGAAGCTGTTCTTCCGATTTCGCAGCAATAAAAGGGGGAAAAACAAAAATTTCAGTTCGCTCTTGATTTGGAAGCTCAAGGAGAGTAGGCCTGGTGATAAGCCGAAAATAGGGGTAAAAACTATGCAATTTTTAGCCCTTGTCGCTGTGGATTTTGGCTTATGCAATAAAATTTATAAGAACTCCACTTAAGACGTATAGTGATAAGGACGAGTGTCGTCCAAGGGAAGCTAGTAAGGAATTCAATTTGGTGATTGTATTGGTTGTTTCACTCTGATTAAACTGAATTTGATCTTCAATGAGGATCAAGTCACCCTAATTAGATGAGAATTTAGAAAGGGGGGTAGAAGAGTTGAGATGAATAGAAGAAATATGGAGCTCTAAAATGGCTTCTTTGATCCTAATAAAAGGATCCAAGAGGTCAATTAGAGAGGTTAAAAGGGAATTTTTAATTTGAGTTTGGTTTGTTTTTGCAACTTTGATAATTCATAACTGAAATGGGGGTAATTTAATCTCATAAGAATTAAAACTAATTTTTTTAGAGTTTTTCTTTGGAATGCAGTTGAATGCTTAGTTGAATCCCTCAAATTCTCCTCTCAATCCTAATCAGGTCTTGTACATGCCGCTCAAGCCAAGCGATTTAGAATTTCAGATCAAAACCAAGAAGAAGAAACCAGAAATTGAACTAATCTCATTCAAAATGCACAAATCCAAATACAATCAAGGAAAAAGTACCAGATAACTTTATCCATGGTGGGACTCCTCTCTATCTTGTAGCTGTGATAGAGAACCATCAAGAATGAGCCCCTCCTCTCGAAATTCAGCTTTTATACCTAGGTTACCTGGTGAAAATCACCATTTTACCCCCGTGTAGTAATTAATATTTATCTATCAATGTAGGCTAGATCTGAATGATCCAACCATACAGATAGAACCATTTAACGGCCTGGGACGGACTTCCCACGTCGTTTGATGGAGGGGGATGGCCCTGGAGGTCCCCCAAAGACGTTGGATCGCCGAGTGGTCCCCCCTGCCCGTCTAAAAACCACCTCTAGCCAGCAATGTTGACTGCCAAGGGCGAGGTTAGACGGAAATGTCCTTAGCCGTTCGGTCCTCTTCATCTAGGTTTGACAGCTGTGATTAAATCGCGATCGTGGACTTGAATTAGTATGGTACATTTCCTCATCCATGTCAGCATGCCTATTGGGCTGCCCCCTCAGCTGCCTTTCTTCAGATTCCTCTACCGTAGGGCCCGGCGTCCATGTCAGCCTTGAAAAAGAAATAAAGATGTACTAAATGAAACATAATAGAACCCACCGTCCGATCTTCTTAAAGAAGATCAGACGAATGAGATCATGTCCGTCTATTTGAAATAGCCAGAATCGATACCAGCTTTGGGCTGATATGGGTCGAAGCCCCGTGTTACTATGTTCTTATTTTCGTAAGATGGCAGCCCATTGGGCCATGATCGCTTTGTAACCTAGTGGCCCGGCCCGCTACAAGCTAACATAAATATTTGGATTTTAAATCCCACATCTGGATTTTCTAAAAAGGGAAGTGATATACAAATATTGGCAATTCTATATTACCAATTTCAAATGCCATACCTCTCGTGCATGCATGTGGGCATCGCTTCTGTGGGCTTCTGTTAGGCCTTAGTTGGGGCTTCTATCTTTGTCTACTTGTGTGGCCGACTGGGCGTGCCTGCTAGGCACTACCCCTTGCTGGCTGCGGGCGGGATTGAGCGCCATGGGTGCTCGCCTGCGTGTAGCTGGCTCGGGCGCTGGTGCGCATGGTCGATTCCTTAGCTGACCCAATAAACAAATTTTTTAATTTATTTTTTAATGTACATATTTCTGTTCTTTCTTCTTAATTTCATTCCGTCTCTTTGTTTTTGTTTATTTATGTCTCCAACTTTGTCTTCTTTGAGGCATTAGCATAGATACATACTAAATAGAACATTAGAAGATTACAAATAGCATAAATATATTTTTACAAAGAAACACTAGAAGTTGTAGAACACACATAAAAATAAAATAAAATGCATTATTTCATTACTTGCTCTACTTAAGGCATGAAATGCAAAATCCTAATAAAGCTTGAGAATATACACATGAAATGATCCCAAAATGACTCTAAACTACGTATAATTACATGACGCATTTTGGGTGTATCAGGAACATGTATGCTTCTAAGATACATATCTTCCACTCCTAGATGATGCTAATTGGTACATGCACTTCTTGGGAAAGCTGGTCTATGTCCCTATCACTCGACCCTAACATCGTGTACAAGATTAGTGTCCTCTGCCAGCTCATACAAGAATCTTGATCAGTTCATTAGAATGGAGCTTTAGAGGTTTTGACATACATAAAAAAGATAAAGGTAGAGGGCTTATCTATCAACATTTTTTCATTAAAGCTGACTTAGATGAGAGGAAATATATATTGGTGACAAGTCCACCACATATTGCACATATGCGGGTAGAAACCTTTTCACATAGTGGTATGTGTAGCTGAAGGTGGCAGTGTACTCCATGATGCATGTTATGTGACCATGAAACCAGTCAAGCCACCTTGTTCATTTAAGTTCATTGAATAAAATATTATGTTCGTTATTATCCTAGTGTGATGTTTATACTGAAGTCCATTAATACTGCAGTGACATGATGAACTATGATAATTTCATAATACAGAGATCAGTAGTCTTTAAATGTGTATTATTATTATTCCTATTCGATGGACCCTTGAGATGGATATCAATTTATATGTGATAGAATAACAATAGATGATCATGTGGCTATTAGTGCGGCAACAATAAAGAGAGATAGTGGGTGCTCTTTGGAGAACCACTTAATAGAATTGATCCCTATGAATCCCTGAATGGTATTATACCTAAATGTCAATCAGGGTTGTTCAAGTCACGGTTGTATAAGTGATCCACTGATGTAAGATACCAAGGACATCTCGTAAGTGGATGACTATATTTTAACTATGACTTGCAAACCTCTAGTCATAAGTTTCAAATAAGTTATAGATCGGATGAAGTAAGAAGCTTACAGAGATGATTGAGCGGCCACGATGGGATCATCTGCCCTTAGAATAAGAGGAGATTGAATCAAGGAAGACAATGCCCAAAATCCCTGGCCAGGGTAGTGAGGATATTGGAGAACGCGTTCTCCAGTGATTCCCTTTACACATCAGTATTAATCGAATTATGAATTAGGGTTTGATGATAAACCATACTCTAAGTTGTTCGAGAGTCTCATTTTCTCGATGGACTATACGTATACGGTAACTGATGATGGTGAAGGCTCCATGGGAGAGTATGACACCCCACGGGTTGGAAACTTAGTCGATCGATTGGGCTAAATCGATCCTTAGTAAATCAATCTATAAGTTGATAGAGTTAGTTAATAAGATTGACCAATAACTTTAATTGGGCCACTAAAGTTATTAATTAGAATGATACATGGCCCTAGAGGGTCACACATGAGGTCATAAGCATAGTGGTTGATGTATTTTACTTTGTAGGGTTTTGGGAAAAACTAAAGTAAAATATAAATAGGGAAGGGTTACTCCTTTCAAGCACCCAAGTCAGCCAGATTTGAGAAGCCCACTTTGTGCACTCTCATCTATACTCAACAAAGGAGAGAGTTTGCGAGAAGAGTTTAAGAAGGCGAGGTGGAGATTTAAAGGTTGTGGATACTTCTAGAGGTTGGGAACATGATCGACTGCATGAGTACACTCCATCAAGTGTGAGCATCCAAATGGCACGATCGGGATTGGACCTGATTGGAGTACTCAAGACCTGGGATAACGTCGGGGGGGAAGGGGGGGGGAAGGCCATGTTGCTCCCATAGGTGTTGCGTGTTGCCCATAAGCAACTAGGAAACTGCGAGCCACACTCTATGTGGTATAAAGTGGGGATGGCTAGCGAAGGGCTCATCAGCGTGCCAAGTATCAAACCACGCGCTTATCTCACCTCGGCCAATATGCTAGCGCATGACCTTGGCGATCTCAAGCCAGTATCGGTGCCATGTCTGCCATCTCTGATGGTGTCGGATATCCATCTCTTGTCAAGCCCACTCGCCATACTTGGCGGAGATAAAATGACGTAGGACGGCTAAGGAATGGATGATTAGATTAAGGAATGGATGTAGGACGACTAGGGAATGGACGACGAGATTAACGGGCTGGCTACGGATGGATGAACGGTAAAGGATGGATCGACTTTGATGCTACGCTGAATCTGCTGCCATTGGTTGTCGTGATCCGTACAGTGTTGATCACGAGGGGGAACCACATCCCTAGGTGGATAAGGATAATCACTGCTTGGACGATTCCCATTCCATCCACGATACCGATTCTTAGGCGGATAAGGATCATTCCATGGGGGATGATTCCTATCGCATTCTGGGATCCTCTCCTCCGGTGGATGGTAATCATCTCGGGGTAAACGATTTCCATCACGCACCGGGACTCTATCCATAGGCGGATAGGGATCGTTACGTGGGGGGCGATTCCTGTCCTGGCCTAGGGTCCTAGGCTTGGGCGGATAGTAATCGTTCCGTGGGAGATGATTACTATCACGGATCGAAGTACAAATCTCAGGAGGAATCTGATCGTCTCACTTAGGATGATTCTGATTTCGGCTCCCGGCTCTATCCTCAGGTTGTATAGGATCATCCTGGTCACGATGATTCCTATCATGAGCTCGAGGTCTAGAGTCAGGGAGATAGTGGTCTTCGCGATCCCAGTAATGGCAGTCACGACCTCGATTCTTGAGTTGGTAAGTCCGTTCGCTCACTACATCAATCAAACTGGTTAGACGGTTATCCATATTGGTAATTCGTGTATTCACATCATGAAAACCGTTATTGACAGCGTCTAACACGCGATTGATGTCCCCTCGAGAGGAGGTTGGTGGGGCAGACGATGACAACTCATGGACGAGGACGGACACCTCATGACCGTCATGGGGTTGGTCTGTCATTGGAGCGGACACTCGTTTGCCTGAATGCAAATCCATGCAATGGGACTAGCAAATGATGATGTCTATGATGGCGGAAATGACTGGGCTAACAGGTTAGGCTCTGATACCACCTTGACGTAGGACGGCTAAGGAATGGACGACTAGATTAAGGAATGGACGTAGGACAACTAGGGAATAGACGACTGGATTAACGGGCTGGCTATGGATGGATGAACGGTAAAGGATGGATCTGATAATGGACGGATAAAACAGACCACATAAATTCACACGGTCGGATTCGGACTTTAAAACTGATGAAAATCTGGTGGTGCAGCCCCAACCCTTTTCGAGGGTGGGAGTACTGTCTTCCCCCACCGCAACGATGCCTAAGCACCGAAATCAATACCCGAATTTGCGTCACGAAGAAACACTCGAGAAAGAGGGAGATTAAGTGAAAAATACAAACCAAATCTAATTTTGACGGCGGTGGAAACTTCTCGAGAAAATGCTGGGCGGAGAACACTTCGACACCAAGGAGTTCGAGCGTACCTCGGCACCGTGGTGCGTGAAGAGGTTAAGGGAAATTCTTGGCGTTCTGGGTATGTATAGTTGCGTGAGGTTCCGATGGAAGGGGAGACGAACGGACTACGCAGATGAGCACGGACGGAAATAGCAGATGCGGTCAACGTCCAAGGCGGTCTGGGGTTGAGCCTTAGGCAGCCTAGGGTGGGCTACCTTGGGCGGCCTGGGCGGCCTATGGCTGTCCTGTTGGGGCGGCCAGAGGCTGACCTTGGGCGACCCTAGCAGGGGCTGCCTGGGGCGGCCTGGGGCTGCCCGATGGGGTGCCCTAGGACTGGCCTTGGGTGGCCCTGGCTGGGGCAGCCTGGGAGGCCTTGGGCGGCCCTGGATGGGGTGGCCTAGGCGGTCATGGGCGGCCCTGTTGGGGGCGGCCGAAGGCCGGCCTTGGGCATCTCTACTGGGGCAGACTGGGGTTGACCTTGGGCAGCCCTAGTAGGGGCGGCTCGGACGGCCTTGGGCGGCCCTATTGGGGCGGCCTAGGGTGGGTCTTGGGCGGCCCTGACAGGTGCGGCCTGGGCGGCCTTGGGGGGCCGTGGTAGGGCCGGCGTGGGTGTCCTTCGGCGGCCTTGTTGGGGCGGCCTAGGGCTGTTTTTGGGCGGCCTTGGCAGGGGCGACCTGGGTGGCCTTGGGCGGCCCTTGCAGGGGTGGCCTGGGCGGCCTTGGGCGGCCTTGTTGGGGCGTCCTAAGGCTGGCCTTGGGCGGTCCTAGCAGGGGCGGCCTGGGTGGACTGGGGCTGCCCTGTTGGGGCGGCCTGGGGTTGACCTTGGGCGGTCGTCCTGGGTGGCCCTAGGGTGATCTTGGGTTGGCGACCAAGGGGCCCTAGGGTAACCAAGGAGGGCGAGAAGAGAGAAAGTGAAATGAGAGGAGGGAGGGGACGGAAGAGAGAAAGTGGGCGACGAGATGTGATGAGGGGAGCAACGGCGGCGGCGGCGGCACTAGCAACGGCGGCGGCGACACTAGCGACGGCAAGGGTTTGATGAGATAGGAAGGGAGGCTTGGGTAGTCCTCCAAGAAGAGTTTAAAACAGAAACTCGATTCTTGAATTATGACTGTCTAATTGTTTCTTGAAAACAATGGCCTATATATAGGCCTTGGAGGAAAGAGAAAATGACGATGAATTGAAGATGAGAAAATTAAAGACGAAGGACGTGCTTCGTGTCACGCCAGATGACAGTTATTGATCTGCCTTTGGCGATGTGTCAAGATGCGTGTAAGGACGTGCATAGGGACTTGCGCGGTTGGAGATGTGCGTGACGATGGTTGCGGCGTGTTCCTGGTAGAGGTGTTGACTTCGGTTGACTGCGTCGTTGTGTCTGTGCTGGAGATGTTGACTTCGGTTGATAGAGACGCCGCGTTCGGTGTCGAAGCATTGGCATCCAGGCCACCATAAAACTTCCCAATTGGGATTGTGTGGTGCGCATATGCCATACGAGCTTCTTCTAAAGCATGTCATGGTTGTCCATGAGGCGTCTGATCCCTGGACCCCCCTCAGCTGCCGGTCGACATGCTTTTGCCCAGGAAACCCATTGATGGCTACTCTCTCCCTCAAGGTGACCGACCCATAAGAAATGTGCACATAGTCGTTCCACTAAGCGGAGGACTATAAGAGATAGTGAGTGGACAACGAGGGTGTGTAGCGGGATACTCATGATGACATATTGAATAAGTTGGATATGTCCTCTCGGGAATAGTGATGGAGGACCATCTCGGAGACGACACGCCGGGGCGTCGTCAGCCACGGTGAGCAGCTCGCGTCGACGCTCACCAGCCGGGGTTTAAGTACCCCGCGTAAGTATGTCTTTTCACTGACGTTTGTTTTCATTTGGTTGTATTTCTGGATTTATGGATTGGGCCAATGTTGGGCCCCGTCCTTCATCTTTCGTTTTCTTTTTACGTTTGTATTTCAAATTTGTAAGGAGAGGCCGAACCACATCTTGCGACGATTCGTCCTCCCCCACGTTCACTTGGCACCCATCCTCACTATATAAGGGGATGGCATGCCCAAGGAACATTTGGAGTCATTTGTTGAAGAGTTTTCAAACTTGTGTCTCCCCTATCATAGAGAGAGTAGTGTAGGAGGTTTGGCTAACCTCACCCACGTTGAGATCACTCCGTGGTGTAGAGCTCACGTCTCTCTCGTCGAGATCACTCCGAGGGAACGTGTACAAGCGTGTCGTCGAGATCACTCTGGCACGAGTAAAGATTCAAGAAGAATGTCTGCGCTTGGTCGAGGCTCCATCGTCGAGATCATTCCGGAGGAGTTCAAAGGTCCAAGAACGTCGTCGATTCCCTCACCCGCCTTAGGGATTCCCTAGAGCCACACCCAGGCTTCGCCAAGCCCCTCAAGAATCTCCGGCTCCTGATCATCTCTTGGTTTGTTGTCAATCAAGAAAGCTTTTCCTTGGTCCAAGATCATCCTAGAACCTCCTTTATTGGGTGTTCTTAGTTGTCCACATCCGAGAAGGCCGAACCAGGCGTCAACAACCACCGATCGCTGCCAAGGATCCACCCCTCACTATCTTCGGCTGCGTTCTAGCCCACCCCGACGCCCCGCGCGTGCGAACGCCCTCCGCACGCCGCTGCCGCTGGCCATGTCTGCCACCGTCGCCGCTCATCCCGCCCGCGGCCACCGCGCCCGTCCTCGCCGCCACACTGTTACCCCCGCTCGCCTGCGTACGAGTCTCAGTCACGCGTCCCCGCCCGCGGCCTTCCGCGCGCATTCACGCGGCCACCCGCCGGCCCCGTCCATCGCGCGGGCCCACAGCGCACGTCCGCGCCCTACCTGCCGTTTGCTCATCACGCGCGCCCCGCCCAATGGTCGCACGCCTGCCCTCCTACGAGCGCCGCACGCACGCCTGTGTGCTGACCCGTCTGAGCGCTCCGCGCGCGCTCGCCTACCTTCACGCGCGCCGCGTGATCTTAGCCGACATTGCACGGCGCCCCATGCTTTGCACGGTGACACAAGCAACGCCCCCTTGTCTCTCTCACCGTGATCGCTGGACACAAAGCTAGCATCTTGCCCGTTTGGGGGCCATCGTCCCCGAGAGCCGCCCTCGTCCGAGCGTTCACAACCAACGACGCCGTCCGCACCCTGTCGTCAACTTGGAAGAGATCTTTACGCCATGGATTAGCGATAATCAGGTACCTGCTCGTCTCCCCTCCATCTTACCAGTATCATTATTTTCTGTAGTCTCGTCGTCCGCTATCGCGTCCTCTGCCATAACTCTCCCTACTATTCTCAGATAGGATAGCCACCCTCGTCGAGTGTAGAAATTCTTGTGGTTGACAGGGTAATCACCTGATCTAGACGCCGGACATTACTGGGTCGTAAAACGCCCCTCACTAATTAGTCGTCTAGTCAGTCTCACGGGTCATTGGGGGTTTGATCCTAGGATCTCTCTCTCTTCACTGATCGGCGTGAACTTACACTCTTACTTGTCGACGTCTCCGCTGCTTATTCACCGTTGTTTTCCTTCGTCGATTCGCATTTCACGAATTCATTCATCATATCCCTGTGGCGTAATATGAGCCGATCGATCCCGGCCGATCGTATTACATTAGATAGGAAATGGAGTTTCCATCCCGCTAGTTTCTTTCAAAGTTTGTCCAACAAGGCATCAAAGTAATGATGCTTAGCGGGTCCTAGAAGGATAGGGCATCCAATGTAGTCGAACGGAAGGCATCCTCGTGAGTAGTGGGTATAATGCTGGAGTATCTGAGAGCACTTTATATTAGTGGAAGGACCAATTATAAAGCTACTCTTCGAAGCATTCACGAGCTGGCCCGAGGCTTGCTCGTATGCGGTGAGGACACTCATAAATTCCTAAATGGATTTTTGGGATCCATTGAGGAAGAAGATGGCATCATCTGCAACTGGAGAATGCGAGAGGATCGGGCAGCCCCTTTTCATAAAATACGGTTGGATGAGGCAGTGGTTGATGGCACGTGTGAAGGATTGGCTAAAAACCTCCTCCATCAATATAAAAAGGGTAGGTGAGATAGGATCACCTTGTTGTAGACCTCTCGTGGCCATGAAGAAGCTGGTGAAATTTCAATCCATTAGGGGAGAGAAATGATTCTCTCTAATGCAAACATCAACGAGGTCGATTGATGTAATACGATGTCAGTCGGCATCGGTCGGCCCGTATTACGTCACAATGAGGCACAACAAATGATATTAGTGATGTGGAATTATGTAATTTTAAGAAAACTTTAGTGAGCCATAAGGGCAGTCTGACAAAGGTGAACAATATAATAATTCCCGACGAGTAAACAAAACAGATTAAACTCTAAATGACCCAACAAATCTACTAGAATGATAACGATGAATGAGGCATTTTACGGCCCGTCAGAGTTACACCTTTAATGTCAATAACCTATTCGTCAATCACAAGAAATCCCCATCCCTCGACAAAGGTGGCTATCATATTCGATCGTCGCAATTAGCCGGCAGCGGAAATCGATAGCAAATGACGGCACTATAGGGCGTAATAAAACTGATGAAAGGGGAAAAGAGTGGGAAACAGAACCTGGTCTGCATGTCTTGTCGATTCACTTGGAGATGATGATCCTCGTGGCAGAACCAAAGGGTAGAGACAGCTATCACGGGCAAAGAAGCTGGTAGCCGTACGGATTGAGGCGCGTCGGAGACAGAGATGCCGAACAGCCAACAGGACTCAAGCGGGCCAAGATGGCCGAAGGCGTGGCGAACGCGTTGGAAGGCCAACGTGGGGGCTCTTGGGGGGGCCACAGGCAAAGCCCCGCGTGGGCCGCGCTGCGAGCCGAGGTGGGCGTGTGGGGTGAGAAACGGAGGCAAGCCGAGCGAGCGCGAATTGGGGTTGACTGTGCGACAGGCTGGTCACGCACGAGCCTGGTGAGGGGTGCAGGTCGGAGGACGGGTGGCGTCGCGTGGTTAGCGAGCGGCACAAGATGACCGAGAGGGGGTGTTCCAACGACGATGATGACAACGGGCGAGAACTTCAAGAACTCTTGTGATCCTTGATGAATAACCGACAATAACTCGGATCTTGAAATTCAATCTTCAAGAGCAAGAAACTAAGGAACCTGACGTCGACGGGCGGAACAAGGAGTGACCTCAACTTGTAGATGGCTCGAGGACGCGATGCATGATCTCCATGATTTCTCTCTAGGAAACTATCTATCTCTCTCTAGAAAGGAAAATGAACAAGGTCACTCTGATTTCAAATTTCACAAGTCTGTCCCTCCCTTGGGCATACCATCCCCTTATATAGGGAGGATGGGTGCCAAGAGACCGTTCTTATAGGAGGAAACCATCGCGAGATGAGGTCCTCCTCTTTACAAGCATTTCAAACGTGAAACGAAAACATGGACGAGGCCCAAAACAATGGACCAATCCAATTGTTCAGAAAATTACAACTAAATCAAATAATGAAGAAAACTTACGAATCATCATGCCGAATACTTGAATCTAGGGTCGCGGACATCGGCACGAGCGGCTTGGTGTAGTCGGCCTCGTCTTGTGTCGTTGTCGGTGCGATGGTCTCCCATCATCGATGAACGCATTGGTGAACCCAAAGTGACTCAACACTTAGGTGAGTAAATTCCACTCGACTCTATCAAAGGCCTTGTCCATATCCAGTTTGATGATGACATTTGAGCCCCATATATGAGCATCTAAGGACTGGGCTAGCTCATGAATGAGCATGATACTATCATGGACCTGTCGACCCTTGACAAAACCACACTATTCAGGCGAGATAAGTCGATCAAGGAAGTTCCCGAGTCTATTTGTAATGATTTTGGATGCAACTTTGTATCATATGATAATTTGAAAATAACATGATTAATTAATGAACTTTACATTATATTTATGTATTTTCATGACTATATTTGCATGTTATCATATTAAACTAAAGATAAATCACTTACACTTTCATTTTACTATTATTTCTGATTTTGTATCATTTTTTACATGGAATTTAACCTCATTTCAGTGAAGAAATATTCTACGCTTTAAATACTTGGCTAAAGGTTAATAAGGTTTTTTCTAATTTTTATGGAATTTTTGCATAAAACTTTTTGCCGAGCATTAAATACTTGGCTGAAGGTTAATAAGGGTTTTTCTAATTTTTATAGAATTTTTCTATATTTTTATATAATATTTTTACCATTATATAGTCAAGAAATGATTTTTATATATTTAAATAATACATATTTAATTTTTTTGGCATCTTATAACGTATTTATACATATATAAAAGGGCATCCACGTCATTCGTCTGAAATTCGGGGAATGAGTGGATAACTATTATTAAATAATAAGAGAGAGATAGAGAGAGAGATTGATTTTTTTTTTTTAAATACGGCCACTGACATGCATGTGCGCAGCATGCATGTGGCCTCGAGTTGCCACTTGCATTAATGCATGCGGCAACCGACATGCACGTACATTTAAGCAGCGTGCATGCAGCGTCGAGTTGCAGCGTGCATGCACGTGCAAATATATTTTTTATTATTTTTGCAGACACTGATGAGGCACATGGTCAAACATTGCGGCTGGCTTTGTTTTTTATTCCTTTTTTATATACACAGGGTGATCTGGCTTCTTTATAGCCATTCAAAGAGGGTAGTCATTCTCCAATCATTGCGGGCGGCTCACGCAGACAAAGATGTGTCGACACATGATCTGATAAGGTGAAAAATGAGAAAGAATGCGTCAGCCAATCAGAAAATTGATTTGTTTAAAATATAACAAGATGATCCAACGGCCTAGATTAATCTTCACTAAAACCTTGATATCTTGAGATCTAGACGTTCGATTGGGCTGAAATTATGAGGGTAGGTCTGTCTTTTCTCCCTCTACAATCTAGACGGTTGGATTTTTAAATAGCGGTCTGGAAATGAGCAAAAAGTACTTTTTGAAGCTCTCTCCAAGGATTTGGCCAGGATGGACACAAGGGATGCTTTGGAAGTCGACAGTTCTTGATTCTGCACTCAAAGTTGTAAGTTTCTGATTTGTATTTCAATATTCTTGTTAAAGGATTCTAAAACGCCATGGCCTGGGCAAAATGTACATGCCCTAGAAGTTGGTTTTGAATGAAATAAGCATTGCATTTTGATTCTAGGTCAAGATCTGATTTTTGATCCTTAGTTCTACAACAATTTAGAACATTTCTGCTTCATTAGATTTCTAATTTAGGGCCGGATTTCATCTTTTCCACACATTCTTCACATCCTCTCTCTAGGTTGATTTGTATAGTTTCTCTCTCTAGATTTTGATTTTTATTGTTTAGGAATTTAATTTAATATATAAAAAACCTAAAAAAAAAATGATTTGAAAATTCATCCATCTTGAAGTCCAATTTAAAAATCCCTTTCTTGATTATTCAATTCCCAATTTCATTCTTAAAAATTGTCTTAAAATTTTATAATAGTTGGGAAATTAGTAATCGGAATTAATCTGATCTTAAAATTGAAATATTTCTATTTTGAGCTTTCTGACCGAAATGTTTAAAAGCAAAATTAAGTATTACTTGATTTTGATTAATTAGAAACATTATTGAGCATAATTAAGATTTATTAATTGTAAAAAATTAATTAATCTTTGAACTAATTCATTGAAATTGGATAAAAATTCTTATTTGTTGCCTCCCTGTGGTTTGACCCCTTGTTTACTCTATCTTCTATATTTAGTGATCAAGGGAAATTATAAATTTTATTGTATAAGTCTAATGCCAAATCAATGTCATATTTACGTGCATTTTTTGGGTTATCAGCATACATTACAAATACTAATGGGGGCGAAATTCTCATAAGGTAGTTGGAGTGTCCACTTTGGGAATGGGCACCAAAAAGGTGGGTTTCCAACTTCGAGGGAAGACTTTGCGCATGAACACCTCCTTGATAGCAAGCACCAAATCTGTGCCTACGATATCCCAACATGCGGTATAGAATTCCGCTGAGAATCCATCCGGTCCGGAACCTTGTTCCTAGCCAAGGAAAAGACAATATCCTTTATCTTTGTTGATGTAATACGATGTCGGCCGGGATCGAGCGGCTCGTATTACGTTACAAGAATTATGATGCTATGATGTGAGATGTAATTCAATGCATGGGAAAATAGCAGATGAGCAGTAGAGGGAATCGGCGGATAACAGTGTCGGCCGTGCCGGTCAAGAAGAGAAGAATGATCCCTAGATCAAAATCCCAAATGACCCGCGAAATCAACTAGACGTCTAGACAATGAGGGGCGTATGATGGCCCTTGAGTGTTCGGCGTCTAGGCCAAAGAATATCCGTCAACCTCAAAGAATTCCTACACTCGACAACGGTGGCTATCCTATCCGTGAATTGTAATGAAAATAATGGCAGAGGACGCGATAGCGGAAGACAAGACTGGAAAAGATACTAATGCTGGTAAACGGAGGGGAGACGAGACTAACCTTAAGTCGCGCTAATCCACGGCGTCAAATCTCATTCTTGCAGGTGATGTGGTGTAGATGGTAACGTGTTGGTAGACGACTCTGGCGTGATTGCTCGGACGTCGGACCGATGAGCGTAGGAGGTGATAAAGTCAACCGACATTGGGACCACGGCAAAGGATGTGGCAGCAGACGGGCACGCGCAGAGGTGTTTTGGTGCGCGCGCATGGGCCGGCGCGAGGAGCACAACGCGCACACTGGCGAACGGATGCACCGCACGGTGGTCGCAGGCGAGGGCGCGCGGACACGTGCAGCGGCGGGTGGAGAGGTGCGCGGGAGGGGTACTGGGCGCGGGGCGATGAACGGTGGAAGGGTGGTCGAGCGGGAGGCGAGGGCGCGGGGCCAAGAATCGAGAGGAAAGAGGTGTGGGAGGATTGAGGGTTCAAGAATGGTAATGGGGAAGGGTCAAGAATGAGATGGGGAAAGGACCAAGAACGAGATGGGACGGATCAAGAACGAGATGGGAAGGATCAAGAACGAGAAGGGGAGGGTTCAAGAACGTGGAGGGACGGATCAAGAATGAGATGGGAAGGGTCAAGAACGAGATGGGAAGGATCAAGAACGAGATGGGGGGGTTCAAGAACGTGAAGGGACGGATCAAGAATGAGATGGGAAGGTTCAAGAACGTGATGGGAGGGATCAAGAACGAGATGGGGAGGGTTCAAGAACGTGGAGGGACGGATCAAGAATGAGATGGGGGGTTTCAAGAATGTGAAGGGACAGATCAAGAAGTACAAGAAACTGGGTGGGACGTGGTAGAATCAAGAAACAGGGCGAGGGGAAGGAATCAAGAAAACATGGGAGAGGGGAAAGAGGGGAAATTTAAAAAATGTGGGAGGATGTTCAACGGTGGTGGGGTGGATCAAGAACGAAGAGAAGGGCGGGGATTGATCAGGAATGGTGGAAGGGTGGGAAAAGGTACCAAGAAATGGCTTTCTTGAACTGTAACAACCAAACACCCTCAAGAAAGAGGAGTTCTTGATGGATCTGGGGTGTGCTCCCTCGGCGTAGCAGATTTCCCCGGTTGATGGCGTGTCAGTGACGCTTCTTGAATCTCCCAAGACCCCCCGAGTAATCTTGATGAAGGCCTCTTTTGATTCTTGATGGCGGCGGCTTCTTGAAACTCTTTCCTCGCACCGGAGTGATCTCGACGGTGCGCTTTAACACGTCTCCCTCGGAGTGATCTCGGCGGGAGAGACGTGGGCACTACCCACGGAGTGATCTCGACGTGGGGTGGGGCTAGCCAAACCCCCTACACTACTCTCTAGGATAGGGGGGAGACGAATTGTGAATAAACTTTTTAACAATGACTCCAAGGTGTTCCATGGGCATGCCATCCCCTTATATAGTGAGGATGGGTGCCAAGTGAACGTGGGAGAGGACGAACCATCGTGAGACGTTGTTCGGCCTCTCCTTACAAATTCAAAATACAAACATAAAAATTAAAAACGACGAGGACGGGGCCCAACAACATTGGCCCAGTCCACGAATCTGAAAATACAAACACAAATGAAAATGAGCATAAGTAAAAAGATAAAAGTTCTTACGCGGGGTACTTAAACCCCGGGTGGCGAGCGTCGGCACGAGCTGCTTGGCGTGGCTGACGACGTCCCGTCGCGTCATCCTCGAGATGGTTCTTCATCATCGTGGCGTCGTCCTCGAGATGGTCCTCCATCATTTGTTCGAGTAGGAAGGGCTGTGAGGAGGGCGCTTTCTTGGTCGGTCATCGAGTGAGGGACAGAGGCGAGAAGGTCCTCATACACAACAGTGGGTTGTGAGGAGAGGAGGGAGTGATAAAATTCCACTCTTGTGCCTCCTAGCTTGGCGGGGTCCTTGGCATATGTCTCTAATAGGGTCGTATAATTAGGGCGGGCTCTATGACGAATTGAGGCGTGAAAGAAACGTGTGTTTCTATCACCTTCTCGCAGCCATTGGACATGCAATTTCTAGAGATAGAAAATCTATTGACGCGGCATAGCATCCTCAAGCTGATCCCTAAGCCGAAGCTGGTGCCCTCCCATGTCGTCAGTCCAAACATCTTACAACTATCGCTCAACAGCAGCTAGTTCCGTCTTGATTGCTTCAACTGGTGTGTGTACGTCTCTAAAGACATGACAATTCCACCATTTCAGGTGGAACTTGAGATTCCTCAGTCGATAACAGAAGTTCTCCATGGTTGATGTCGAGATTGTTCCATGCCAATGACTGCGGACAAAATGATGGAAGTCGTTATGCTCTAATCACATGGCTTAGAATTGGAATGGAGGACGGCGAACTTGATTACTCGAGTCTTAGAAAAGGATGACCAATGAATGGTCCGAGTAATATCTCGGTGAGATCTCAATTATGATGGTGCACTGCATCAGTGCAGTGCTATTTGTGAAACAACTGTCGATCTGTTCATATATACGCGCATCTGCTTGATGCGCATTACACCAAGTCCACTTCTCCCCAACGGTAGGAGGCTCCCCAAGTAATGTCTGGTGAATAAAGTCGTTGAACACTTGCATAGACTGCGGCCTCAGAGGGAAACCTCCCTGGCGTTCGTTGACTGCCATTATGCATTTGAAGTCCCCAGCTAGAAACCAAGGAAGATCAACAAGTCGTTAGTGAGTATGAATGTGTAAGCTGAGTTCCTCCCAAAGGGCCTCTCGCAAGAGGTGTCTATGTGAGGCATAGACTACGGTAAGTATGTAAGGCTTCGGGGAATACCGTGTGTCAAAAGTGGCGTACTGGGTCCCTTCGACCAGTAGTTTCAATGAATAATCTCGCTTCCAAAAAAGCTAGAGCTTATTCGAGGGATGGGAATAAACACGATCCATTTCGAGTTTTCTCGCAAGGGAATGGGAGTGATCCGATGAAGTCATCGGCTCAATAAGTCCAACTATTCCTAAGCTGTACTTCTTGATTAGGGAGAGGATATGTGACTCGGTTAGAGGGTTGCCTATCCCTCTATAATTCCATACACGGCTTGGGATCATAAAGCTATCGGCTCGCGTGACGCGCCTGTGAGCAGGCGTTATAGATGCGATGGGTATAAGGATCATCCGAATGCTGTGTTGAAGGGGAGGGGGTGTTGACGTCTGATTCCTCAGCGATGGAGGCATCGTCCTCCTCCTCGCCCGTGGAGGCATGACCGCTAGTATCCCCACACGTGTCCACTAAGCTAGGACGTGTGGCTTGATGGTTAGTCAAGCAGTCCTCCCGCTCAAATGGGATATGTGGTGGGAAAGGGTCGTCGTCGTCGAGGATAGGCCCATCTGACCCTATGACTCTCTCCTAACTACTGATGTTAGACGTCGTCGAGGACGTCATCGGGGACGTCGTCCGGTCGACACCGAATATGATGGTTTAGTGCTGATAAAGGATGGTGGTAACGAATGTCGACGGTGTCGTTGTCCGATAGGTAACCCTAACGGGTCGATATAACTATGATGCGCAAATGAATGTCCTACATGTCGTACGTGCAAGCTCCAACTCGAGGGGGGCACCAAGCTCCAAGAACTGACGGGTCATCAGGTGGGGTGACGGTGGCCTCTCAAACCTCAGCAGAGTCACGAAGGCATCTACGGCTGAACAAAATCTATCCGTAGGGCTCGCATATAACGGACGTACTCGTCTGAACCGGTAAGACACTCAGTTGACCGTAGTTCTCTCAATTCGTCCTCTCTCGTCTACCTAGCCTGAGCGCGGTGGAGTCAAGACGATGATATACAACAAGTGACAGGAGAGGATGACATACCTTGTCACTGGTGGCTCGTCATGCAGTGTCGTCGACGATCAGTGGTGACTGGAGTGGGTATGACAGAGAGTCGCCAGAGAGTTCACGGTGGCTCAACAGGCAACGTAAAGGTGGAGCGCTGATAACGCTCAGAGGAGAGAGGAGAGGTGGGGAGGAAGCGACTCAGACGGATGCTCGGAGCTCTACGTGCACGTCCATATAGATTGATTGATGTGGCCGGGCAGGTCGGAGGGGTCGTCACCAAAGAGGCAGTCGCCACTAGGAGCTTTACTGCGCCAGAGGCAGTGGAACAGCAATACAGCGGTCAGGATTCACCTTGATCTAGGCGCACTAGTAGAGAACCGACGCAGCCTAAAACTGTCACAGCCCCGGCTTGCACAACGCTAGCTAACCTGCGATGGACCACCAGGCTGCCGTCGGCGAGTGGGGAGTTCGGCGTGCCGGTGGTGACCGGTCTGATCGTTAACCTCAATTGGCACGAGATTGGTTGAGAACCTGTAGGGAAAACGCCAACTAATAGTTGGGCGGTGTGACCGGGGTGGATCGATCCCTGCAGCCTCCACAAATTCAGGCAAATCATGCTGGGCGAAGGCAGGCTTGGGGATTTCTGTCGATCGGGTGACACTAGTGCAGCCGGACTCCCAGATGTAGGGGAGACTGGAATCTCTGTGGTTGACCCTATTGGGTCGAGTTGGCAGCACGGGTGCGCGACAGCTCCCACGCATTGGGAATACATGATCCCAAATGGCGGCCGTATATGGGCATTCTAGCGACACGGGTGCAATGGTGATTCCCGTAAATAGGTGGAACGGTGAACCAACTGATCCGTGGTTGATCTTTCAAGCGCGGGGGAGACAGAGAGCTGAGCGGTCGGGGGAAGTCCGACGAGAGAATATTAATATCCCGCGCGGTTTTCCCCTCCTTTTTCTTCCTTCACTCCTGTTTTCCTTCACTCCTTGTTCTTATCTTCCTCACCTTTGCTCTCTTCTCATGAACGAGGAAGTACACCAGAAAAACAATCGACGATCTTTTTTCCTTCTTGTTCCTGGTCTAAGGAATTAGGGAGCCCCCCTCTTCCCGTGTAAAGGGGAAGAGGTCAATGGGCTCCCCAATTGGGTCAAAAATGGAGGAAGGATGGTCCATTAGGGGAGCCCTTATACAAATGGGCTCTCCAATTACAAAGTAGAAGGGAAATTAAAATAAATAAAAGGAAAGAAATAAAAGGGCACAAGGGAGGGCTTCCAAATTGGCTAAGTATCCCTTCCCGTGACGACAACAACGAACATAGAGACGTGCCACAGAGCGACAAAAACGGGGCGATGAACACGAACAAAGCACAAAACACGACAAGAGACGATGAAAATCCAAAATGATAATCGAGCATTTCATTTATCCAGCCTTCGATGACGATGGTGGGTGGCATGAACGGCATCGTTGACCATCCTTGATGGCGTGCACCATTAACTTCTTATCTTCTTCTTTTTTCACTCCAATTTAGTTTTTCGCTCCTGAATTTAGGTTATCAAGCAACCTTTCTCGGCACATCTGAACCACCGAGAGGAGATAAATTCATTTTATTACATCCACAAATGCAACTATGATATCTATTTATGCCCATGCTTTATTCATATTTTTCTTGCCTTTTAACTGTTTAATAATTCAAACAACTTTTTTGTTAAGTATACAAGTAAAATCCATGCACAAAATTCACCCATGCAATAGTTCTCCTGAAGCATACTCTTCTTTTCTCTTCTCCCTTGGGTGCCCTACCATCCTGATGCAATTAAAATAATAAATACAATGATGGTAGGTCTATAATGGGGCTTAAAAATATGAAAATCAAGAGATTTGATGTGTCAAGAATCGTGTGGATATGTGAAGATGCTAGACTCTTGAAAGACTAACCACAACTCTCTTGAGGAACATACACCTTGTGGATCAAATCTATGAAAAAATGATTCAATTTATTGGGTTTTCAACTTTTTAAAGGTCTACTATGGTTATTTTCTATTCCACTACATTAATTGTATATGGATCATGTCAAGCACATGCTCAGAACCCAACACATGTTGAAAAAATAATACACCATCGTGAGTACACACTAGGACGTCCTTTAGGAATATGTTGGCATACTCCATCCATGTGTAATGGTTTCAAGTTTGTTTTGCTTTAACCAGTGATCGTGCGTAACTGAGATTAGCACATTGGTCTCTACACATAGAATCCAGTTACCAAATACAATGACTAATATGGGTCCTTGCTACTAACCGAGCGTAGGGACGCACTCAAAATGGCATGATGTGAAATTTGTGCTAGGATCTTCTACTATACGACCTCACTTTAATAAAGTCAAACCACTTCGAGTGCAGTGATACAAGATCACTGATCAATATGTTTGCTCTTTTAGTAGTTTTAAAATTTTCACATGTAGCTCCCTTTCAACCTCTCATTGCTATTAAATTTATTCCTTTTTCTCCCTCCCTTGCTAGCTCACGATATCAAAAAATTGAATTTTACATGTTTTCTCCTTAGGAGATGGAAAATTACAGGTGTTGCTCTGCTTTAACCTCTCCACCTTTGTTCCCCATAGTATTATCAATCTTGATCAAGTCACATTGTGAGTGCAGTATTTTTTATTTTGAATTAAAATAATATTGAATATGTCTTTGATGACTCTCAAGTATGTCATCAAATAATTAAACTTTTTAGTATTCATTCATCAAAATTATAATGTTAATTCATGCTAATATCATGCATATGCATCATTTTATGAAATCACTAACCCCACTTGATCCTTTGAATCAAGTGGAATATATTTAACATTTATGGTTAGTAAACATTCAGAGACAGGTTAAGAAGATCAAGGAAAGAGACGAGGATCAAGAGAAGCGGACAAAAATTCAAAGAAGCAGAAATTACGAAAATGCCCCTGGGCATGACTTAAGAGAAACCTATAAATACTCTCTTGAGAGTTGATTTTAGGTTGTCCAGAATTTTCTCTAAGGAAGCTAGGGCTTGGAGAGGAAGGTGTTCTGCAGACCCTCCAGTAGCTGATGAGCCATTGGAGTTGGGAGGAGAGGCAAGCTGAAGAGTACCCGCTCAAGAAGATCGCCGACTCGCCGGACAGGACGTGACACGAAGCCGGAGCGATTGAGCTGGTTCAGCTTCGTATTATTCTCCCTCTTGGACAACCTCGGTTGGGCTTGAAGCAACCTGCAAGGTTCTTCAGCAATCTCAAACCAGAGTTGTTTATGTTTTAGTTAATCCAAAGTTTTTTGTGTTCAATTCATCCTACTTCTTGTTTTCCCTCAAAAAACTCTATAGCCCTCTACTGAATTTGCACTAGAATTTCTCACACGCAGCCAGCAATCAAACCGCCAGCGACCCAAGCCTCAGCCTAGGTCTCCAGCGGCTCAAGCTGCTAGCAGCACTGCGTGCGCAGCAGCTGCCCGCGCGCAAACGCTGCCCGCAGCAGCATAGTGCGTAGCAAGCCCGTGCGCAGCTGCCACTTGCAGCAGCGGCGCACCCAGGCTCGCCCGCGCGCAGCTGCCACTTGCAGCAGCATCGCGCGTAGGCACGCCCGCGCGCAGCTGCTTCTTGTAGCAGCGTCGCGCGCAAGCGCAGCTTGTAGCAGCTGCCTGCGTGCACACGCCGCCGGCAGCAGCCACGCGCAAGTGCTCGCGCATGCACAAACACCCGCTGGGTGTTTGTGAAATTGCCCCAAAGGGCAAGGGCAAATCCTCAGTAAATGATATCCTTACTGAATATTTCCTGCACCGAGACTTTTAAAGAAAACTCTGTCGTTTGTACTAAAGATCATTCACTAGCGTTTATACTTGAGTATTGAGATTTAAAAGAACTAATTTGATAGACAGAGTTCTTCTGCTGTTTTTTTTGCCGTCTCCCTGTGGATCGACCCTCACTCGCCCTAAGCTGTGAGGTTATAAATTTCGTTGTATAAGCTCAATCCTCACACGCATTAACTGATAAATAACCAGTAGAAACCACTAAAATTGTGCCTATCAACTGGCGCCGTTGCCGGGGAGCACGGTATTACAGTAGGAATTTATTTTTTAATTGTTCAGTAATCTTTTCTTGATTCTCCTTAAGCTGCAGGACTTAAAAATCCTCAGCTCATTGTTCTGCTAACATTTGTGCTGAACATCTATGGTAGTTACACGCTCAGGAGCTGGTGAGAAGTCTGTAGAAAAAATTAGTAGAGACGCCACCCCGGATTCTACAGTCACAGAACCAGAAATTCAGTGGAGAAATATGGCTGAAGAGATACATCAGCAGAATGAAAGGAGAAGAACTATGTTGGATAGGTCTACACCGTCCGGAAGCTTACGACAAACCGATGTAAATCTGAACATCGGTGAAGGTATCTTGTTTCGATACGATAATGCATTGATTAATTCTCTACCTGAATTTAACGGATTACCTGCACAGAATCCTTTAGAATTCCTTGATGATTTTCATATTAGATGCTCTTCTCAAAATGTTCCTGGAATATCTACAGAGATGTTAAAAATGAAATATTTTCCTCTAACTCTTAAAGATAAAGCGTTTGCATGGTATCGTAATCTAGGAATCACTTTTAATTCTTGGGAAGAGATGCAAGGAAAATTCCTGCAGAAATTTTACCCTCTCTCCAAAACAAATTTTTATCGAAGAGAAATTCACAATTTCCATCCTCATGACAGAGAAGCCTTTAGTGAGTCATGGGAGAGATTCAATGATTTGTTGAGGAAATGTCCTCACCATGGCATTTAGCAATGTCAACTAGCCCAAGTATTTTATGAATCTCTCTCTGATTTTATGAGAAACAAAGTAAATCTCGCTACGGGTGGAACGTTTTATACTGCATATGAGGATGAAGTTTTCGATATTTTGGAGAGAGTTGTAGAAACTGACTTGCAGGAGATTGGGGCCAATCAGAATGGGAGAAATCTGCAGCCAAAAAGAGCAGGAGTTCTGCAGGTTAACGCCAAGGAGGGAGAGCTACAAGCGGGCCTAAGGGAGACTAACCAGAACTTGGAGGAGCTCACCTCCACCTTGAAGAATGTCTTTTTAGGTAACTCTCCTATCATTAAAGCTAAGATCTGCTCTCTCTACTTCAGTAGGGAACATGAAGATGGAGCCTGCCAAGCCATGGAAGAAGAGGTGAAGGCCTTCAACCAGCCGCAACAACCGTGGGCAGGTCAAAAGAGGTAAAATTTCCAAAACGGAGAGACCTTCCACCAAGGGAACAAGCCGGCAGCTCAACCTCCGTTCCAGCAGAGACAACCATTCCAGCACAGGCCTCCACAGCAGTACCACATTCCATCTCAGAACCAACCTGATTTTTCTTCACTTACCCCCGTCATTTCAGATATGATAGAGAAGCAAAACCAAAAGTTGCGGGCGGAGATGGAGATGAAGATGCAAATGATGATGGAATTTCAAACAAAGCAAGTGCTGGAATCTCAAGAGCAGATGAGGAAGCTATTAGAGAGCTTCAGACCTGCACCACCTGAACACCAAGGTATAACTCCAGAATTCCCGTGCACATCGTATAAACTTCCCACGAAACCATTAGTAAATCCATGCAACTTGCATCATGTGCAGCACTCCATTCACGACGAGACGAATGGAGACAATCCTGAAGTTCTAGCAATCTCAAAATTGAGAAATGGAAAAGAACTTCAGGATCCCTATCAGAATTCTGTAGAGAATTCTAAGAAGGGGAATGAACCAAGAGAGGAAGAAGGAGAGGATTCTCCCTACGTGGAGGAGCCTCTACCTTCTACGAGTGGGCAGCATGTTCCCTACCCTTCCGCTTTAAATAGAAAAAAACCTATCCTTGATTATGAAAACCGATTGCTAGAGAATTTTAAAAAGGCCACCATGACTGTTACTGTAGAAGACATGCTTAAGTGTGCACCCTCCCTAAAGAAGTACCTTAAGGACTCTTGCACCATTAGGAAGCCTAGGGAAGTACTTAAATTATCTGAAAATGTCTCTAGCATCCTTAATGCCATCCCTATCAAAATGAGAGACCCCGGAGCCCCTTTTATCACATGTGAAATTGGAGGAAACACATTCTCTAAAGTTTTATTAGATACGGGAGCAAGCATAAGCATCATTCCAACGGCATTATATGAGGCGTGTGGGTTTGGAGAATTGGGGGAAATACATATATGGATTTACTCCTAGCTGATGGAACTGTTAGGCAACCCAAGGGAAGGTTAACCGATGTCATGATCACTGTAGAGAATTGTGAAATACCGGTAGATTTTATAGTGACTGATGTAAAGATATCAGGAAACATTAGCTTAGCTCCTATTATCTTAGGAAGACCATTTTTAGTTACGGCAAAAACGATTATGGATTGGGAGAAGGGGACGGTAGAGTTTAAAATTGGAAAGGAGAGAGTTCAACTTGATATATCAAAAATGATGAAGTGTCCCTTAGGAAGCAATGAGGAGTTAAAATTGTGTACAGAGGATGAGGGAGAGGACACGACTAAAGAGTACTTATCACATGTTGAGGGTAGAGAGCTA
Organism: Wolffia australiana; assembly: GCF_029677425.1. NCBI lineage: Eukaryota > Viridiplantae > Streptophyta > Magnoliopsida > Alismatales > Araceae > Wolffia > Wolffia australiana. The sequence continues at coordinate 3,731,044 of NC_135843.1, forward strand.
GATGACGAGATCATGGACTCCCCTTTAGTCGAGATGGGCCTAGAACTCAAACCTCTACCTTCATCCCTCAAATATGCATATTTAGACGAGAAGAAAACCTTACCTGTAATCATCTCCTCATCACTCACTCCCGAACAAGAAAATTAATTGCTCAAAGTAGTTAGGGAGCATAAGAATGCCATAGGTTGGACATTTGATGATATTAGAGGAATTCCATCTGCAATCTGTGAGCATAGGATATTTTTAGAAGAGGAATCCAGACCTTGTAGAGAGCATCAAAGGAGACTCAACCCTTACATGAGAGAAGTTCTTGAGAAAGAAATAATAAAGTGGTTGAATGCAGGAATAATTTATGCCATATACGATAGTAGATGGGTGAGCCCCGTACACATGGTGCCAAAAAAGTCTGGAATTACAGTAGAAGTGAATGAAAAAGGGGAAGAGGTGCAGAAGAGATTGACCACTGGATGGAGAGTATTTATAGATTATAGGAAGCTAAACAAGGCGACCAAGAAGGACCATTACCCTCTACCCTTTATGGATCAAATTCTAGAAAAACTGTCAGGGCAGCAACATTTTTGTTTTCTTGATGGTTATTCAGGATACAACCAAGTAAACATCCATCCTGATGATCAAGAGAAGACAACATTTACGAGTCCCGTAGGGACATATGCCTTTAGGCGTATGCCCTTCGGGCTATGCAATGCCCCCGCCACATTTCAGCGATGTATGAATGCCCTTTTTTCTGATTTAGTAGGAGAATGTCTAGAAATCTTTATGGATGATTTTTCAGTATTTGGATCTACCTTTGAAAACTGCCTCCTAAGCCTCACCAAAGTATTGAAGAGGTGCATTGAGTCCAACCTTGTCCTAAGCTGGGAAAAATCTCATTTCATGGTGCAGGAGGGAGTAGTGCTGGGACACACGGTCAGCAACCGTGGATTGGAAGTGGACAAGGCCAAAATCGAAATCATCCAGGGCCTTCCACCTCCAACCAACCTAAAAACACTTAGGGGTTTCCTCGGCCACGCGGGTTTCTATAGACGTTTTATCCTAGATTTTGCTAAAATTTCTAAACCTCTTACAAATCTTCTGTCGTCTAAAAATAATGATTTTGAACTAACACTAGAGGCTAAGAACGCATTTGATAAATTGAAAGAGGCTTTAGTTAATGCACCTATCTTGCAAGGGCCCGATTGGACCCTTCCTTTTGAACTAATGTGTGATGCTTCTGATTTTGCAGTAGGTGCAGTGTTAGGTCAGCGAATTGACAAGAAACCCGTGGTCATTTACTACGCCAGCAAAACTCTAGTGGATGCGCAGCTGAATTACACTACTACCGAAAAAGAGCTGTTGGCAATTATCGTCGCTTTAGAAAAATTTAGATCTTATTTACTAGGTAGTAAAATAACTATTTTTTCTGATCATGCAGCTATTAGATACTTGTTATTGAAGAAAGAGGCTAAACCTAGGTTAATTAGATGGGTGCTGTTATTACAGGAATTTGATTTAGAGATCAAAGATAAGAAAGGGTGTGAAAATGTAGTAGCCGACCACCTCTCCCGAATCATAGGCGCCCCACCTGAGCAAATTAATGATGCATTTCCTGATGAATTTGTTCTAACTGCGCAAGGAACATCAGTTCCTTGGTATGCGCATATCGTCAACTTTCTTGTTTCAGGACAAATTCCTACAGGTTGGACGTCTCACGAGAGGAAAAATCTACTAAAAGATGCGCGTTTTTACTTCTGGGAAGATCCTGAGCTGTTTCACGAAGGGCAAGATCAAATTTTACGACGATGCGTCCCCGAGAGCGAGCAACGAAGCATCCTAGAATTCTGCCACGTGAAACCAGGAGGGGGGCACTACTCGGCCAAGGTAACAGCTCATAAGGTTGTTGAATCGGGTTTCTTTTGCCCTACATTATTTCATGACGCCCAGAAATTTTATAATACTTGTTTAGCATGCCAAGCATCCATCAACATAAATAGGAAGGATAGAATGCCCCTACAACCCATCCTAGAAGATGAAATATTTGATTTATGGGGAATAGATTTTATGGGTCCTTTTCCTATTTCTCATGGATATGAATACATATTGATGGCAGTTGACTATGTATCCAAATGGGTAGAAGCCATTCCCACAAAAACAAATGATAACAAAGTAGTGACCAATTTCATCGAGAAAAATATTTTTTACCGTTATGGATGCCCACGAGCCATTATAAGTGACCGAGGTTCCCATTTCACAAATTACAACTTTAGAACTCTCCTCAAGAAGTTTGGTGTCCATCATCGTGTCACTACTCCATATCATCCTCAAGCCGATGGACAAGTTGAATTGTGCAATAGAGAGGTGAAAAAAATTTTGAGGAAAATAGTGCGTCTGGATGGGAAAGATTGGTCTAGGAAACTAGATGAGGCATTATGGGCCTATAGAACTGCTTACAAAACTCCTCTCGGCATGTCTCCATTTCGCTTGATTTTCAGGAAAGCTTGTCACCTACCACTTGAGTTAGAACACAAAGCCCTTTGGGCTATTAGGAAACTCAACCTAGATTTGGATAGAGCCGGCAAGCATAGACTTCTTCAATTGAATGAGTTGGAAGAGTTAAGAAATGAGGCTTATGAGAATTCGAAGATTTATAAAGCCAAGATGAAGATGTTTCATGATAAGAGCTTGAGGAGAAGAACTTTTGTAGAGAATCAAAAAGTATGGCTATAGAACTCTAGATTAAAACTCTTCCCAGGAAAATTGAAAACGTGATGGGATGGCCCTTTCCTTGTTCAGCAGGTTTTTGAGAATGGAGCGGTTACCATTTTAGATCCTACATCTCAAAGACACTTTACTGTGAATGGGCAACGGCTCAAACCCTACTTAGAAGACGAAGATCTTAATAGCCCAATGAATATTACTTTAGAAAAGCCACCGCACGATAGCTCATGATCTGATTAGTTTTTTGATTCCATTTCCTATTTCCTCGGTTTTGTTATTTTGCTTTGTTTTGTTTTTGTTTCTTCGTTTTTGTTTTTGTCTTCGTGTGCAGCAACTCCTATCCAAGCTAGGTACACCGTCACTGGACAACACGAATGTTGATCGCCGCCTTTCCTTCCATGGTTTGATCTCTCTTTCTCCTTTCTCGTAATTATGATTTGTCATGTAGGAACATGCCTTTTTATTGGGGGGGAGGGGAGTACAGTTGCATGCATCATCCATTAAAATTTTTCATTTTGCATTCACAAACCATGGATATTTGATGATCCTAGGAGATGCTTGTCCAATGATATGCATGATAATTTGATTCTTTTCAAAAGGGTAGAGGTGCAAGAGTGGCCAGCTAAGAAATCCTAGGTGAAGTAAGCCTAGCTAGGTGCACTATGATACGTACTATTACATCCACATCTCTTACCATTATATTTCTCTCACCTCACCACCGACTTCGGGTTGAGTTACCACTTACATGCACGAAATTTCTAGCTTTAGTGGAAAGTAGGGTTAGTGCTAGCTCATTGGCAATATTATTATGATGTGAGTGAAGCTCCCTGAACCAAGAAGGATACAAAACTTCGTCGGGGGAATAAGCTGCCGGTCTACTAAGGACGGCACATGGGTAGTGGATAAGCGCCACCAAATTATAAAGTGAAAGCTGCATTGCGCAATGATGGAGGAGCATCCAGCAGATGGTCGATCCCGGCCGTCGGCGTTTTGCATCATATTGGTATTAGAGCCGGTCGTGTTAACTCTTGCTTAACACGGTCGGTTAGAAAATTTTACGTTTTGATATATTGCGCATCATATTTTGGAAAAATTCATTCGCATATTATACGTCATAACATTTCATCCATCACGTGCTTTACCCTAGATCATCTTTAGGACGTGAATGGTTGACCATAGAATGGTTCGTACGCGAGCCCAGTGTCGGGACACCGACAACATTGATAGAGACAAGGATCGTGAATACGGTCCCGTCATAGGGGATCCTCGCCTCGAGAATCCTTTTAGCGAACGGCCACCGGACGAGCCATTGGATCCGGAGGAGGCATTTGTTCCTCCTCCCCTATCTCGAGGTCCCGCCCCTCGGGATCCGATCGACGGAGCTGAACCGGCACCCGCGGCGAACCGACCTTCCGAAGACCAACATTCCTCCGCCGCTGTCCCTACCCGTAGGGTCACGGCGACTGATCATTATGACGAGCCAATGGCCCGTGAGGTGACCCAACGACCGGGCAAGGCCCCCATGAGGGACCCTCTCATCCAGGAGCAGCCCCCGCGTTATCCCGAGGCGCCACTGACTGCCTACGCCTACTCGGAGGAACGAAGGGACCACCGACGGTCCCCGCCTAGGGATCACCACCGTGAAGACCGCCGGAGAAGCCCACTGAGAGATTATGAGGATCATCGTCACGACCAGCCACGGGAGTACGACCGCAGCAACCGACGCCGTACCCTACCACGGGAGGAGAGACGCGACACTCGATACTACGAGAGTCGCCCCTACCCTCAAGACAGGAGCCATTACCCCGATGAGAACCGGGACCGGCAGCAGTACGATCATCATGATGTTGGGTTTACCAACCCCAACCGCATTCCGGTGCGTAACGCACCTCATTACTCGTCCCGCCAAGGTAGTTTGCAGGACCTACCACCCGTCCGACACCCGGTCGCCATCGTTTATGATGGCAGCTCCGCATACCCACCGCACCACAGTGCCGCACCCAACCACGTGACGGATCGTTACATGGACGCCCCAGCTCCTCCACGAGCCCCATCGAGGCACGCCCCCGAGTACGACCCACCACGCCGACGAGACCTACATCTGGATGATGATCGTCGATATTCCCGATATCCTGATCAACCACCTCATCGGGATGAGGGATACCCGCCACGATATGCGTCTCCTCTGGGGCGCCACCATCGTGACGAGTACCCCGAGGGAAGACCGTACCCGCAGGCTCCACCTCGATATGATGATTACCGTCACGAGGAGCGTCGAGATTACAATCATCACCATGGTGCTCCACGCCACCCTCCTGCTCATCGCCACGACGACGAACACGAACGACGACGTGAGGCGCACCGGGGGATGATACAGAAGAGCGTACGATTGGAGGTTCCCCTCTTCGACGGTTCCCGGAACCCGAAGGATTACACGGATTGGGAATCCGACATGGAGAGCTACTTCAAGTGGTACAAGATGTACGACGACCTGTGTGTGGAGTACGCCGAGGCACGGCTTGGAGGACAAGCCAAAATATTCTGGAAGAACGAGAAGGAAGCCGCACGTCAGCGCCGAGATCCGCCCTTCACTTGGGCTGAGATGTCGCGTAAACTTACGGACAAGTACGTCCCTAAGCTTTACATGACACATCTCATGCTGTGTTGGATGAACTTGCGCCAAGGAAAATGCAAGGTCTCCGAGTACATTGTGGAATTCGAGGAATACAGGATGCGATGCAAATTTGTGGACAGTCCACAAATCCAAATCGCCTTCTTTATTCATGGGCTGCGACAGGACTTAGGCACCCGAGTCCTTGAGCAGAACCCCGCCACAGTTGACCTCGCTTACAGCCTCGTTGAGAGCAACGAGTTCAACACGGAGAGTCTCACCGCCACTGCCCTACCTGCTGCTCGACCATCACCATCCGTGACTTCATCTGCACCGTCACGCACCACATGGACTCGGAGTTCGACGTCCGCCCCCCGGACTGCCAGTACAGCCTCGACTCCAACTGCATCGTCCGCCCCATCCCCTATTCCAGCACCTACGCCGGCCGCCTCATCAGCCATGTCTACGGCCCGAGCTCCGAACGCCCCCAGAGAACCCATGTAATGCTTTAAGTGCAAGGGGTTCGGACACCGACGCAGTGACTGCCCGTCACTTATGATTATGAACATCCATGGGCAACCCGCCGAAGACCAACAGGACGACAACCTTGAGGTCGATGAGTATCCTGGCGAAGACCCCGATGGTGATGAACTGGATGACCCCCTAGGATACATCCAGATCACACCAATCGCTCCTACCGCTACATACCCCGTCGCCACCGTGGACGATCGAGAGATTGGAGGATCCACTAGCACACTGCGAGTGGGTTCCACTTCCTCTGCTACCACTGCGGCTACTCGACCAGTCGACGTTGCACAGCGAACGTCGATCTTTCACACGTACGTCAAGATTGGAGGACGTACCTACAAGTTGATGGTCGATAGTGGGAGCTGCATCAACGGGATTTCGGAGGATACGGCGACCCGCCTAGGGTTACCCTTGATTCCTCATCCGACGCCGTACCAGGTTTCATGGATTGACGCCTCGACCATACCGGTCAAGATGCAGTGCTATGTACCGCTGAAGATGGGTACCTACGACGAAAGGGTCTTATGCGACGTCCTGCCAATGAAAATTGGTAGCATCATCTTGGGCAGACAGTGGCTATTTGATCACGACGTGCAGCTGTCCAGACGAGCGAACACTTGCTCGTTCATATACGGTGGGCGCCGACTTGTTTGGTATCCCTCAGTGCGGATACCCTCGTTGCCCACGCGCTCAGCACCCGCACCCACGCGCCCAACTCCTACCGCCATCATCACCAATGGGCTGATCTTTCGACGGGAGCTGGAGGACGGCGATGACCCACCACGGATTTGTTATGTGGTCACACTGGCTGACGGACACACCGAGCCGACGCTCGACACTATACCACCGGATGTCGCCCAACTCCTTGACGAGTACGGCGATGTTTTTCCCGCCGAGCTACCTAGTGAGCTCCCTCCACTCCGGCACATCCAGCACGCCGTCGACTTAGTTCCAGGAGCTACCCTCCCAAACCTGCCGCACTACCGGATGGATCCGGTCAAGTATGAGGAGTTATATTCGCAGATGAAGGAGCTCCTAGCGAAGGGCCTGATTAGGGAGAGCCTCAGTCCTTGCGCCGTTCCGGCACTGCTCGCCCCGAAGAAGGATGGCACATGGCGCATGTGTTGTGACTCTCGAGCCATCGACAAAATCACGGTGAAGTACCGTTTTCCTATCCCTCGAGTACAAGACTTATTCGACGAGATGGTCGGCGCGTCTATCTTCTCCAAGATAGACTTACGCAGCGGCTATCACCAAGTCCGTATCAGACCGGGAGACGAGTGGAAGACGGCATTCAAGATAAAGGATGGCTTGTTTGAATGGAATGTTATGCCGTTTGGGCTTTCGAATGCCCCTAGTACCTTCCAACGGCTAATGAATGAGGTACTCCGTCCATACATTGGAGGATTCGTTGTTGTATATTTTGATGACATCCTAGTCTATAGTAAGACTAGGACGGAGCACGCCCAGCACCTTCGGCACGTGTGCGACTCACTACGACAGGCGAAGCTATACGCACATCCGAAGAAGTGTTCCTTCTTCACAACCGAGGTCTCTTTCCTAGGTTTTATCTTATCAGCACAAGGAGTGGCCGTCGACCCGGCTAAGGTTGAGGCCATAGTATCATGGCCAAAGCTCAAGAGCATTCATGATGTACGAAGCTTCATCAGCCTAGCGACATTCTACCGTCGATTCATTCCCGGATTCAGCGGAATTACTGCCCCTATCACGGACATCCTCAAGGGGGAGAAATTCGAATGGACCGCGACGGCCGATCAGGCCTTTGAGCTTCTCAAAAAGCTCATGACTGAAGCCCCGGTCCTGAAATTATCGGATTTTGGTGACGTCTTCGAGGTCGCCTGCGATGCATCGGGAGTTGGAATTGGCGGCGTGCTTAGCAAGCGAGGACATCCGGTCGAGTTCTTCAGCGAGAAGCTGAATGACACTCGCAAGCGGTACGACAACTATGACCGAGAGTTTTACGCTCTCGTCCAGTCCCTCTGCCACTAGCGCCACTATTTGCTACCAAAGGAGTTCGTCCTCTTCTCGGATCACGGAGCTCTACGTCATTTGCACGACCAGGAGAAGGTCAGCGGTCGCCACGCGAGGTGGATCGCTTACCTCCAGGATTTCACCTTCGTCATCCGCCACAAGAAGGGCAAGGACAACGTAGTCGCTGATGCCCTTAGTAGACGACCTACTGTCCTTAGCATCATGACCACCCAAGTCTTGGGTTTTGAAAGGATAAAGGAAGGCTATACGGATTGCCTAGACCTCTCCGACGTCTATGCCTCCCTCACGAGCTCTTCCCCAACTCGGTCCAAGGATTACCTTCTGGACGAAGGATATCTGTTCTACGGGCGACGACTATGCATACCAAGAACGTCCGTCCGGGACTTCTTGATCCATGAAGTCCACGCGGGAGGACTAAGTGGTCATTTCGGGGCCACTAAGACTATACACGCCCTTGAAGAAAAGTTTTACTGGCCATCGCTGAAGAGAGACGTTGGGAAATTTGTTTCCCGACGCCTCACTTGCTCCCGATCCAAGCTCACCAAGCAGAACTCGGGGTTATACACCCCCCTTCCTGTCCCCGAGAGACCCTGGGAGGATGTGAGCCTTGACTTCGTCCTAGGGCTACCTCGGACTGTGCGTCGGCACGACTCCATCCTGGTCCTGGTCGATCGTTTCTCCAAAATGGCGCACTTCATTCCGTGTTCGAAGACCTTCGACGCCTCGTGAGTTGCCCGCCTCTTCTTCGACCACGTCGTCAAATTACATGGAGTACCCAAGACCATCGTCTCCGATAGAGACGTAAAATTCACGAGTTATTTCTGGAAGACGTTGTGGGTCCTCATGGGCACACAACTCAAATTCTCGTCAGCTTATCATCCGCAGACAGATGGCCAAACCGAGGTTGTCAATCGCAGCCTCGGTAATCTTTTCCGATCCATCGTAGGCAACCATGTCGTTGCATGGGATCAGGTTCTGCCTCGAGCAGAATTTGCCTACAACTACTTGGTGAATCGCACTACGGGCAAGGCGCCATTCGAGATCCTCTATGGTCAACTACCACGTAGGCCCCTTGACCTCATGCCATTGCATGAAAAACATAGAGTATCAGATAATGCATTAGAATTTGCTGAGTACATTAGAAACATGCATCATGACATTCATTCACGCATTTCTGTTATGAACGAGCAGTATAAGGCTAAGGCAGATAAGAGTCGTAGGTCTGTGACGTTCTCCGAGGGAGAACTGGTCCTGGTCAGATTAAGGCCTGAGAGGTTCTCTCCTGGGGTCGCTACGAAGCTTCATGCTCGTAGCGCCGGGCCTTTCCCGATAGCCCAACGGATCAACGACAACGCCTATGTCGTGAGCATCCCGCCTACTTGGGGGATTAGTTCGACATTTAACGTAAGTGACTTATCCCGTTACCAACCCTCGCCACCCATCATTGAGCCTCACAGCCAATCGAGCCTTTGCAGCAAAGAGAGTGAGAGTTCACCCGCCACCTCCCCGTTTCCTACCCTTGTACGCAAGACACGATAGAAACGGTACTACAGGAGGTAATTCACGCTGAGGGGGAGCGAGTTGGCCGCACTTTCTTGGTCCATTGGCAGGGGCGCCCGTCTTCTGACGACACGTGGATCTCTGAGGACGACTTCGGCCGGACCTGCTGCCGCCACTAGAGCACTTCGCGGAGCTTCGCTCGCCGGAGTCGAGCTCCTCCCATCCCGGGAGGATGATGGAGGACTATCCAGCAGATGGCGGCTCAGCGACGACAACGCCACCCGACGACGCCACGATGACGCGCCCTCAGCCACGCTGAGGCGCTCGAGTCGACGTCCGTCATCCGGGGTTCAAGTACTCCGGGTAAGCAAGCCTTTATCATTCTTTCTTTTATCGTGTGATGTATTTCTTTTCGAATTATGGGACTGGGCCAATATCGTAGGGCCCATTCCCGTCCTCGTCTTTGATTTTATATTTTAGAATTTTATTTGAATTTGTAAGGAGAGACCGAACGACGTTTCACGACGGTTCAATCTCTCCCCCCACGTTCTCTTGGCACCCCTCCTCCCTATATAAGGGGAGGGCATGCCCAAGGAACATTTGGAAGTTTTTGAATGAATTGAATTTTTCAAAGAGCTTCCCCTTATCGTAGTCGTAGCGTAGGGGGTGTGGCTGGCCCCAACCACGTCGAGACCACTCCGTGGTTAGAGCGCACGATCCACCTGTCGAGATCACTCCGGATGGGTCGTGCTAATCGTGCCGTCGAGATCACTCCGGTACGTTTAAAGATTCAAGAAGTCGGCATCGCCTTGCGCGGACGGAAGCCTGCATCGAGCTTACTCTGGAGGCATCTGAATACACGAGACGCCGTCGACCTGCGCCGCATCGGGAGATCTGTCTTCATCGAGGAGACTCGCCCGCGACGATCAAGAACCTCTGTCGCCAAGGTTCTTGATTCTCTCCTCCACCTACACCTTTCTCAACTATTCGCCCTGACCATCTTCTACCCCGGCTCCCTGATTCCCCTCATCGTCCTTGCCATTTCTTGATCCCCTTCCCCCCCCCCTTCTTCACCTTCGTCGTTCTTGATTCCCTTCATCGTCCTCGCCATTTCTTGATCTTCTTCCATCATTCACCCAACGATTCTTGATCCCTTTTCCCCCCCCTTCACCTTCGTCATTCTTGATCTTATCATCAACCCCATCCCGTTTCTTGAACCCCATCCTCGACCCTTCCCCCTCCCCCTTCTTCTTCTTGATTCTTGATCCCCAAACCCCCTTCTGGACCCTCTCGCCCTCACCTCTACACTCTCCCCGCCGCGGCCCTTGCTTCCCGCCGCTCTCTCTCGCCGCACGCCTCAGCATTGGCCGCGCCGCGACCCGGCGCTCCGCCGTGCCTGCGCCCAGCGCGGCGACTCGCCCGCGCCGCTGCCTGCCAGCGCGCGTTCGCATCGCGCCCCAGCTCGCGTCGCGCCAGCCCCGCGACTTCGCCTGCGTACCGCTGCGCCCTCGCCGCTGCCCGCCGCGCGCGTTCTCGCGTCGCGCCCCAACCCGTGTCGCGTCCCAGCCTGCCCGCCCGTGCCGCGACCTCGCGTCGCGCCCCAGCCGCCCCAGCCTGCGACCTCGCGTCGCATCGCGATTCCGCCACCATCGTGAACGCACGCGCCCGCCGTGATCCGACAGTATGCCGCGGACTTGTCAACCCCGCCGTGACCCGATAGCGCGTCGCGGACTCGTCACTCCCCGGCTCGTCAACTCCGCACCGCGCCGTGACCCGCCATTTCGGCTGTGCCTTGGACTAATCCACCATCAGGTTCGCTCGTCTCCCCTCCCTCTTATTCCAGTATTATTACTGCTTGTAGTCCCGTCGCCCGCTATCGCGTCCCCTGCCAAGACCTCTTGATCGAACATCGGAATAGGCGTAGCCACCGACGTCGAGAGCAGGATTCTTTGAGGTAAACGGGTTGTCTATGATTGCTTAAATATCGAACTCTCCAGGGCCGTTATACGCCCCTCCCGTCCTAGTCGTCTAGTAGATTCAGCGGGTCAACGGGGGTCTGATTTCCGGATCATTCTACTCCGTGGCACGTCCCAATCTACTGCGCTTACTTGTCCGCGTCTTATCTGCTCGTTTATAAACTTCAGTCCCACAAATTTGACAAAGTTATATCATATCATCATTTCACTTGTGACGTGAAACGCGCCGTTTGATCCCGGCTGCCGTCGTTTCGCATCAAAACTAGAGAGATGTTGGCGCAAGAACGAAATAAGAAGCCGAAGGGATAAAGAGCGAGAAAGAAGCAAGGAGTTGAAGCGAGAGGGCTAAAGCAAGATATAGAGCAATAAAGAAAGGGGGCTGAACATGAGAGAGATATCGAGAGAAGGAAACAAGGAGTAGAAGGGAGATAAAGAAAAAGAAAGAGAAATTGAGAGAGCAAGAAAAAGCGGAAGAGATAAAAAAAAAGAGAGCTAGGATGACCGAATAAGTAAAGAGGAGAGAGAAAGAGAGCAAAGATGGGCAATAATAAAAAACAAGGGAGGAGTGGACAAAGAGAGAGCGAGGAGAAAGTGAGCGAAAAGATAACAGAGAGAAACTCAATGCTCAGTGTTCTCTACCTGGAACTCCCATCAAAAGCATAGAAGGGGAGAGAGCCACAAATTATGGGAAGGATACCAAGAAGGGGAAGTGCATTAGAGAGAGAGAGATGTGTGGAGGTGCCATGTGGACCATCTCTATCATTTGAACACAGTCCTCTCCACATGACAACACCTTTTTGATCTTGTTTTTTTGATTGTGCTAATTGGATCAAGAAATGGTAGGAGGACAAAATTTGGAGAAATGAATTAAGATATTTTCTGACTTAATAAAAAGGAAAGAGAGAGCAAAGATGGGGAAAAATACAAAACCACAATAATTTGGAATTGTATTTCGATAATCAATGAATAAGTGTTGGTATCATTATGCTTCTGGCTTCTTCAAGAAAACAATTATTGCGTTTCTGGCAAGTGCACCTTGCATTTGATTTTAGGTAGGATTTTAATAACGAACCAAATAATAAATAACAAAGAAAATAAAAGATACAGACAATAAATAAACAAGAGACTCATCTTACTTTTTGCATGGAGCACTTGTCCAGGCTCCCTTGAAAGATCTATAGTAGATCCCGGTGGTATCTTGTATTCGTCTCTGAATGAAGATGTAAACCTGTAATTTAAATTGAAAAAAATCCTTAAAAAATCTGGTAATTAACTGCTATCATGCAACTAATTTCAGAACAATGATGCTACTATACAAGAAATCAATTACAAGATGATGGTCATGATGAAACACCGGATATCTTTAGAGACAATATCACATATTAAAGCTCTGAGACTGAGAAATTCAGAAGTGAAACAGAATGAGGTGTTTGTGCCTATGATACGATCCTATAGTCCCAAGGGTATCATCGGTTTAGCCCATTTAGGGTATTTTAGTTTTTGGCCTTTCAGAGTGGGTTGATTCCGTTCTCAATAAACACTTATAGCCCTCTGTTTAAGAGGGCAATAAGGAATAAAGGTAAGAGTGCCACTAGGCTAAGAGTGCTTAAGCTTGCAAGCTCATCTTCACAGGTGGGCTCAAAGCGAGAGGTGAAAAAAAATCAGACAGAGAAAACAAGAGGGAAGATACAAGAAATATATAATCAAGATAGAGATAAAAACTATATTTCTAAAAGTGGTAAGAAAGATAAAAAGTATGACATATCGACAGTTAGAGAGAATGTACTTTATTAGGGAGTTTTAAGTCAAATTGTAACATTATATCTGCCTATGAAGATCCAGATAGAGCGGGAATGAAAGTTAGAGTTTCTATTCCATTTCTACAGTTTTATTCCCCTGATTCACAGGTAGCATGATCCTTCCGCCACCTGCTTCTTATTTATTTTCTCTGATCAACAAAAAAGATGACACTAGAAAACAGAGGAAGAACAAAAAGGTAGAGGATTTTACCTTTTCAGTAGTTCTTCAGTGTCAGCTCCATCGCTAAACTTTCGTAGCCTGTTTCCAAGGAATTCTTTGAAAGTATTACGCAAAAGTTGAATGCTAAGTCTGCTGTAAACTATCTCAAGTGGGACAGTCATACTTATGCCTTGTTCCATGATTTTGGCCTGACAATCTTTACTTTCTTTCAGCTGAGACATTGTAAGATTATTCTATTTTTCTCCTAACCTTTTTACATCCTCCTCATCAGCATAATCACCTGCCAGAAACGAGTTGCGTGGAATAAATAGCAGGTCACAACACCAAAAAAAGGCAAGACTGTAGACAATGGCAAGATTATCACATTATTATTTCTTTTTTGAATTTAAGATTATCCTATTAATGTTCTCATCACTAATTTCTTCTCAATGTAGGTTTTGCCAACGTAAAATATTTAAAATAAAATAGTAAAACAACCAGTTTGGGGTTATTCAATAGAAATTATAGAAAAAACCTAGTGCATGCACCCAAATTTGTTTGAGTTGCTAATTCTTTAACATACCTTTTGGATCCGAATATTGTAAAACTGGACATATGAATGATTCTTTCAATTCCCAAAAACCAAGGTAGGACTTGGTTCATGCACCCAGTATATGCACCCAATAATGCTTGCTTCTCTACTTTCTTACAAAATGTACTTGTTACTAAAATCCCTTACAAGACAACAATCTTCCAGGATCATGGAGAAAAAAAACTCAACAACTTTTAATAGATATTAAAATGGTACTACATCAGGCAACAGCTACATTTGAATTAAAACACCCATGTAGAGTTTGAGAATGTGACACACCAAGTGGATCATGCAACCAAATGATGTAAGACTGATATAGAACGAAATTATCTCATCAAATGCATAAAAATCAATGTTCTTCAAACCGAGCCAACACTTTCTCCACAATCCAACATCCAGGAGTCGCCTACCACTGTCTAGAGTTGACGAAACTCCACTCCAGTTTTCAGCTCGACCAATGCTCCTCTAGGAGTGTTTGTCAAGAATATGTGGGTTTGTCATCAATATCTGACAAAGGAAGAACAACCACCATATCAGACCACACCGTTAACAGTTGCAGTCAAGTGGAAACTTTGGGACTTATCAATTCCCTATGTATCATCGTGAATTGCGGTTGGGACTCATTTAAATTCAGTAAACCATTTTTTATGTTTAAGAAACATTCGCCTCTGTATAAGCCTATATGGATCAAGAACAGACATATACTTTATCTTCGATATATCTTTCTAGCTCTACTTCGATCTATTTCATTACAAGTCGATTCTCAATAGGGTTCCTCGGGGAAGTGTAAGGCAATTACAAGCTCTGGATTCTTGATGGGTTTGTCGATGGAAGAGGGTGGATTGAGGTGAAAGTGGGTTCCTCGGGGATTTGTAAAGTTTGTAGAAGATAAAATGGTAGATGGTTGGCGATTATACGCTCTGGATTATTGATTGTTTCGTCGATGTAAGCGGGTGGATTGAGGTGAAAGTGGGTTCCTCAGGGAAGTCGACGTGTTTTGGTAAGAGTTTTGGGAAGAGTAGTTTGTAGCTGGAATTGGGATGGGAGTGATCAAGATTTGTAGCTGGAATTGGGATGGGAAGAGTAGTTTGTAGCTGAAAAAGGCCTCCCTTTCTTAAGATCTCTCTCTATTCTCTCTCAATTTGTGCTCTTCGCTCCCTCTCTCTTCTCTCCTCTCAATTCTCCTCTTCTCTCCCTCTCTCTTTCTCTTTTCTCTCTCAATTTTCCCTCTTCTTTCTCTCCTCTATCTCAGCTATCTTTTTTCTCTCTCTCCCTCTATCTCAACTACCCTTCTTCTCTCTCTCTCTATCCCTCTCGCTCTCCTCTATCTCAATTCTCTGTCTTCTCTCTCTCTCTATCTCAGTTCTCTCACTCCTCAATCTTAATTCTCTCTTTTCTCTCTCCTTTTCTATCTATTCCCTCTCCACTCTTCCAACTATCTTGATGTAACATGATCGGGTTCTCGGATCGAACGACTCGTGTTACACCAAAGGAGGGGCTAATGCGGTCATATCATAGAGCAAAGACGAGTAACGATGATGTCATGATAGTGATAATACGACAATAAACTCGATGAGAAGTATGAATTCGGTGTCGACAAGCGCCAACACACAGTAGGCCACGGCAAGCAGGATCTGGGAATGCCACTAGGCTCCTGATGATATGGATATCGGGTTGAAGGCCGACGGTGCGAGCTCGGCTACTACCGCTTTTGCACACACCCTCGACGGTCCCAACCAAAGACGTCTCAAAGGAAATTCTAACGCTCAGAGCGAGAATCCTATCTATCACTAGCCTAACCCCGGCGGTGGCGAAAATGTTCAGAGGCACTGGAAGAAAATAATATAATGACGATGGGGAAATCAAAGAGCGTACCAGGAATGATAGGCTCGAGGGTGTCTTCTTCGGCAGCCGTGGAAGGCGAGCAACAAGGTGCGGCGGTACCACGATCAGCCGAGATTGGATGCTGGGGCTGGCTGAGGCGCGGCCAAGGGGGCGGGCGCGAGGCGTCCAAAGGGAGACTATGGGGCGCCCGTAGGATTGGACGGTGCCTGCGAGAGAACGACGGCCGGATGGCAGAGGGGTGGTTGCAAGACCGGCGATGTAGGGCCGGCGTCTACAATGGGCCTTGGCGGCCGCGGAGGTTCGGGCGGCCCTAGTGGCTTGGGCGGCTGCCGACGCTTGGGCGGCCGCCGTTGGCCCTGGTGGCCATGGACGTCGCTGACGGCCGCAGAGGCCTGGGCGGCGCGGTGGCAGGCGCGAGCTCGGCAGCGCGAGCCGCAGAGGCTGGCGGCGGCGGCTCGGGCGGCGCGGAGGCCTGGGGCGTCCGCGGTAGCTCGGGCGACCGCGATGGCTCGGGCGCCCGCGGTTGGCCCTGGCGGCCGCGATCGGCCCTAACGGCCCTAGTGGCCGCGCTCGCCGCTGGCGGCCCTCGGCGGTTGCTGGTGGCCCTCGGCGGCCGCTGGTTGCCCGGAGGGTCGGCTGGCGGCGCTAGGCAGCCTCAGGAACGATCGCCGAAATTCCAGCGACGGTGGCGGAGACGGTGGTTTCTGGCGATGGTGGCGGCGGTTTCTGGCGATCTTTAGGGTTTCCTCTCTCTCTCTCCTTGCGTCATAGTGGCATTTTTGTAAATATGTCAAAAACTAAAAAAACACTAAATATCAGAAAAATAGCTAAAAATCACATTTTATTGAGTCTTTTTTTTTCTTCCCTTTCCCCTGGGCGCCCCCCACCTTTTATAGGGACAAATATGGGCCTTGTCCCCTTCAAAAATAAAGGAGAGAAAGGCCCAATTAAAGAGTAGGGCCCCCTATTAGGAGAGAGGGAGAGCGTCACACGACTATACCTACACGTGCGCTAACACACACACAATGTGTAGGTTTTACAACGGTTTAAACACGCGCGAATAAACAAAACAAGCAAACAATTGGCAAACGTACATGGCCGACTAAACGAGAAAATGCAGGTAAAGATAACGTCAAACCTTGTTGGGGTGTTGACGAGATCGCATACTCCGAAGACTGGATCATATGCGTGAACCTTCACTTGACGAAGTGGATGAATGAGGGCTTCAAAGTGGATGGTCCCCCATCATATCTTCTCTCTTAATTTTTCTCTCCTAAATCTATTTTAATTCTTTCTTTTCTTCTCTCTCCTCTATCTTCATTCTCTCTTTTCTCTCTCTCCTATTCTACCTTTCCCCTCTCCCCTTTCTCAACTCTCCTCTCTCTCTTTTCTCTCTCCTCTCCCTCAATTATCTTCTCTCTCTTCTCTCTCCTCTCCCTTAATTCTCTTCTCTCTCTTCTCTCTCCTCTCCCTCAATTCTCTATTCTCTCACGTCTTTCTATCTCTTCCCCCTCCCCTTTCTCAACTATCTCCTCTCTCTCTCTCCCTCTCCTCTCCCTCAATTATCTTTTCTCTATCTTCCAGCTCTCCTTTCCCTCAATCATCTCTTCTCTCTCTTCTATCTCTATACTCCCTCTCCTCTCTCTCAATTCGCTCACCTCTCTCTCAATTCTCTCTTTCTATCATCTCTCTCAATTTTCCCTCTTCTCTCTCCCCTTTTTCTCAGTTCTCTCTTTTCTCTCTCCTCTATTTCAATTCTCTCTCTTTTTTCTCTCTTCTTCTCTCTCTTCCCCCTCCTCTTTCTCAACTATCTCCCCTCTTTCTCTCTTCTCTGTCGTCTCTCTCTCCTCTCCCTCAATTATCTGTTCTCTATCTTCTATCTCTAAACTATCTCTCCTCTCTCTCAATTCTCTCACCTCTCTCTCAATTATCTCTTTCTCTCTGCTCTATCGTCTCTCTCTCCTCTCCCTCAATTATCTGTTCTCTATCTTCTATCTCTAAACTATATCTCCTCTCTCTCAATTCTCTTACCTCTCTCTTAATTCTCTCTTTCTATCCTCTCTCTCAATTTTCCCTCTTCTCTCTCCCTCTATCTTAACTATCTCTCTCCTTTATCTCTCCTCCGTCTCAATTCTCTCTCCTTTTGGTCTCCTCCTCTCTCTTCCCTCTCCTCTTTCCCAACTATCTTCTCTCTCTTTCTCTCATCTCTCTCATCTCTCTTAACTCTCTCTGTCCTCTCCCTCAATTATCTATTGTCTATCTTTTGTCTCTAAACTCTCTCTCCTCTATCTAAATTCTCTCATCTTTAAATCAATTCTCTCTTCTCTCTCTCAATTCTCCCTACTCTCTCTCCTCTCTCACCTCTCTCTAAACTCTCTCTCCATTCTCACAATTCTCTCACCTCTCTCTCAATTCACTATTCTAGGCACCTCTCTTTCAATTCTCTCTTCTCTGTCACCTCTCTTTCAAATCTCTTTTCTCTGTCACCTCTCTCTCAATTCTCTATTTTCTCTATCCTTTCTCTCATTTTCCTCCCCTCTCTCACATCTCTCATAATTCTCTCTTCTCTCTCTCTCACCTCTCTCACAATTTTCTCTTCTATCTCTCCTCTCTATCAATTTTCTCTTCTCGCTCTCGTTTCCCTCGAGTCTCTCTTCTCTCTCTCCTTTCTCTCAATTCTCTCTTCCCTCTCCTTTCTCTCAATTCTCTTACCTCTCTCTTAGTTCTCTCTTCTCTTTCTGTCACCTCTCTCTCAATTCTCTCTTCTCTCTCTGAATTCTCTATTCGCTCTCACCTCTCTCTCCATTCTCTCTTCTCTGTCCCTTCTCTCTCGATCCTCTGTTCTCTCTCACCTCTCTCTAAATTCTCGCTTCGCTCTCCTCTCTCTCAATTCTCTTACCTCTATCTTAGTTCTCTCTTCTCTAACTCCCCTCTCTTACCTCTCTTTTAATCCACTCTCAATTCTCTCTTCTCTCTCAATTCTCTCAACTTTCTCTCAATTATCTTTTCTCTCTCTCCTTTCTCTCTATTCTCTCTTTTCCCTCAATTCTCTCACCTCTCTCTCCATTCTCTCTCTATCTTTCTCTCTCTCCCGATTCTCTCCTCGCTCTCAATTATCTATTCTCTCTCTCCTATTTCTCAATTCACTCTCTTCTGTTTCTCAATTCTCTGCCCGCTATCCCTATTGTCTCACGTCTCTTTCAATTCACTATTCTCCCTCTCCTCACTCTCAATTTTCTCTCCTCACTCTCTCCATACTCTCACCTCTGTCAATTCACTCTTCGCTCTTCTCCTCCCTTGTTCTCAATTGTCTCTCCTTACTCTCTCCATTCTCTCACCTTTCTCTCAATTCTCCCTTTGCTCTTCTCGTCCCTTCCTCTAAATTCTCTCTCCTCACTCTCAATTCTCATACCTCTCCCTCAATTATCTCTTATTTTGCTCCCATTTTTCAATTCTCTCTCCTCCATTAATTATATTTTCTCTCTACTATTGCTCAATTATCTCTCCTATCTCTCAATTGTCTGACGTCTCTTTTAATTCTCTCTTCTCGATTTTCTCTCTCAATTATCTCTTCTCACTCTCTCAATTCTCTCGCCCTCACTCTCTCAATTCTCTCCTCTCTTCTCTCTTCTTTCTTTCTCCCAATTCTCTCTTCTCTCTTTCCTCTCTTTCTCTCAATTCTCTCCTATTACTATCTCAATTCCCTCACCTATTTATTAATTCTCTATTATCTTTCTCCTCTCTTGCTCTGAATTCTCTCACCTCTCGCAATTCTCTCTTCTCTCTCCTCTATCGCCCTCAATTCTCTCACCTCTCTATTAATTCTCTATTCTCTCTCTCCTCTCCATTATGTCCTCTCTCTCCATTATCTCTCTCCTCTCTCTCAGTTATCTCTTCTTTGTCTCTTCTCTCTCAATTATCTCCTCTCTTTCTCTCCTCTCTCTCCTCTCTTTGAATAATATCTCTCGTCTTCTTGAAAAATCTCTCTTTTCTCTCTACTGCCTCTTAATTATCTCTCAATTATTCTTCTCCCTTAATTCTCTCTCCTATCTCCTGTCTCTGAATTATCTCTTCTTTATCTCCTCTCTCTGAGTTCTCTCTCCTCACTCTCAATTATCTCGTCTTTCTCTCCTCTCTCCCAAGCCTTTCTTCTCTCCCTCCTCTATTAACTCTGTCTCAGTTATATCTTCATTCTCTTCTCTCTCTAAATTGTCTCTCTTCTCTCCTTCTCTCTCCTCTTTCTCCTATGTCTCAATTATCTCTTCTCTCTCTAAATTGTCTCTCTTCTCTCCTTCTCTCTCCTCTTTCTCTGTGCCTCAATTATCTCCTCTCTCTCATCTTTCTAAGTTCCATCTTCTCTCTCCTCTCTCCTCCCTCTAAAGTCTCCCTTCTCTGTCTCCTATCTCTAAATTTTCTATCTTCCCTTTCACTTCTTTCTTGTTCTCATCTTTTTTTGAAGTCTTTGTTCTCTATGTTCTCTCTCTCAATTCTCTCTATGTTCTCTCTGTCTCTCTCTCCCCTCTCTCGCAACTCTCCCTATTCTCTATCTCAATGCCTCTATTCCCTCTCTCCTCTCACTCAATGCGCTCTATCTCCTCTCTCTCGTCTCTCTCAGTTCTCTCTATCTTCTCTATGTTCTCTCTCCCCTCTCTGAATTTTCACTATATTCTCTCTCCTCTATCTGAATTTCTCTATATTCTCTCTCCTCACTCTCAATTATCTATATTTTTTGCTCTCCTGTCTCTCGATTCTCTCTATCTTCTCTCTGCTCTCTCTGAATTATTTTCATCTTCTTTCTCCTCCCTCTTAATTTTTTCTCTTATCTCTCCTTTCTCTGAATTCTCATTATCTTCCCTCTCCTCCGTCTCAATTCTCCCTGTATTATCTCTCCTTAATCCGAATTTTTGTTATCTTCTCTCTCCTCTCTCTCAATTCTCTCTATCCTATCCCTCCATTGTCTGAATTCTCTTTCTCTTCTCTCTTCTCCCTCTCAATTTTCTCTGTCTTATCTCTCCTCTCTCTGAATTCTCTTTATATGCTCTCTCCTCCATCTCAATTCTCTCTATCTTATCTCTCCTATATCTGAATTCTATGTATCTTCTCTATCCTCCGTCTCAATTCTCTCCATATTCTCTCTTATCTCGCAATTCTATCTATATTCTCTCTCCTCTGTCTAAATTCTTGCTATATTATCTATCCTCTCTCCGAATGCTCAATATCTTCTCCTTCCCTCTGCCTCAATTCGCTCTATATTCTCTCTCCTCTCTCTCAATTCTATTTATCTTCTTTCTTAATTCTCTCTCTCCTCTTTCTCGTGTATCTCAATTGTATCTCTCTTCTCTCTCCTGAGTCTCGATTCTCTCTCTATTCTCTCTCTCTATTCTCTCTCTCTCATCTCTCTCAATTGTTATTCCTTTCTCTTTCATCTTTCTCAGTTCCCTTTCTATTCTCTATCTTCTCTCTATCTCTCCTCTATCTCTAAATTGTTAGTCCTCTCTCTCTCAATGGTCTTTTTTCTCTCTCTCTCTTCTTTATCTTCTCTCTCTCCCTTCCCCAACTCTCTCATTTGTTAGTTCCCTCTCTCTTAATTGTTATTTCTCCCTCTCTCTTCTCTTTCGTAGTTCCATCTCTTTTCTCTATCCTCTCTCTCTCTCTCTTCAATTCTCACTCTTTTCCCTCTCTGTTTATATATATTATATATTTTTTCTGTTTTCTCACTCTCTCTCTAAATTCTCTATCCTCTCTTTCATTTCTTTATATACACTCTCTAAATTCACTTTCTACTTTTCTTTCTATTCTTTATCTATCTTCTCTCTCTCTCCTTTCTTTAGTTTTTTTTCATTCTATCTCTTCTCTTTTTAATTTTCTCTTCACCCTCTCTCTTATCTATCTTATTTTTCTCTCAATATTTCTCATCTCTCAATGCTCTCTCTTCTCTGTATTGTTGCTGGCTCAATTCTCTCTCTTATCTCTCTTCTTTTTCTCTCAATCTCTCTCTTCTCTCTCAATGCTCTCTCTTTTCTGTCTTGTTTTTTGGCTCAATTCTCTGATGGGGGACCATCTGGACCCGAAGACTTAATTATGTGCACATGTGTGGGCTACGTATGGCCCTACATTTTGGTGCGTAGACGAGCCCGTATTTGGGCGTGTATGTGGAGCTTTCTCTTATTAGGGCCCTCTATGAAACGTTTTTGGGCCTTTTTCCCTTTGCTTGTAAAGGGGAAGGCCATATTTCCCCTGTAAGAGAGGGGGGGTGCCAATCATAGGAAGGAGAAGAAAAAAATATTGAAAAAATATAGTCCCTTGGTTTTTTTCTAGTTTATTTTTAACTGTTTTTTACAAGTTTTAGAGTATGAAATAATTATGTAATTGCCGCTTGAGACGGCCAAATTAGGTCAAGCGCTCTATGTTTGTCGGAGCGCCACTGCCAACATCAGTGGTGCTGCCGTCGTCGCAGCCCACAAGCCTTCCGTACTGCTGCCAACCCGGCCACCCCGCCGGTGCTGCCCGGGCCACGGCCGTGACACTCGCACACGTAAATCGCAATCACAGCCAATCGCCACTACAGTTGAAGCCACGCCCGAGACTACCGCAGTTGTGGCTACAACTAGTCACAGCAGACCACAACAGCCGCAGCCGCAGCTATTGCTGGCCACAAGCCCCGACCACCACAACTATAGTGGCGTCCACAACTGGCTGCAGCTAATGGCAGCCGCAAGTCACAGCCGTGACTATCGTAGCTGAGACCGCGACCTGAACCGCTGCCATTCGCTAGGGCCGCAGCAGCAAGCTGTACTTCTAGCCAGTCATAGTCGCAAGATGCAGCGGCATTCCCCACCGCTAGACAGGGCCGCAACTACACCCACAACCCTAAACGGCGACTCCCGCAAGCAGCCACAGGCGCGGTCACCATCCTTGGTCAACAGCCACCATGCATGACCACATTCGCAATCGTAGCTTCAACCAAAGCTACAACTATAGCCGTCACCGCCGCAGCCGTAGGTGCCAGTTGTGGCTACCACAGCTTGCAGCCATGGCCGCAACTACCATCACGTTTTGTCGTAGTCCCGCCATCGCACTCGCCGCCACACCTACCCATGCCACTGCGCCTACCTGCACTCGCCACCCAGCCCATTGTTGTGCCTACTCTTGATGTGCTGCCTAACTGCACCGCAGGCCTACCTACACTACTGTGCCTACCTGCGTCCCTGCACCTACTTGCACTACTGCGCCTACATGTACCGCCATGCCTACATTTACTGCCACGCCTATCAGCAGCACCGTGCTTCTCAGCGCCCTTGCGCCTACCTGGCCCACCACATCTAGCTGCACCACACATGCGCCTTGTGTTCTCTTAAGTAGTTTTGAAGAGAGCAATCATGGGACAACCCATCGCCACCAATTCACCGCTGCAAAGTACATGTTACTGCAAGAAGAACCATTGTCGCTATCGCTGCCAATGCCTACCTCTGTCTGTCGATAGCTAGCTTTAGTCACTCATAACCAACATCGTCATAGCAATGCCTAACATTGTCGTCATTGAAGTTTGATGCATGCCATTACAACTGCCCTATGGTGCTGCACCTTTGCGCCATCCTGTGCCGCCCGCTACGGTGTCCTAGAGTACCTTCAAGGGAGATATCCGATAGACGACCCGTCGTTGCCAATTTAGTGCCCAAAAGTGCATGCCGCTACAGGAATTGCTCTCACTGCTGACCTCTGTCTTTGTTGCCTATAGCGTGCCGTAGCCGAAGCCCACCCCGCCAGTGTTGGTGATGTGGCCACCTTGCACCGCCACTCTACTAATTATCTACCCTCCATTGTGTTGTAACACGAGCCGCTCAATCCCAGCAAGTCGTGTTACATCATCCGCTCTCCTCTCTCGCAGTTCTCTCTCTATTCTATCTCTTGTCTATCTTCTCTCTCTCCTCTATCTAAATTATCTCACCTCTCTTTTCTCTTCCCCCTCTTTGCTATCTCTCCTCTCTCTATCTTCCCTATCTCTCATCTCTGTTATCTCTCCTCTCTCTCTCTTCCCCTATCTCTCCTCTCTGTTCTTTCTCTCTCTTCTCTATTTCTCTTTATTCTTTCTCCCTTCTCTTTCATTCTCTTCCCTCATTCTCTCAGTTCTTTCTCCCTTTTCTTTTCCCTCTCTCTATTCTCTCTTCCCTCTATCTGTTCTCCCTCCTTTCTCTATGTTGTCTATCTACCCACTCATTCTCCTCTTCTTTTTCCTCTATCTGCTCTCTATATTCCTTCATTTTAAATGCCATGTAATTGACACTAGGTATTTAGATATTTCAGATATTTGTGATATGAGCATAACAAATTCACGAGTTAAAAGATAATCTTGCCAATATTTGAAAACTCAGACTATAGTAGTGACTTCATTTTCATAGTTCGAGTACATTTGTTGGGAGTTATTAAGCTTGTTGGGTTCAATGGCGTTGCAACGGAAGACTTTGAACATAATCAAAATGACATCAACTACAACATTGATAGAATTACCTCGCCATGGATCAAATTCGTGGTTTGTGGGATCCTTGAGTGAGACATGTGGAGCTGCTCAAGTGTGCAGCGTCAGACGTATCCACACAGCTGTTGGCACATCGAATCTTCTACGTAGCCTTGATGAACCCCTTTCAAGATAAGTCGACCTTGTAATGTCATCCCGATTGCATGGAGAATAGAGAGAAGCTATGGGAGAAGGGAGAATAAGGGTAATAGACCTTAACAATTATGGACAAAATGAATTTATTTAAGTGACTTCTCCAATTTATACTAAGTTGGTATTTTTTATAAAAAAACCAAATTTTAAGTATGTCTTCCAACGTCCAACAGACTATTTACATGTGACCCTCTAGGCCCATGTATCAATCTAGTTAACGACTCCAATGATCGAATAAACTTTATTTGCCTTCCAAATTAATTAACTATATCATCATACACGTTAGTTAATGGAGTGATTTAACCCAACCAATAAGTTGAGACTCCATCCTATGGGGTGTCAATCTACACCTTGTACTCTAAAAGGTGCAAAGTAGTGTGTATCGACTCACCCCTAGAACCTGTATGCGATTAGTTGTCGTGTACATTCAGTCCCTCGTCCACTTAATTCTTCTAGGATTACTTAGGGTATGATTAATTGTCAAACCTTAATCGGTCATCTGAGTTTGTATTCATGCATTCATACATTATCGAAGAGCTCTTTTATAATATTGCACTACTTTGGCTACGAACTTCATCACACAATCTTCCTTTAGCAATCTTCTTATATACCGAGGGTGGATGATCCCATCTTGATTACTCAATCATCTTCATTAACTTCTGGCTACACTCGAACTATGACTTTTTAGAAATCCATGTCCCCGTACTCATGGGCCATAATAAAAGTATAGTTGTCCGTCCACAAGATGTCTTTGGTGTCCCAAGTCTAGATACCACTTACAAAACCATGAAGTTAATCAGCCTGACTGATAGTTTGGAATAATAACATTTGGGGATTCATATGATCAACTCAGTGAAGTTTTTTCTCGAAAGAGCGCCCACTATCTATTCTTAGTGTCCATACTAATGGCTATGAGATGGGCCATACTCATTATACGAGCGAAACTATATAGTGCTATTCTATCCAGATACTTTGTTGCCCTTCTCAAGCCTCCTTTAAGTATAAATATTTCGAGTATTTGCCTCAACACCAGTGATCCCCGTATTATGATCTTATCGTAATTCCCCACTCAGATCAAATAATCATGAACTGAATCATAAGCATCAAATGTGCACTATACTGAATACATTTTATGAATAAATAATGAAACTGATGTGGAAACTGTGATTGGCTTGCTTAAAACAAATATTTACATTGAAGCTTCCCATGGTGAAAAGTGACTTGGTGACCGCCTTGACTAAGGACTTGATGCGAAACGCTATCGGCCGGGATCGAATGGCGCGTTTCACGTCACAGGAGATGATGATGTCGTGTTGTGAGATGATGTTAAAAAATAATGCACGTATGGATGAGCGATACAAAACCTCAAAAGATAACGACGTAGATCGGGATGATCACCCAAGAAGAATGATCCGAGGATCAAACTCCCAATGACCCTCGGAATCTACTAGACGTCTAGGCGAGAGGGGCGTCCAACGGCCCTGTCAAGTTCGGAATTTAAGTGGTCAGAGGACAGTCCGTTTACCTCTAGAAAGCTCCTATTCTCGTCAATGGTGGTTAATCCTATTTCTGGCGATTTTCGAGGCACCGGGGCAGAGGACGCGATAGCGGAAGACGGCACTGCAGGTAATAATAATACTGATTTAAGATGGAGAGAAGACGAGCTGACCTGAGAGCGCGTAGTCCACGGCGTGTT
Organism: Wolffia australiana; assembly: GCF_029677425.1. Lineage (NCBI taxonomy): Eukaryota > Viridiplantae > Streptophyta > Magnoliopsida > Alismatales > Araceae > Wolffia > Wolffia australiana. The sequence goes on from NC_135843.1 coordinate 3,757,147, forward strand.
TCGGCAGGCGAGGCGTCGGCGAGCCGGGCGGGGGCGGGGGATCGGACGAAACGTGATGACGGACGAGTCGTCGGTAGGTTCACAGCGCTGTGAGGACGGACGATCACCGAGTGACGCTGAATCACAGGCGAGTACCGAGCGGTGGGGCGGGATCGTGGCACACTCGGCGGAGTAGCGCCGGTCGTAGTCGGCGATGGAGGTGGCGCGGAGACAGAGCTGCGACGGGGTTGAGTCCACGGCGTGCGGCAGGATCGCCGAGCGGCGCAAGTCAGCGTCACGAGCGGATTCGCGGCGCGAGCGAGGCCTAGGCACGACGGAGCTGGAACGTGGAGTGGGGCGATACCGCTGGACGGTATGGGTGGCGGCGAGGGGCAGACCAGCGGCGCGGGCGTCGTTCTTGATGCGGCGGGCGGAGTCGCGCCGCGGGGCTTGCAACTTCCGGTGAGACTGCCGCGCGGGTGGTGCCGCGGTGCAACGCGGGTGGATGCGCGGGACGGAGCCGCGACCGGAAAGGGTTGGGCGGCGAGGGTGGATGCCAAGAAGCAGGTGGGGGGGGGGGGAGCGGGGATCAAGGTCAGGGGAAAGATGGGGCGATGGTGATCAAGAAGGGGGGAATATGACCAAGGACGAAGGAGCCGAGAGGGGGGAAAGGTAGCGGAGGGATGTGGGTGGTCAAGAACGGTGGAAGGATCAAGATGGGTGGCGAGGGAAGGAGAATGGATGGGGAAATGGACAATGATGTCAAGAATTCGGTTGAGGGATCAAGAATCGATGAGGAATGGATGGAGATGGTCAAGAACGGGGAGGAATGCGGGTGAGGCGAGGGTAGAGAAGGATGAAGGTGGAGGGAGAAATCAAGAACCTTTGCGGAGATGGTTCTTGATCGGTCGCGGGCGTTCCTCCTCGCTGGAGGTAGATGTCCCGATGCAGCACGGCGCCGTAGTCATCACAAACCTTGAGGACGCCCAGAGTGATCTCGATGGGAATCCTCTCAATTCTTGATTCAACGGCTTCTTGGAAATCTGGAACGTGCCAGAGTGATCTCGATGGCACGGTTGAACACGTCCCGCCCGGAGTGATCTCGACGGACAAGACGTGGGCTCTACCCTCTCCGGAGTGATCTCGACGAACAGACGGGGCTAGCCAAACCCCCTACGCTACAGCTACGATAAGGGGGAAGAGTTCTGAAAATACGTTTCAATTCAAAAACTTCCAAGTAGTCCCTTGGGCATGCCCTCCCCTTATATAGGGAGGAGGGGTGCCAAGGAGACGTGGGGAGAGGTTGAACCGTCATGAGACGTGGTTCGACCTCTCCTTACAAAATCAAAATACAATCTTTAAAATAAAAAGAAAGACGAGGATGGGCCCTACGATATTGGCCCAATCCCATGATTCGAAACGCAAAGAAAATACACATAGAAGAACATCAATTGTTCGAACCTACCCGGAGTACTTAAACCCCGGGTTGCGGACGTCGGCACGAGCTGTCCAACGTGGCTGCTGGCGGGTCGTCGTCGGTCGTCCGGCAGATGTCATCATCATCGTTAGGTCGTCGTCGGCACGATGGTCCTCCATCATCCTCCCGGGGTGGGAGGAGCTCGACTCTGGCGAGCGAAGCTCCGCAAGGTCCCCCAACGGCAGCAGTAGGTCCGGGCGAAGTCGTCGCAAGTCCTCCTCAGAGATCCACGTGTCGTCGGAAGAAGGGCGCCCCTGCCAATGGACTAGAAATGTGCGGCCAACTCGCTCCCCCTCAGCGTTAATTACCTCCTGCAGTACCGTTTCTATCGCGTCGTGCCGTACAAGGGTTGGAAACGGGGAGGTGGTGGGTGAGCTCTCACTCTCTTTGCTACTAAGGCTCGACTGGCTGTGAGGCTCGATGATAGGTGGCGAGGGTTGGTAGCGGGATAAGTCACTGACGTTAAACGTCGAACTAATCCCCCAAATTGGCAAGATGCTCATGACATAGGCGTTGTCGTTGATCCGTTGGGCTATCGGGAAAGGCCCGGCGCTACGAGCATGGAGCTTCGTAGCGACCCCAGGAGAGTATCTCTCGGGCCTCAATCTGACCAGGACCAGTTCTCCCTCGGAGAACGTCACAGACCTGCGACTCTTATCTGCCTTAGCCTTATACTGCTCGTTCATAGATGATATGCGTGAATGAATGTCATGATGCATGTTCCTAATGTACTCGGCAAATTCTAATACATTATCCGAAATTCTATGTGTGTCATGCAATGGTATGAGGTCAAGGGGCCTACGCGGTAGTTGACCATAGATGATCTCGAATGGCGCCTTGCCCGTAGTGCAGTTCACCGAGTAATTGTAAGCAAATTCTGCTCGAGGCAGAACCTGATCCCAAGCAACGACATGGTCGCCGACAATGGATCTCAATAAGTTACCGAGGCTACGGTTCACAACCGCGGTCTGACCATCCGTCTGAGGACGATAGGCTGAAGAGAATTTCAGTTGTGTTCCCATGAGGACCCACAACGTCTTCCAAAAGTAACTCGTAAATTTTACGTCTCGATCGGAGACGATGGTCTTGGGTACTCCATGTAATTTGACGACGTGGTCGAAGAAGAGGGGGGCAACTCGCGATGCGTCGAAGGTCTTCGAACATGGAATGAAGTGTGCCATCTTGGAGAATCGGTCGACCACGACCAGGATGGAGTCGTGCCGACGCACGGTCCGAGGTAGCCCAAGGACGAAGTCAAGGCTCACATCCTCCCAAGGTCGCTCGGGGACAGGAAGGGGGGTGTATAACCCCGAGTTCTACTTGGTGAGCTTGGATCGAGAGCAAGTGAGGCATCGGGAAACGAATTTCCCAACGTCTCTCTTCAGTGATGGCCAGTAAAATTTTTCTTCAAGGGCTTGTATAGTCTTAGTGGTCCCGAAATGACCACTTAGTCCTCCCGCGTGGAGTTCATGGATCAAGAAGTCCCGGATGGACGTTCGTGGTATGCACAGTCGTCGCCCGTAGAACAGATATCCGTCGTCCAATAGGTAATCTCTGGACCGAGTCGGGGAAGAGCTCGTGAGTGATGCATAGACGTCGGAGAAATCTGGGCAGTCGGTATAGCTTTCTTTTATCCTTACGAAACCAAAGACTTGGGTAGTCATGATGCTAAGGACAGTAGGACGTCTACTAAGGGCATCAGCGACTACGTTGTCCTTGCCCTTCTTGTGGCGGATGACGAAGGTGAAGTCCTGTAAATAGGCGATCCACCTCGCGTGGTGATCGCTGACCTTTATTTGGTCGTGCAAATGACGGAGAGCTCCGTGGTCCGAGAAGAGCACGAATTCCTTCGGTAGTAGATAGTGGCATCAGTGACGGAGGGACTGGACGAGAGCATAGAACTCTCGGTCATAGTTGTCGTACCATTTGCGAGTGTCGTTCAACTTCTCGCTGAAGAACTCGATCGGGTGTCCTCGCTGGCTAAGCACGCCGCCAATGCCGACTCCGGATGCGTCGCAGGCGACCTCGAAGACGTCACTAAAATCCGGCAACTTCAGGACTGGAGCCTCGGTCATGAGCTTCTTGAGAAGCTCAAAAGCCTGGTCAGCCGGACCGGTCCACTCGAATTTGTCGCTTTTGAGGATGTCCGTAATAGGGGCGGTGATGCCACTAAAACCCGGTATGAAACGTCGATAAAAGGTCGCCAATCCGATGAAGCTCCTTACGTCGTGTATGCTTTTCAACTTTGGCCACGACACTATAGCCTCGACCTTAGACGGGTCGACGGCCACTCCGCGTGCTGATAAGATAAAACCTAGAAAGGAAACCTCGGCTGTGAAGAAGGAACACTTCTTCGGATGTGCGTAGAGCTTCTTCTGTCGCAGTGAGTCGCAGACGTGCCGAAGGTGCTGAGTGTGCTCCGCCCTAGTCTTACTATAGACTAGGATGTCGTCAAAATAGACGACGACAAATCGTCTGATGAATGGCCTAAGCACCTCATTCATCAATCTCTGGAAGGTGCTCGGTGCATTGGACGACCCAAAGGGCATCACGTTCCATTCAAATAGTCCGTCCTTGATTTTGAAGGCCGTCTTCCACTCGTCTCCCGGTCAGATTCGGACCTGATGGTAGCCACTCCGTAAGTCTATCTTGGAGAAGATAGACGCGCCGACCATCTCGTCGAATAAATCCTGTACCCGCGGGATCGGAAAATGGTACTTTACCGTGATTTTGTTGATGGCCCGTGAGTCACAACACATCCTCCAAGTGCCATCCTTCTTGGGGGCGAGCAGTGCCGGAACGGCGCAAGGGCTGAGGCTCTCCCTGATCAGGCCCTTTGCTAGGAGCTCCTTCACCTGCGAATATAACTCCTCGTACTTAACCGGGTCCATCCGGTAGTGTGGCAGGTTTGGGAGGGTAGCTCCGGGAACTAAGTCAATGGCATGCTGGATATGCCGAAGAGGCGGGAGCTCGCTAGGGAGCTCGGCCGGAAACACATCATCATACTCCTCAAGGAGTTGGACGACTTCCGAGGGCGGAACGTCCTGGGCTGCCATGGTGGGTTCGTATGCTAAGGTGACTGCATAACAGACCAGGGGCGGGTCGTCGCCGTCCTCCAGCTCCCGTCGGAAGATCAAGCCATTGGTGACAATGGCAGTAGGTGTGGGGCGCGGGGGCGCGGGTGCTGATCGCGTGGGCAGCGAGGGTATCCGCACCGAGGGGTACCAAACTAGTCGACGCCCACCGTAGATGAACGAGCAAGTGTTTGCTCGCCCGGACAGCTGTACGTCGTGGTCAAATAGCCACGGTCTGCCCAATATGATGCTACCAATTTTCATTGGTAGGACGTCGCAGAAGACCTTCTCGTCGTAGGTACTCATCTTCAGCGGTACGTAGCATTGCATCTTGACCGGTATGGTCGATGCGTCAATCCAAGAAACCTGGTACCGCGTCGGATGGGGAATCAGGGGTAATCCTAGGCGGGTTGCCGTATCCTCTGAAATCCCGTTGATGCAGCTCCCACTGTCAACCATCAGTTTGTAGGTACGTCCTCCAATCTTGACGTATGTATGAAAGATCGACGTTCGCTGCGCAACGTCGACTGGTCGAGTAGCCATAGTGGTAGCGGAGGAAGTCGGACCCACTCGCGGTGTGCAAGTAGGTCTCCCAATCTCTCGCGTGTCCACGGTGGCGACGGGGTAGGTAGCGGTAGGAGTGATCGGTGTGATCTGGATGTATCCTAGGGGATCATCCAACTCATCACCATCGGGGTCCTCGCCCGGATACTCGTCGACCTCAAGGTCGTCGTCCTGTTGGTCTTCAGTGGGTTGCCCATGGATGTCCATAATCATAAGTGACGGGCAGTCACTGCGGCGGTGTCCGAACCCCTTGCACTTAAAGCATTGCATGGGCTCTCTAGGGGCGTTCGGAGCTCGAGCCGTCGATAGAGCCGACGGGGTAGCCGGAGCTGGTACCGGGACAGTGGCTGGCGCGGCCTGTGCTGGCGGAGTCGGGGTGGTACTGGTCATCCTGGGCGCAGGTCCCGAACTCCGGGTCCAAGTAGTGCGCGACGGGGCCGCTGAAATCGTGGATGAAGCCGGTCGAGGAGCGGGTAGGGCGGTGGCGGCGAGGCTCTCTGTACTGAACTCGTTGCTCTCAACGAGGCTATATGCTAAGTCAACCGTAGCCGGGTTCTGCTCCAAGACTTGGGTGCCTAAGTCCTGCCGTAACCCGTGAATAAAAAAGGCGATCTGGATTTGTGGGCTGTCCACAAATTTGCATCGCATTCTGTACTCAAACTCTACGATGTACTCGGAGACCTTGCGTTTTCCTTGACGCAAGTTCATCCAGCCCAGCATTAGGTGCGTCATGTACAGCTTAGGGACGTATTTGTCCGTAAGCTTACGTGACATCTCTGCCCATGTGAAGGGCGGATCTCGGCGCTGTCGTGCGGCTTCCTTCTCATTCTTCCATAAGATTTTGGCTTGCCCTCCAAGCCGTACTTCGGCGTACTCCACACAAAGATCGTCGTCCATCTTGTACCACTGAAAGTAACTCTCCAAATCTGATTCCCAATCAGTGTAATCTTTCGGGTTCCGGGAACCGTCGAAGATGGGAACCTCAAGTCGTACGCTCTTCTGTCTCATTGCCCGGTGCGCCTCACGTCGTCGTTCGTGTTCGTCATCATGACGACGAGCAGGAGGATGGCGTGGAGCACCCCGGTGATGATCGTAATCTCAACGCTCCTCGTGACGGTAATCGTCATATCGAGGTGGGGCCTACGGGTACGGCCTTCCTTCGGGGTACTCGTCGCGATGGTGACGTCTCGGAGGAGACGCATATCGTGGCGGGTATCCCTCATCCCGACGAGGTGGATGATCTGGATATCGGGGATATCGGTGATCATCAGCCGGATGTAGGTCTTGTCGGGGTGGTGGGTCGTAATCGGGGGCGTGCCTCGATGGGGCTCGTGGAGGAGCGGGGGCGTCCCGGTAATGATCTGGTACGTGGACGCGCGCGGCACTGTGGTGAGGAGGGTAGGCGGAGCTGCCTCCATAAGTGACGGCGTCCGGGCGTCGGACGGGTAGTGAGTCCTGCGGACTACCTGGGCGGGATGAGTAATGAGGTGCATTACGCACCGGGATACGGTTGGGGTTGGTAAACCCAGCGTCATGCTGAGCGTACCGCTGCCTGTCCTGAGGGTGGGGATAGTCATCATAGTGTCGGGTGTCTCGTCTCTCGCCCAGCGGCGGGGAGCGGCGTCGGTCGCTGTGGTGATCATCATAATCCAGGGTGGGGCCTCTCCGACGGTCTTCACGATAATGATCCCTAGGTGGGGACCGTCGACGGTCCCTTCGTTCCTCCGGGTAGGCGTAGGTAGTCGGTGGCACCTCGGGATAATACGGCGGCTGCTCTTGGACGGGAGGGTCCCTAATGGGGGCCTTGCCCGGTCGTTGGGTCACCTCACGAGCCATGGGCTCGTCATAATGCTCAGTCGCCATGACCCTACGGGTAGGGACAATGGCGGAAGAATGACGGTCTTCGGAAGATCGATGCGCCGTAGGTGCCGGTTCAGCTCCGTCGATCGAGTCCCGAGGGGCGGGACCTCGAGATAGGGGGGAGGAACAAATGCCTCCTCCGGATCCAATGGCTCGTCCGGTGGTGGTTTGCTAAAGGGATTCTCGAGGTGAGGATCCCCCACGACGGGATCGTATTCACGATCCTCGTCTCTATCAAGGTAGTCGGTGTCCCGACACTGGGCCCGCGTACGAACCATTCTATGGTCAACCATTCACGTCTAAAAATAATCTAGGGGAAGTGCACGTGATGGATGAGATGCTATGACGTGTAATATGCGAATGGATTTTCAAATTATGATGCGCGCAATATATCAAAGCGTAAAAATATCCAACCGACCGTGTTAAGCAAGAGCTAACACGACCGGCTCTGATACCAATATGATGCGAAACGCTATCGGCCGAGATCGAACGGCACGTTTCACGTCACAGGAGATGATGATGTCGTGCTGTGAGATGATATTCAAAAATAATGCACGTATGGACGAGCGATACAAAACCTCAAAAGATAACGACGTAGATCGGGACGATCACCCAAGAAGAATGATCCGAGGATCAAACTCCCGAGGACCCTCGGAATCTACTAGACGTCTAGGCGAGAGGGGCGTCCAACGGCCCTGTCAAGTTCTGAATTTAAGTGGTCAGAGGACAGTCTGTTTACCTCTAGAAAGCTCCTATTCTCGTCAATGGTGGTTAATCCTATTTCTGGCGATTTTCGAGGCACCGGGGCAGAGGACGCGATAGCGGAAGACGGCACTGCAGGTAATAATAATACTGATTTAAGATGGAGAGAAGACGAGCTGACCTGAGAGCGCGTAGTCCATGGCGTGTTTCGGCAGGCGAGGCGTCGGCGAGCCGGGCGGGGGCGGGGGATCGGACGAAACGTGATGACGGATGAGTCGTCGGTAGGTTCACAGCGCTGTGAGGATGGACGATCACCGAGTGACGCTGAATCACAGGCGAGTACCGAGCGGTGGGGTGGGATCGTGGCACACTCGGCGGAGTAGCGCCGGTCGTAGTCGGCGATGGAGGTGGCGCGGGACCAGCCCGCGGCGCGGAGACAGAGCTGCGACGGGGTTGAGTCCGCGGCGTGCGGTAGGATCGCCGAGCGGCGCAAGTCTGCGTCACGAGCGGATTCGCGGCGCGAGCGAGGCCTAGGCACGACGGAGCTGGAACGTGGAGTGGGGCGATACCGCTGGACGGTATGGGTGGCGGCGAGGGGCAGACCAGCGGCGCGGGCGTCGTTCTTGATGCGGCGGGCGGAGTCGCGCCGCGGGGCTTGCAACTTCCGGTGAGACTGCCGCGCGGGTGGTGCCGCGGTGCAACGCGGGTGGATGCGCGGGACGGAGCCGCGACCGGAAAGGGTTGGGCGGCGAGGGTGGATGCCAAGAAGCAGGTAGGGGGGGGGGGAGCGGTGATCAAGGTCAGGGGAAAGATGGGGCGATGGTGATCAAGAAAGGTGGAATATGACCAAGGACGAAGGAGACGAGAGGCGGGAAAGGTAGCGGAGGGATGTGGGTGGTCAAGAACGGTGGAAGGATCAAGATGGGTGGCGAGGGAAGGAGAATGGATGGGGAAATGGACAATGATGTCAAGAATTCGGTTGAGGGATCAAGAATCGATGAGGAATGGATGGAGATGGTCAAGAACGGGGAGGAATGCGGGCGAGGCGAGGGTAGAGAAGGATGAAGGTGGAGGGAGAAATCAAGAACCTTTGCGGAGATGGTTCTTGATCGGTCGCGGGCGTTCCTCCTCGCTGGAGGTAGATGTCCCGATGCAGCACGGCACCGTAGTCGTCACGAACCTTGAGGACGCCCAAAGTGATCTCGATGGGAATCCTCTCAATTCTTGATTCAACGGCTTCTTGGAAATCTGGAACGTGCCAGAGTGATCTCGATGGCACGATTGAACACGTCCCGCCCGGAGTGATCTCGACGGACAAGACGTGGGCTCTACCCTCTCCGGAGTGATCTCGACGAAGAGACGGGGCGAGCCAAACCCCCTACGCTACAGCTACGATAAGGGAGAAGAGTTCTGAAAATACTTTTCAATTCAAAAACTTCCAAGTAGTCCCTTGGGCATGCCCTCCCCTTATATAGGGAGGAGGGGTGCCAAGGATACGTGGGGAGAGGTGGAACCGTCATGAGACGTGGTTTGACCTCTCCTTACAAAATCAAAATACAATCTTTAAAATAAAAGAAAGACGAGGATGGACCCTACGATACTGGCCCAATCCATAATTCGGAATGCAAAGAAAATACACATAGAAAAACATAAATTGTTCGAACCTACCCGGAGTACTTAAACCCCGGGTTGCGGACGTCGGCACGAGCTGTCCGACGTGGCTCCTGGCGGGTCATCGTCGGTCATCCGGCAGATGTCGTCGTCATCGTCAGGTCGTCGTCGGCACGATGGTCCTCCATCAGGACTCCTCAATTTGTACCTAAGGCGTCACATACGACTTCTAGTAAGAGATCAAATCCGGAATGTGGAAGATGGGTATATTGACCATCATGGTTATAATTTTCTCAAACCTGCTCTTGTGGAGGCAATTTGTAACTAGCATCACGATGGAGTGTCCATAGAATGTGTCACAACTATGGAAACAATATATGTCATGGATGGTACGAGGTGTTTGCCATTCTCCAATGGTACATACCTTCTCAAGATACATAGTGACTCCTTTAGTGAAGGCAATGAACCCCAAGAATAACACCTTACTCTCAAATAAACATCACTTTTAAGAGTAGCCGAGAAATTCTGAGCTCAAAGAACATGACAGATGACTTGGAAATGGCTGAAGGATTGTCTATCAGTATATTGTTGAAATAAAAACAACTACAGATATTCTCAAGTTCTCCTGCAATGCATGAGTCGTAATTTACATAATCGTGCTGGAAGCATTAGAGAGTTCAAATGACATGGCCAACCCTTTGTATAGGCCATCTTTTGTTTTTAAGGCAGACTTTCACTCATCTCTTGGACGTATTTAGACTTGATGCTAGACAAGTCACATTTTGATCTTGGAGAATGTCTAGGACCCTACCATCATGTCTTCTAGTTGAGGAGTACGACAATCAATACATATGTGCCAAGTTAGGTCTTCCTTAGGTACCAATAAAGTGAGTCTCAAGGCTAATACGAAATTCCCCTGTATGAAACCCTACTTGGGGCGCTGTGTAAGGAAGGATCTGCATTGAACAAACATCTATGCAAGAATTTACCCACGCCATGTGTAGAGTGAGGGATGTTATTGTAGAGATACCTGCATCTTCTTGACCACTTCTTTCTGAGATTGCATTCATACTGGCCCTTTGTCAATGATGACCTTGTAATGACTGGGTGAACACGAACATATGTGTATTAAAAAAGGTGTGTATTAGGGTGACGGTCATAGACTAATGGTATAGTGCGCATAATAGGTGTAAGTTAGTGGTCTCTTGTTCTGATTCCAAAAATTCAGATATATTAGTAAACGTACTATCAATAGTTAAAGTTCAGAAATGCATTGGAGACTTCTTGAATCAGGCTAGCCGAGGGTGGGGAGCCGATCATTGGCCCCTGGCATCCGTGTACAACTTTACTCCTCTTATTTTGTGCTGGCACACCTCTTGGCATTTTGGACCTCCTCCGATGCCTTCTAGACCTTGTCACACCTCCATGTAGTTGTCACCAACTCTAATTTGGCAGTACGAGCCTGCACAAGTCTCGTGTTGCTCGTGAGAAGAATGCTTAGAAGATGAGAAATTTGGGGCCATTCAGCCTCTTTTACAGCCCTAAGTGGGGCCATCCAGTATTCCTTAAGAAAATCATAGGGCTAAGATTATATAGGTGAGCTTAATTCATCGTGTTATGATCCAGTTATGGCTTCTTTCTTATTTTCTTAAGATTGCGGCCCATTGGGCTGCGATGCTTGTCTAGACTTGTTTGCTCATCTCAGTGCGAGACTGAAAGAAATATGGTAGACATATGTCTTATACCAAAGGTGTTGAAAAATAAGAGTGCTATATAAACATATTCTGGGTTGTAATGGAAAATAAATAAACACTTCCCCCTTTTGTGCGTTTGCATGCTGGGCTTCAGTTTAGGCATTATATGAGCTTTTCTTGCGGATATGCTAAGGGCTCACTATGCTGCTGCCACTAGGTGCTGTTGCTTGCACACTGGCAATTTCCAACTACAAGCGGCTTGAGCTCTTTGTGCTTGCTAGCTTGTGGGTCACTTGAACACTATATCAGCTAGCTGAGCCACAAGCACATCATTGTAAGACATATTTTCTTTATTTTTTCTCTTTTTTATATTATAGCCCGCCAGGCAATAACATAACCCACTAATGAGAAGAATGGAAACCATTAAAGTTGGTTTTTACATTTTATCAATCAGAATTAATGGGCTTCTAAATTATGTAAACAGTAATTTAAACTTGTTTTCTAAAGAAATAGCCCGTTTAATTAATGAAATGGGAATTCATATCATAATGAAGATAATATAAGTAAAATAATACCAATATAACATTAAAATATATAGGAGTACATGCCATATTTTTGGGTTCATCGAAGGTTGAGTGTTAATGAAGAGATTTCTCATGGAGCTCTCCTCAGGAGGGCCTCCAACATTATTCGTACATGATAAGTGATAAATCCAAAATGATAGTAATATATATGTGCAATTTCAGCTAATTTATCTACTTCTTTATCTTTATCTGGATATATTATCAACATTTATGTTAAGTTGTGAAACATCATGAACCAAAATCACCTTTTTCTAATTTGGAGTTAATTATTATCATTTCTGGGACTAACCCCACTTAACTCAATGAGTTAAGTGGAATGAATCTCAATCTCTTCTTAGTTTATGTGGAAGATGCAGGAATTAGGCGAAACTTTCATAAATAAAGGGTATAATTAAATGAAGAGGAAGCTATTTGGACCAGAGGAGCAGGCTCAGCCACAACCCTGGGCCAAGAAAGAAGGCCCAAAGCAAGACAGTTGGCTCTAGTCTAAAGGCCCACTAAGGAAGCTCCACTAAGCCCACTAGGAGAGGCATGTTGGGCCAAAGAAAGGAGGGCAAGGGGAAGGTCCAGTCATGATTATTTATGAATATTTCAGGGCCTTAAATGATGATTGGAGGACAACCTTGGACGTGGATCCAAGCCAGAGAAGAAGATCCAGCCATTCAATCCACAAAACATCCAAGGGTGGAGACTTAAAGATAGCACCTTTAATACTAATTAAGGAAAGAAGCCTTGAACGTCCATGGAATATTTCAAAGGTCTCAATGCTAATTGGAGGACCATAATGGACGTGGATCATGACCGTGAAAAGAAGATCTGGCCATCCATTGTATTAAAATTCCAATGGCTCTCCTTTGCTCTCTCTCCCTATATAAACCCCTTCACCCTATTGTAAAATTCATCTTGTGCTTCAATTCAAAGTAATGTTTCGTGGCCTAAGTGCAATTGAGTCATAGATCCATTCACCTCAGTGAGTGCTAGGCTGAGCAGGACGCATCCACGGCTGAAGAAGCTGGTGGAAAGAATAAGAAGAAGTCCCTTGGACCTTAACGGGTGTGACAAAGAGGTTACCTTCTTATTTCTACTTTTTCATTCTTTTCTGTTCATCTTTTGTCTTTTGGTTAGGTCTTGGATCAGCTAGCCAATATCCAGACGGTTCCAGTGCATCCAACCACGCTCTAAAATTCGTTCTAGAACTCATTCTAGAGTGATTTTGGTACAGTCCATTTTTTTCTCTCTCCTCCACCAAGGAACCTTCCCCATTTGGCATCTGGACTTAGCCAAATTTTGACTAAGTCCAAAGCGCCAAAGTGTTTCATTTCCTATTTTGTTTTAGCTTTCAAATACTCCTAAAAAATACCCAAAAATTATTTTCTGCCTATTAATATTATTATAATATTATAATAATATTTTATTTTTCTTTGTTATATATTTTTATTTAGTTATTTATCGTCATATGTAGTAAACCTAGCTCTAAAATTATTATAAAGTACAAAACTAAAGCACAAAACCCTTGCTCCCTGTGGATCGACCCTTACTCTCCCTACGCTAGTAAGGTTATTATAATTTTTTGTTGTTTTAATTCGGATAAACCAACAACACTAATTAGTGAAGTTAGCTCATCACTAATTACCCCAAAATCTGAGATATCAACTGGCACCGTTGCCGGGGAGCACGGTGATTGTTTTTAGTGAATTTGTATTTTTTCCTCTTTTGCCAAAGTTGAGGGCAGCTAACCCTCAACAAACGGTACTTCTAACTACTTTTTTGGAGATTGATGGTCTTAACAAGGTCTAAGGCTGGGACTAGTGTTGAGGAAGATCTAGACACTCAATATCCTGCTCTTCCAGCAACACTTACAGCTCATGATAAAGAAGAAGTCGATATGGGAGAAGATGGTCAGCCACAACAAGGGAGGAGAAGGACGATGCTGGATAGATCTACTGCATCAGGAAGTCTACGGCAAACCGGCATCAACATCAATGTAGGTGAGGGGGTTATGTTTAGGTATGACAATGCCCTACTGAACTCTCTCCCTGAATTTACTGGTCATTCTTCTCAAAACCCCTTAGAATTTCTTGATGATTTTCATATTCGATGTTCCTCTCAAAATATTCCTGGTTTAACTACTGAAGCTTTAAAAATGAAATATTTTCCGCTTACTTTGAAAGATAAGGCTTTCGCATGGTATAGAAATTAAGGCATAACATTTAACTCATGGGAAGAAATGCAGAATAAATTTCTACATAAATTTTATCCCCTTTCCAAAACTAATTTTTATAGAAAAGAAATTCAGAAATTTTGTCCCCATGATCATGAAGCATTTAGTGAATCATGGGAAAGGTTCAATGAATTAATCCGAAAATGCCCTCACCATGGAATAGAAAAATGTCTGCTAGCTGAAATTTTTTATGAATCACTTCCTGATATTTTTAAAAGTAAAGTGAATCAAATAGCTGGTGGCTCGTTCTATATGGCTTATGAGGATGAAGTCTTTGATCTTTTGGAAAGGGTGGCTGAAACTGACCTATAGGAAATAGGAGCAAGTCAAAATGGAAGAAATGCCAACCCAAAACGAGGAGTGCTGCAAATAACTTCAAAGGAAGCTGATCTTCATGTAGGGATAAGAGAAACCAACAAGAAACTTGAAGAATTGACTTCCACTCTAAAGAATGCTTTTCTCCCTAACTCACCCCTTGTGAAAGCACAGATTTGTTCTATATGTTCAAGCAGAGATCATGAGGATGGAGCATGCCAACTTGGAGAGTAGGAGGTCCATTTGTTGAACCACAACCAACAGCCTTGGGGAGGACCAAAGAGGAACATCTACAACAACCAAGGAATCTACTACCAAGGAACCAAGGCCCCTTTCCAGCAACGAGTCCAATTCCACACCCCACCACAGCAGTCTTATCAAGCAGCTCCACAAAACCAGGTACAAGATTTGTCCACTCTAACACCTGTAATCTCTCACATGATAGAGCAGCAGAATCGAAGGCTACGGGAAGAAATGGAGATGCGCATGCAAGCCATGATGGAAACACAGACAAAAATGATGATGGATGCGCAAGAGCAGACCAGACAGCTATTGGAGAGCTTGAAGCAAAGAACAACTAACCATGGAGGTAAGGGAGTTGAATCCAACTCCCACTCAGGTCGATTTCTAACTCAACCTTCCATTAATCCCAAAAATTTATGTCATTTACAAGAGGAAACCCTATATCATGACAATGAGGAAGATCTTGAAGAAATTCAAGCCATTTCAAAATTGAGAAATGGCAAGGAACTTCAAGATCCTCACCGAGGCAAGGAAAAAACAAAATTGGAGGAAAATAACCTAAGAGAAGGAGAGGCTCCATCACCTAGTGTGGAACCCCTACCTTCAACCTACACCCCTCCCATTCCTTATCCTTCAGCCTTAAAACCCCTTAAGTCTTCTCCTGATTATGAGTATAGACTCCTAGAGAATTTCAAGAAAGCCACTATGTCAATAGCCGTAGAGGATATGATTAAATGTGCACCTTCTTTAAAGAAATATTTAAAGGATTCATGGACATCAAGGAAAACCAAGGAGGTAGTTAAGCTTTCCGAAAATGCCTCTAGTATCTTAAACTCTGTTCCCATTAAAAAGAAAGATCTAGGAGCTCCTTTTATTACATGTGAAATTGGAGGAAAGATTTTTACTAGAGTATTATTAGATACAAGAGCTAGTACTAGTATTATTCCAAAAGTTTATATGAGGCATACGGTTTTGGAGAATTAGAGGAAATCTGCATGGATCTATTGCTAGCTGATGGAACAATTAGACAACCAGAGGGTAGGTTATCTGATGTGATGATAAACGTTGAAAATTGTGAGATCCCCGTCGATTTTATTGTAACTGAGGTAAAGGTAAAGGGAGATCTAAGTGTAGCGCCTATCATTCTAAGAAGACCCTTCTTGTTGACAGCTAGAACAATCATGGATTGGGAAAAAGGGACTGTTGAATTTAAGGTTGGAGAGGAAAGAGTTAAATTAGACATATCCAAGATGATGAAATGTCCTAAAGGGAGTAACGAAGAGTTAAAATTTTGTGATGAAGAGGAGGATGATGTCGATGCTATTCGAGGGTTTTTATTGAGAGTAGATGATGCCAACGAGGAAAGAGTAGAACCTGAGCCTCCTACACTCTCCCTAGATTTGAACTTAGAGCTTAAACCTCTCCCATCATCTTTCAAATATGCATTTTTAGATTCTAGAAATTCCTTACCTGTGATTATTTCCTCGTCCCTTACTCCTTCACAAGAAAATGATTTGCTTAAGGTATTGAGAGAGCATAAAGGAGCATTAGGATGGACATTTGAAGATATTAGAGGAATCCCTTCATCAATTTGTGAACATATAATATTTTTAGAAGAAGATTCTAAACCTTCTAGGGAGCACTAACGTAGGCTGAACCCACGTATGAGGGAAGTATTAGAGAATGAAATATTAAAATGGCTAGATGTAGGTATTATTTATGCCATTTCTGATAGTGAATGGGTCAGCCCTGTTCACATGGTGCCAAAGAAATCTGGAGTAACAATAGAGATCAATGAAAAGGGAGAAGAAATCCAGAAGAGGCTGATAACTGGATGGAGGGTATGTATTGACTATAGAAAATTAAATAAGGCTACAAAGAAATACCATTATCCCCTTCCTTTCATTGATCAAATTTTTGAAAAACTATCAGGAAAGAATTTCTTTTGTTTTCTTGATGGTTATTCAGGATATAATCAAGTTAACATTCATCCTGATGATCAAGAGAAAATAACTTTTATTAGCCCTCTAGGTACATATGCCTTCAGGCACATGCCTTTTGGCCTATGTAATGCTCCAGCCACCTTCCAAAGATGCATGAACTCTTTATTCTCTGATTTAGTAGGTGATTGTTTAGAAATTTTTATGGATGATTTTTCTGTATTTGGAGATTCTTTTGAAAATTGCCTTCTAAATCTTACTAAAGTTCTTCAAAGATGCATTGAAAGTAACCTTGTGCTAAGTTGGGAAAAATCTCATTTTCTGGTACAGGAGGGAGTGGTATTGGGGCACAAGGTCAGCAATCGTGGACTGGAAGTGGACAAGGCCAAAATAGAAGTCATCTAGGGTCTTCCACTCCCCACAAATCTAAAAACCCTTAGAGGGTTCCTCGGCCATGCAGGTTTCTATGGGAGGTTCATTCAAAACTTTGCTAAAATTTCCTTTCTAGTAAAACTAATGAAATCACTTTGGATAAAAGTGCTATTTTTGCTTTTGAAGAGCTGAAGAAGGCTCTCACACATGCACCTATTTTTCAAGCTCCAGATTGGAGCTTGCCATTTGAAATCATGTGTGATGCCTTGGATTTTGCTGTAGGGGCAGTATTAGGACAGAGGAAAGAGAAGAAACCTGTGGCCATATATTATGCTAGCAGAACTTTAATTGATGCACAACTCAATTACTCTACCACAGAAAAAGAACTGCTAGCTGTAATTTTTGCTTTAGAAAAATTTCGACCTTATTTGCTTTGTAGTAAAATAATAGTCTACACTGATCATGCGGCATTAAAATATCTTTTATCTAAAAAGGAAGCTAAATCTAGGCTTATCGGATGGATTTTATTATTACTGGAATTTGACATAGAAATTCAAGATAAAAAGGGCTGTGAAAATTATGTTGCTAATCATCTTTCTAGGATCAAAGTAAATGACTCCTCACTTATCCATGAAGCATTTCCGGATGAGCAAATTCTGGCTATCCAAACAGGAAATGTTCCATGGTTTGCAAACATTGTGAATTTTTTGGTGACAGGAAGAGTCCCTTCAGGATGGAGCTACAATGAGAGAAAGAAGTTCTTCAAGGACATGCGAGATTATTTTTGGGAAGAACCAGGGCTATTCCATCAAGGAGCTGATCAAATTCTTAGAAGATGCGTACCCGAAGAAGAACAGAACAGCATCCTTAAATTCTGCCATTCCAACCCAAGAAGAGGTCACTATTCAGCTAAGGTAACAGCCCATAAGGTAATGGAGAGTGGGTTTTATTGGCCAACTTTATTTAAAGATGCACATGATTTTTATTTAAAATGTTTAGCATGTCAAGCATCTATAAATATTGATAGAAAAAATCATATGCCTCTAAAACCCATTTTAGAAGTAGAAATCTTCGATTTATGGGGCATTGATTTCATGGGACCATTTCCTAATTCGAATGGATATGAGTATATTTTAATGGCTGTAGACTATGTCTCAAAGTGGGTAGAAGCCATAGCCACTAGGACCAATACCAGTAAAGTTGTCACTGATTTTGTGAAGACTTACATCTTTTACAGATATGGATGTCCTAGGGCTATAATTAGTGATGGGGGTCACATTTTGTAAACTTTAATTTTAGACAGCTTCTGAAAAAATATGGCGTACAACATAGAGTAACTACCCCATATCACTCGCAAGCTAATGGGCAGGTTGAATTATGTAACAGAGAAATTAAGAAAATCCTTGAAAAAATTGTGAAGCCCAATGGGAAAGATTGGCCATACAAACTAAATGGAGCATTATGGGCCTATAGAACAGCCTATAAAATACCCTTAGGAATGTCCCCCTTCAGGTTGATATTTGGAAAACCATGTCGTCTACCATTGGAGTTGGAACATAAAGCTTCATGGGCAATTAAAAAGCTAAATCTTTCTTTAGATGAAGCAGGAAAATGCAGGTTGCTCCAGCTCCAAGAACTTGAAGAAATTAGGAATGAGGCTTATGAAAACTCCAAGATATACAAAGCCAAGATGAAGGCCTTCCACGACAAAAACATCAGAAGAAGGACCTTTGTCAAAGATCAAAAGGTATGGCTTTAAAATTCAAGATTAAAACTCTTTCCTGGTAAGCTAAAAAGTAGATGGAATGGACCTTATTTGGTAGTAGAATCATATGAAAATGGGGCCATTTTAATTTCGGATCCTAGAACCCATAAACAATTCACAGTGAATGGGCAAAGGCTGAAGCCTTACTTACATGATGATCCTCCTCATCAACCCCTTAGTATGATATTGGAAAAACCTGCAGGTTAGTAACATCCATAGAGCTGCATTAAAGCTTTTATTTCTATTTTTTACCTTTATTATTTTCTTTTTTATCTTTTGTTTCTTTGTTTTTCTTTTGTTTTCTTTTGTTTTCTTTGGTTTCAGAAAATGCCTACCACCAATACATGAAATGGACGTGAAGGAACCTACATGAAAGCGCTCAACCCACTGTTTGCGCCCTCTAAACTCCTTTTTATATTTTCCTATGCATTGAGGACTATCCAACTACTATGTGGGGGGAGATTCAATCCGCCTTAAAAGTTTTATATTTTCTATGATGTCTCAATGTTTTTTTTAAATGAGATGGGGGGTATAAAAGATTCTTGAATTCAACATCATGCCATAACCAGACTTTGGATAGCCCCTTTTATCTTTTTACCTTAGAATAAAATGTGGGGAAGCTAGGCTCACTGAGCGCATTATGATCATATTATAGGGGCATCAATGTTGATCTCTAGGTAGTACATGATCTTATTCCCAAATGGCGAGAGTACATGGTAGGGTGAAGGACAGATCTTAAAATCAAAAGGTGTATACCCCATAGATAAGGATTTGAGTGTTGAGTGAAAGTGTGACACCCCCACTACACCCATATTTTGATTTAACCGAACCTATCTATGTGAATGACTACCTATCAGCCAAATCATATGCTGGATAGTGAGATGCACTTCTTCAAGTCTTGAGCACATTACCCCTCCATTTCATACCTCTTATTAAATCTTCATCCCACAATTCTTCATTTGCCATCGTCATCCATCTATGCTTACTGACCCTTTACCACCTTTACCTCACCGTACCTATATACGACCCCACCTCCTTGCTTATGAAATGCCTTACTCCCAAGTCGTTCTATCTCTCTTATCTTTAAAAACAATATCATATTGATATTTGTCATCTGATTTTAAATCTTCTCCATTGATATTCACTCTACATCTTCTCAATCTATTTCCTCTTTCTGATCCTCAAAGTAAAAAAAAAAAATATCCTCTTCGAGGGTAGAGTGATTGCATGAAATCTGTGATTGACATTCATTCAAGAAAAATTATTTGATTACGGTAGTTTATACATCCTTTCTTATTCTCTTCTTCTATTTGCCGCCCCCCCAAAAAAAATAAAAATATAAATAAAACAGGAAATACAGAAAAATTACTATGAAGAATACATTTTACAATATTATGAAAAAAGAAAGGAAAAATTACTATGGGGCTTGTTTCTTCTTCTTCTTCTTATTTGTTTCCTATGAACTGCCTATCATTCCGTGATGAATGCATTCTCTACCTAGAAGAATAACTTATGAGGATCATCTTTACCTTCTTCTACCTTCCACATTTCTTCTTGAATCTTGGGAGTAGGCTATATAAGTAATCTTCCTCCGACTTTCTTAACTCAGACTTTGCCCATTCTACTTAAACGTTTCTTCTCATATCTCTTGAAGCTTAGAGTAGATAGGAAGCCATTTCTTAACACGCCTTGTTACCTTGTGCTCATAATAAGAGGCGAAGAGTGTATACTCTCTATTTCAGGTCTGATGAAGCTTTTAGGGACATCACCACTTAGGTAGCCCTTTCTCTCGTGAGCGAGTGAACCAAGAGGGGTGAGGCCCAGTTCAATGTGTGAAGTGAGGAAATTTTTTTTTTATGGTGTTGAACCTAGAGAGAAGTAAGCTGACCTATTATGACCACCAGTTTTGCTCAGACCATGAGAAAAAAAGTTCATGTATTCCTGCAAAGGTTTTGACCTAGATCGTTGAAGGAAAATGCTCATCTAGATATGTGATTGATAAACTTAATGCTTCATGCAGATACCTTCTTGGTGTAAAGGCGAGAAGGGAAGGCCAAAGAAAATCGAAGGGCATTTCTAAGGGACTAGCAATGATCTAAGTTGGGGGGTATTTGATAAATCCAAAATGATAGTAATATATATGTGCAATTTCAGCTAATTTATCTACTTCTTTATCTTTATCTGGATATATTATCAACATTTATGTTAAGTTGTGAAACAGCATGAACCAAAATCACCTTTTTCTAATTTGGAGTTAATTATTATCATTTCTGGGACTAACCCCACTTAACTCAATGAGTTAAGTGGAATGAATCTCACTCTCTTCTTAGTTTATGTGGAAGATGCAGGAATTAGGCGAAACTTTCATAAATAAAGGGTATAATTAAATGAAGAGGAAGCTATTTGGACCAGAGGAGCAGGCTCAGCCACAACCCTGGGCCAAGAAAGAAGGCCCAAAGCAAGACAGTTGGCTCTAGTCTAAAGGCCCACTAAGGAAGCTCCACTAAGCCCACTAGGAGAGGCATGTTGGGCCAAAGAAAGGAGGGCAAGGGGAAGGTCCAGTCATGATTATTTATGAATATTTCAGGGGCTTAAATGATGATTGGAGGACAACCTTGGACGTGGATCCAAGCCAGAGAAGAAGATCCAGCCATTCAATCCACAAAACATCCAAGGGTGGAGACTTAAAGATAGCACCTTTAATACTAATTAAGGAAAGAAGCCTTGAACGTCCAGGGGGTATTTCAAAGGTCTCAATGCTGATTGGAGGACCATAATGGACGTGGATCATGACCGTGAAAAGAAGATCTGGCCATCCATTGTATTAAAAATCCAATGGCTTTCCTTTGCTCTCTCTCCCTATATAAACCCCTTCACCCTATTGTAAAATTCATCTTGTGATTCAATCCAAAGTAATGTTTGGTGGCCTAAGTGCAATTGAGTCATAGATCCATTCACCTAAGTGAGTGCTAGGCTGAGCAGGACGCATCCACGGCTGAAGAAGCTGGTGGAAAGAATAAGAAGAAGTCCCTTGGACCTTAACGGGTGTGACGAAGAGGTTACCTTCTTATTTCTACTTTTTCATTCTTTTCTGTTCATCTTTTGTCTTTTGGTTAGGTCTTGGATCAGCTAGCCAATATCCAGACGGTTCTAGTGCATCCAACCACGCTCTAAAATTCGTTCTAGAACTCATTCTAGAGTGATTTTAGTACAGTCCATTTTTTCTCTCTAATCCACCAAGGAACCTTCCCCAGTTGGCATCTGGACTTAGCCCAATTTTGACTAAGTCCAAAGCGCCAAAGTGTTTCATTTCCTATTTTGTTTTAGCTTTCAAATACTCCTAAAAAATACCCAAAAATTATTTTCTGCCTATTACTATTATTATAATATTATAATAATGTTTTATTTTTCTTTGTTATATATTTTTATTTAATTAGTTATTTATCTTCATATGTAGTAAACCTACCTTGATGGAGGACCATCGTACCGACGACGACCATTGTGCCGACGACGACCTGACTATGACGACGACATCTGCCGAACGACCGACGACGACTTGCCAGCAGCCACGTCGAACAGCTCGTGCCGACGTCCGCAACCCGGGGTTTAAGTACTCCGGGTAGGTTCGAACAATTGATGTTTTTCTATGTGTATTTTCTTTGCGTTTCGAATCATGGGATTGGGCCAATATCGTAGGGCCCATCCTCGTCTTTCTTTTTATTTTAAAGATTGTATTTTGATTTTGTAAGGAGAGGTCGAACCACGTCTCATGACGGTTCAACCTCTCCCCACGTCTCCTTGGCACCCCTCCTCCCTATATAAGGGGAGGGCATGCCCAAGGGACTACTTGGAAGTTTTTGAAATTGAATAGTATTTTCAGAGATCTTCCCCCTTATCGTAGCTGTAGCGTAGGGGGTTTGGCTAGCCCCGTCTCTTCGTCGAGACCACTCCGGAGAGGGTAGAGCCCACGTCTTGTCCGTCGAGATCACTCCGGGCGGGACGTGTTCAACCGTGCCATCGAGATCACTCTGGCACGTTCAAGATTTTCAAGAAGTTGTCAAGTGAAGAATTGAGAAGGCTCCCATCGAGATCACTCTGGGCGTTCTCAAGGTTCGTGACATCAACGGCGCTGTGCGGCATCGAGACATCAGCCTCCAGCGAGGAGGAACGCCCGTGACCCCGTCAAGAACCCAATCCGCCAGGTTCTTGATTCCATCCTTCATCCTCATCCTCCTCATCCCTCCATCTCGATCATCTTCCTCCATCGTTCTTGGTTACCCTCCACCATCTTTCCTTGTTTTCTTGAACCAACCACCTTTTCTTGATCTCCTCCCGTCGACCTCCCCTCACTCTTCTACCTCGCCCTCGCCCTTCCCTGATCCTGCCATCCTTTTCCCACACCATCCTTGATCCCCAACCTTGCCATTGTCCTTTCTTGATCACAACCCCCCCCCGTTCTTGCCATACCCCTTCTTAGACTCCTTATCCCTACCTTCTTGGTTCCACCGGCCCTCCGTCCTTCCATCTCCCAACTCCGATCCCTGAACACCCCGCCTTCTCGCCGTCAGACGGACTCGCTCCGCGCCAGAACTCACGCCGCGCCGCGGGTTCCTTCCTGCGCCGCGACGCACGCACCCCGACGCCAGCCGCGACGCCGCGCCGCGACGTCCGCACCGTGACGGTCGCGCCTCAACGCCGCGCCGCGCTGCGGCCTTCCCAACGCCGCGGGGTCGCACCCATTGGTGACCCGGCCGCGCGCCGAGTAAACGCGCCCGCCGCGATCTATCTCTGCCCTCGGTTCTACTCGCGCTGTGGTCTCTCCTCCGCCTCCTGGCCTCCCCCCCCCCGCGTTGACGACCAGTCCTGCCTCGCCGCACCCGATCCGACCGTCAGCGGCGCCGTCCCCTGTCATCGCCGCCGGCGTCCTCGAATCGTGAGGTCCCAATCGCCGACGTAAAGCTCCTCGGTGTTCGTCTCCAAACTGCACCAAGCGCACTCGCCCACCACCATTTCGCCTGATCGAGC
The DNA here is from genome assembly GCF_029677425.1 of Wolffia australiana. Taxonomy (NCBI): domain Eukaryota; kingdom Viridiplantae; phylum Streptophyta; class Magnoliopsida; order Alismatales; family Araceae; genus Wolffia; species Wolffia australiana. Next base: position 3,780,573 of record NC_135843.1, read on the forward strand.
ACGCCGTGGACTACATATCTTAAGGTCAGCCCGTCTCCCCTCCATCTAACCCAGTATTATTACTACCTGTAGTGCCGTCGTCCGCTATCGCGTCCCCTGCCAAGATCTCCGGAACGAGCTATCAAAAATAGGCATAGCCACCGACATTGAGGGCAGGATTCATTGGAGGTAAACGGACTGTTTCTGATTGATTAGATCTCGAACTCCTCAGGGCCGTAAGACGCCCCTCCCGACGTAGTCGCCTAGTAGATTCTGCGGGTCAACGGGAGTCCGATCTCGGGATCGTTCTACCCCGTAGATCGTCTCAATCTACGACGCTTACTTACCAACGTCTTACCTGCTCGTTTATAAATTCCATTCCAAGTTTAGACAAATCATATCATTCCATCATTCTTATCTGTGACGCGAGACGCGCCGTTCGATCCTGGCCGCCGTCGTTTCGCATCATACCTCTAAAATTATTAAAAAGTACAAAACTAAAGCACAAAACCCTTGCTCCCTGTGGATCGACCCTTACTCTCCCTACGCTAGTAAGGTTATTATAAATTTTTGTTTTTTTAATTCGGATAAACCAACGTCACTAATTAGTGAAGTTAGCTCATCACTAATTACCCCAAAATCTGAGATATCAATAAGATGCATCAATAATATAATAATAGGATAATTTTATGTTTAGTCACATTAAATTGTCTATTTATATATTTATTGTCAAGCCTGAAATTATTAAATCATTTGTTAGAATGATCTTTTGTATTTTGTGAATTTTTAAGTATTTTAGGGACTTTTATGACATAATATTATGAAATAAACTACTTTTTAAGTTTCAGTATGATTTTTTGAGAACTTTTTTAGATAATATTAAAAAATAAATGAATTTTATAAGTTGGAAAATATATTTACTAATTGTTTGGTAAACAGTCACCCGTGCCTAGTCACTACGACCTCCCTTGTGAGGAAGACTGTCTTTTCCCGAACTTACGGAGTACATGTGACCTATTGTTTCAGGTTGATCAAGCTTTCCTGCGAGTAGGGCTACTTTAGTGCTATAGTGGCTGGCACTCAGATATTGCTTGATGCATTTTATCTACCCCTTCTACCCTAAAAATTCAAGATCACCTTGCATCTTGAACCGATAATCATCTTTCAGCTAACCTAAACTTTTCTGCCCCTCAGAACCAATATCATGGTAGTACAGGAATATTCAATTGTTGTCCATCGACTATGCCTTTTGGCCTTATCTTAAGCCCTGACTCACTCTTGCAGAGAACACCTTGGGTTTCTAAGGCATTAGATTCTTACCAATGTTTGAGTTTCTCGAGCTGACAATATAGCTTCCACTTCATCCACACCTTCTTGAATGGAGGCTTCTATCTCAGGCTGAACATTCCCCTATTAATGCATTTTATATCCCACAACTTCAGCAGATCACATAGGTCTGTTCATTTTGGAGCAACAATGCTCGATCAATGAGCTATTATGCACTCTTTCAAGAGTGTCAGCTTCTATTAAAACCTTGGGGATGTCTCTGCACTCCTACCTCCTTTATCATTAAGCAATCACTTGGGGGCCTTAGCTGGTGATCTAGGTTGTTTCCCTCTCAACGATGAAGCTTATCCCCCATCATCTGACTAGTTGACCTTAACCTTTGTTCTTTTGCGGCCTGCACTAAAACAGTGCTTTACCTGTAGATGTCCAGTCAACTTCTACACCTCGCTTTTTGAGGGTGAGTTTACAAGTGGGTTGGCCTCAACTAACTTCTCAAGAAAAGTAACTTTTAAAACCTTCTATCACCATTGCACAAAAGGCTATATGCTTTATATTTGATCATTTCTGCGTTACTTAAAATTCCCCCCAGGCCTTCTTTGTGCTTCATTTGAAACATTTCTGTTTTTGTATAGCATGAAACTATATATCAAGAAAGGAGTATGAAACAAATGTCATTTCTAATTTAATCTTATAATACCTTGGAGTGGAGGTATTTTCCTATGTCAGAAATGATTTTTCTTACACATCAGAAGTGCTTCTGTGATATCTATATTTTAAAGAATCAGATATTTTTTACTTACCCTAATACTAGGTAAGAAAAAACATAGGCATTGCTAAGTTAAAGAAATTTCTCCCTTTTTTTAGAGAGACAAATTAGTTTGCAAGTAAATATGCTCCTTTTATAAATTATGTAAGCTATACATCTTTTTGAGTCAATGTTATGTCTAGACGCATCTCTCCTCTTTGAATTGAGGATATACAAATTTACTATAGATTTGTGAGTTTAGGTAGTAGGCAATAGAGCTCGATATTCTTTTTCCTTATTTGATTCACAGAATCATCCCACATGAATTAAAAAAGGAAAATTTTTTCAGGAGAGAATCTAGTTTGTCTCTCTATTTATTCAGTCATTAATATTATTCCTATTTATTTTCATATTTTTCTCCTTATATCGTAGTCTATTTTGGCAAGTATTTCTCTTTTATAGTTCAACAAAGAATAGATAAAGTAATATTGGAACACACAGGGCATTTTTTAGAAATATCCTTTCAAGTCAAGCACAGGATAAAATACTTTAATTTAATTAAACTAGAGCATTTTTTTGTAAAAGACACATCAACTTTGATTCATCTGATTAACTAGATTTATAGTGAGTGCAAAATAGATGTTTTTATTAATGAACCATTTTTTAATATATATATATATATATATATTATTCAGTAATTTAGTACAAAATAAATGATTTAATCCCCTAACTTAAATGGATTTTTAGTATAATAAACAAATAAAAAACCATTAGTTTTAATTGACAAACATGAGAAATGGTCAAAAGAACTGGTTTGATCCTCTTTAATCTCGATAAGCGAGATCCATCAACCAGGATTCTGATGCCAATAGATACAAATAAGGATCCTTCATCTTCAGATGAATCTAAAGTGACTTCATAACACTCTTAGTTTTATCCATGAGGCTCGTAAATTCATTGCTGAATCTTCTTCTTTATCTTCATCACTCCTAAAGTTTCACCTTCATATTCTCTTCATTGACTTTGGAACATTCATCTTTATCTTTATTGACTTTGTAGTGTGAATCTAAATCTTCATGGCTTCTAAACAATGGTAAGGGCATGCCTTGCAGAACTTCTTCTTCAGATTCATATTTACTTACTTTGTAAAATTGTGATGTATCTTCATTTTTTTTCTCGCACCTAAGTTGATGAGTCATAACCTTTTGTTTTCTCCTTTTCATAAAGTCGTGCCTTACTCTCTTTTGTTCTCATAAATCAGAACCTTTGCCAGCTCTTGTAGAAGCCATAGATTGAACTTCAAGACCGAAGAGACTGGTTCCTTTGTGTTTGGCTTTATATTATGTAAATGGATGTGCATAAAGGAGAGACATCCCTCGACAAGGAAGTAGCAGTAGTGGCCCATCACAAACTAGCTACCAACTGAGCTCCTGATATGTAGTAAATCAAAATGGGTGTCAGACATGTAAATAAGACAATAATTTGAACTGGACCACAATATTGTTTGTCTTTTATATATTCTTATTTGATCACGATCACTAGTATCATTAATATTATTAGTAGTTTCCTATTTAATAGTGAAAATTACAACACATTTGGCTTTTCTTGAAAAAAATTATGATATTATATCGATTCCTCTTCGTTTTCTTCCTTTTGTTCTTAACATTTGTATTACTATCGAGGAACCTCTTTTCTGATTTCTTGTGTTGCGAGAAAAATCAATTAACTATTTTTCCGTGTAATTTTTTGATCATCGAAATCATTAGTAACTACATCGAATATCAATTGTAAATATTTTGGTTGCTTTTATGAATAAATTATCTTTCTTCTGCTATTAAAGACATCTTTTAATAATTTAGTATGGGAAGGTCTTGCAAGGGGACTTTGCCAATGGATGTTAAGGAATAACAACTATTTGACGATCAAAATTTTCCATCGATGAGTTTGTTTTGATATTCATAGTATTTTGGGGGGAATCATTAGGAAGTAGTTCCTGGATTTAATATATTATGATATTTAATTTTATATGAGTTAATAATATAGTTATGGGTTTTCTATCTGCATACCATGCGCCATCATTTGATTCCTGAAATGATGACCCATAGATTACTGATATGGATTTGTGACAACTCATCATTCAATCTCATTAATGGTTGGCATCAGCCAATCACTCAAAGAAAACCTCTTGGGCATCGCAATTAGCGATGTCATAATGGAATTAATATTAGCAGTTTTTCTACAACAGGTAATGAGGGGCCCCACTAAAAAAGGAGAGCAAGGAAACAGAAATCTAAATATTCATTATTATAATGCTAGTCTCTCTTTTGAGTTGTTAAAAATGGCTGTGCCCTATGTTGTGTCTTACACACATGGTGCCATGTGCACATGTGGGGCCGATGTGTCACTCATTCATTAAAGAATCCAAGAAAGTGGACTTATATGGCATGCAGTGATGTGGTATGTAATGACGTGGCATGCACTAATGTGACACACTCTACTGTGCTACCACGTCACACACCCTATATTTATTAATATTAGTATTTTAATGTAGCATTATTCCGTAAATTTATATTTTGAAAGGGTGACACGTGGCACAATGTGAGCCAACGATCAAGGATGAAGCAGGCAAAGCTGAGAAAATTATTCCATTTAATGCAATGCAAAAGACAAACCCTAAATCAGCATGATGATCTTGACAAGGACAAAGAAAGAGAAATCTTTGAATTAAATTAAGGACTAGGAATCATCCAACTTCAAGTCTTGATATCAAATGACCCAATAGGTCAATCAATCTGAAGTTTCAAGGTTAGCTTTGTCTTTCTCCCATTTATCCATCGGTATGATAGATCCATAAGTTAAGCTGTTGTAACACGACAAACGCTAGGGCCGAAGGAGTTCTGTTATACCACCTTGAGGACGAGGGCAGTCATGTCATGCAACATAGGTGACTAATACTGATGTAATGGTAATGATAACGGGACAATAAAATCCATGAGAAGTATAAATCTGACATCAACATACACCAATAACCATTAGGCTACAGTAAGCATGACCGGGGAATGACACTAGGCTCTCGATGACCGCGACAACCAGTTGAGGGCCGACGGTGCGAGTACAGCTATTGCAACTCTGGCATCCACTACTCGACGTACCAGCCAATATCGTATTGATAGAAACCTACCTAACCCCGGCAATACAGATGCACTCGAGAGGTATTGAAAGAAATAACTCAACATGTAAAAGGAAGACGTGTGAGCATACCGGATTCATTATGGCCCTAACGTCTGTATCAGCAACAATGGGGCGCTACCGAGCGGCGGTCGTGGGCACTAATGAGCGGCGGTGTGGGCGCGAAAGGACTGGCGATGGCAGCAATGGGCGTGACAGCAACAGGCGCAACGGCGAGGCACGGCAACGGGGTGGCTATCATGCACAACAGCAAGGCATAGTGACGGGCAGGGTGGCAATTGGGGTGGTAGGCGCGGTAGCGATGTGCGACGGCTGGCTACAGTGGCCGTGCCTATGGCCACATCGGCCATAGTGGCTAGAGCAGTTGCGGCTGCATCTGCGCCGCCCGCGGCTTGGGCTTTTGCACCCCAGCTAGGGCTACAACGCTTGCGGCTAGGGCTGTAGTGGCCGCAACGGCTGCGCGGGTAGTCAAGTGGCGCTGGCGATCGAGTATTGCGGTAGTCACGAGCAGGAGAGGCGATAATAGTGTCAGTCGGCGGCGTCGACAATGCTAGGGTTTCTCAAGGAGAGAGAGAGAGAGATTGCTTTAACCCGATGGCAACTCTACAGTTTTGGGGAAAACAAAAGAACATAGTATATAAATTTGAATTAAAGGAAAAAATACTTCAAAAAAATCACATTTGTTTTTTTCAAAATTATTCTTCTCCTTCTTCATATGGGTGCCCCCCTTTTATAGGGGTAAATTATGAGCCTTTCTCCTTACAAATAAAGGGGATAAGGCCCATTAGAAGGGTCCTATGCCTCCCTTTAACAGTAAAGAGTCATATGCACCCGATATTTGTAAGAAGTATCTGTTAATTTACTTCCTACTAGAAAGGAAGATTGGATGAGAGTGAAGTCTTGAAGGTCCATGAAGGGTTTTGTTAGTGTCTTGTGTGATAGGAGAAGGTCAATAAAGAAGAAGAGAAACTGATCTGTATGAGAAAACTTATGTGATCCTAGCAGAATGTACGGATCTAAGGTTACTCTCTTGCCTTGCATTGGTTTTTCTCCTAGACATACATTAGCTAGATAATCATCCACCGTCATAGTGGAAATATATGGGGCCGGCAAGCCAATCAAACTTTCTACATCTCGTTCCATGTTCATTAATAGAACATATTCGTTATAGTGCATGTATCATGCTTGTAATGAAGCCCATGAATACATGAATAGACTTAGTGAATTATGATGAGATCATAATACGGAGATCACTAGTCTTTAAGCATGTTTTCTAAGCATTCCTATTTGAAGGATAACCGAGAAGGACATCAAAGTATCCTGATAGAATAGCACTATCTAGCCTCATTCACATGATGAGTATGAATGTTCCCGTAGCCATTAGTGTGGAGACACTAATGATAGATAGTTGGTGCTCTTTAGTGGAAAGAGTTCTCTGAATTTATCCGTACGAATCCCTGAATGGTATTATACCGAGCTGTCAATCAGGTTGGTTCACATCACGGTTGTGTAAGTGGTCCTTAGATCTGAGACACCAAAGGTGTATTTTGGACTGGTAGTTGTACTTTGGCTATGGCCAACTAGTCTCTAATCATAGGATTCTAAACAGTCTTAATTCGGGTACATCAAGAAGTTTAGGAAGATGATTGAGTTTTTAAGATGGGATCGTCCACCCTCAGTATAAGGGGTCACAGCTCAAGGAAGTAATGCGATGAAATCCTTGTCCAAGGTAGTGAAACATCGGAGATGAGTTCTTTGATGATTTCTGAATGCATCAGTACTAACTCGGATGATCGATTAGGGTTTGACAATTTACTATACCCTGAGTCATCTAAGGAGCATCAAGTGGATGATGGACTATATATCCACAGTAACCGATGATGAACAGGTTCCATGAGTGAGTCCATACACACTCCTTTGTATCTTCTATGACACGAGGTCTAGCTTGGCACCCCACGTGTTGGAGACTTGACCTATCGATTGGGTTAAATCGAGCCGGCGTTAATTATTTTATATCATTATATAGTTAATTAATTTGGAAGGCCAATAAAAGTTATTGGGTGGCTAGAGTCATTAACTAGATTTATACATGGGCCTAGACGGTCACACGTAAATGGTCTTTTGGACGTTGGAAGATATACTTAAGTTTTGGGGGTTTTATGAAAAATGCCCACTTAGTATAAATAGGGGAAGTCCTTGAAAGAAATTCACCCAGGCCAGAATTGTTTAGGGGGATTTCCCCTTCTTCTCCCTTCCTCCCACACTGCCTCTTCATTCCCGACGCGATTAGGACAACGTAACAATGACGACAGAGATTGAACAGGACTCGTAAATGAGAAGGAGGAGATTTGACGTGCCGAGGATTATGTGGATACATCTAGAGGCTTCATACTTGAGCAGCTCGACTCGTCTCACTATGAGATCAAAGAAATCATGTATGTGATCCGGGCAAAGGTACTTAGTTTGAATGTTTTTGTGGATGTCGTTTGATTCATTCAAGTCTTCCGCAGTGAATAGTTTTCATTTATTCATCCATGTCGAAGCCTCTAGAACCCAACACATCATCGATCACCATCCATCAGCATCTACCAGCTCCAACACATATCACCTATACCTTCACAATAATGTCCCATGTTCTCTCCTCCATTTACCTAAAAAACCCTAAACCACTATGTTCGTCCCTCTCATTCCTCACCCATCTCCTACATCTACCATCTTCTTCATGCATCTTCATCCATCGAACTCCCTCATTTCCATCCACTCTATTCAGGTCACTCTGACTACTTCTCCCATTCATGGTGATGTCGCCATCCAACGCCAAGCACTTCTCGTCTTATCTTACCATTTCCATCACAATGCTACATCTGATGTTATACACATCCCTTATCATAGTATCTGAATCACTACTTAGAGATAGTTAAATCCCTAAGATCTTTTCCATGTGGGGGTGACTTGTACTCATCCAACGGTTACAAATAATATGTGACTACTGATTTATAAATTTTATTGACTAAACTCAAATCAACAAATACGCAAATTCCTTTTGTGTGTATTGAATGATAAGTACCTTTAGGATTCCTAAATAAACTTTGCTTCAGTCGTCGCATGTTGATTATCTGACCCTCAACATATGATCTAGAAGTAGGTAGATGACCAACTATGAACTCATCATACTCCAAAGGTGTCTGATTAGCTTCTTCTAGGGTTTGGGCTCATCAAAGTCCAAGTTATCTTCTGATGTGATCTTTGAAACCACTTCACATTGGCAACAATGTCAAGGTAGATTTTTGTGAAGGCGGCAGACTCACATTATCCTGTGAAACTCTTTGATGTACTTTCGTTAGCTTTTATTGCCTTCAGATACGTGCTGCCATTAGTCAAATCAACAAAAATGATATCTATCTATTACATATTTCAATCATAATTTTATCTATGAAGCCTCCCAACTAACAATGGTTCGATCTCGATGTTTTATGATCATCATTAGAAGTTTATTCTAAAATACCTTGGCTACACCTCTTAAGTTGATGTCCAACATCTTTAACTTGTGAGTCTCTCTCTGATCAACCTACCAAAATTATGCATCCATTGCATCTTCCGAATCATACTATTCTTTGGGGCCTTGTTCAACATGAAATGCAGGGCTATTGATCTCGGAACTTTGGTAATCTTTCCCACCTTGTGTCAGTCCCCTTGGCTTTAGAAAGGTGAGAGTGACCTTGGTCGTATCATCCTTTTGTATTCCAAATGTTGGGCCAACCTGGGGTGGCTTTCCTCTAGTATTGAGTAATTATCTCCGACAAGGTGTAGCTTGGGAGTCAACTGTCTAGCAACTAGACCTATCTGGGTTAATAAATCCTTATTCAAATAATATATATGTAGATTTGATGGACTCATATTATGTTTAAATTCAAATTAATGGCACACTAGAATTGTTAACTAGAATGGTATGTCATGACACCAGTTGTGTTGAATGCAGTGTATTAGAATCCACCACCAGCTAAGAGAATGAAATGATGAGAGGGATGCACTCACCAACTTTCTTGCACCTATTCTTTCTTTACATCTTGGTAGGATCTTTCTTGGGATACACGAGGCATCTATCACATAGTGCATCTCGACAGGCTAGCCTTTTTCACACCCTAGACCCCTTTCCTTGACCGTCCTCATGAGTGTCATTGAGATATGTATGCGTGTACCATGCCTAAAAACTCTTTCCATCCTAGACATTTACATGTACAGACCCCCCCGTGGGTTGTACCTAGAGCATAGCTGGATCAGCCCATAATCATGACCCTTGAGTCAATCATACCCCACTCTATATTTATGCTAGAAAAAAGTAGAATGATATGGACCGAGACAGTTACACGCATCAGATTTTTTGATGGTTGTGAATACAATCAAAGTTTGGGAGTTACTTTTGAATTCATGGTTGGCACTTTTATAAGAGTATCCCATTGATTTCAAATATAAATGGTGTGATTTGTCATTTGTGAGTTCCCAACCCTCTCATCTTCTTGAGTTTAACATCGTGTAAGTCTAGATGGCAACAAAAATTGCACTCGAACTTGTGCAGGCACAATTTGAGGGAATGATGAGGAATCCAAAACTTTAATGAATGTGTTGATATATCTAAAGTGGAACATTTGATGACATGAAGAGTCTTGTTTGAGGACTGAGTAATTAAAAAAGTTGTTCCCTGCTAGGAAGTATAATCATCTATATTTTTATCATTTTTAATCAATAGTTCAGGAACCGTGCTACTTGGATTGTATTCCAGTCAAAAGGAGTTGATAAGACCCAGGATGATCTTTACCCAAAAAAACTAATACATCACGTAAGTTACATATTCATTCTATACTCTTTGGACTCTTGTATCCAACAGTATCTAAATATCTCTATAATGGAGAGGTCTTTATGGCTTCTCTTACAATTTTCTTGACAAGCAGTTTTAACAACTACTTTCCTGAATGTTAACAGATATTTAACATCTTGCATCTTAAATCCTCCTCTAAGCCTCGCCTAGAGTAGTCTTCCATGACTTAATTCTTTAACAAGAAATAACTGTTGCTATTGATGTCCTAGTTTTGTCAGTGGATATTTCATAAGGATTTTTTTAAAGTATGGTTGCTCAATTTCAGAAAAAGGTAAGTGTCATTGACTATGTGTTAAGGGATAAATACTTCTATATATGATGGCCTTATATCTAAATAAATTCTGAAAGTATTACTGATATCTCTATCCGAATATTTCTGTTATTTTGGTCTATATGTTTCATATAATCCTGTAGATGGCAGATTTAGAGAACAAACAAGTACAGAAATACATAAATCTTTGTCGATGAAAGTCACAATCTTGGGTAAATTGAACAATGCTTAAGAATTGTATTCTTTCACTTGTATGTATCAAATTTTTTTAATTTATGAAAGATTTTAGGGAGGAATATTAAATTTTTAATTTTTTGAAAATAATTTAAGTTCTTCATACAGGTCAGACAGAGTTTACAGCAATGAGTGTGTCAATCCGATTCCATATTTAAGAGATGATAAACACGAATGATATATGATGCACAAGAAATAATAAACTGAATAATATTTGTAAATGCTGAAGGAAGAAATGCCTAACAGTATTTTCATCAGTCTGTCATTATAGGAAACAAAACCTATGATCATAGCATCCAACATGTTTCAGTTATCAAGTACTACACTTCGTTTCCTTCAATCCAATTGTTGGAAGTAAGAACAGATATGGAGAATCCTTGACATCTGGAACCACCATGAGGAAAAATCCAGATTGTGAGAGAAAGAATGCCATGAATAGAGTTAGATAATTTTTAGATAGAATTCCAAAGAGAGATCTAGATCATTAATAGTGAAATGAAAGAAGAAGGCCATATATAGAGCTGGGTCATTGATAAAGAAAGCCATAAATGAAGAGCTAGGTTGTTGAAATAGAATGATAGAGAAAGATACAAATAAAGAGAGAGAGACATACACAAAGAGAGGTAGATAGGACGAGAGGGAGAGAGCAGATAATGAGAGAGGCCGAGAGGAGGAGAGATAATGTAAGATGACTGACGAGATTGGACAGCTCGTGTTACATCACATGGGAAAATGACAAAAGATATATGCCAGATATATGAATGGATGCAAAAGCGTTTTAAAAGTCAATGAGAAATACGTGGCAATCACTGACTAGATTGACAATCTGCTAGTGTGACGGAGGAACCTAGGCAGCGATCAAGCTCCCAATGACCCATTAGTTTGGTTTAACGTCCCGTGAGGTGGGGGACAACTAACGTCCAAGGGCATCCCAAAGCATCTCTGATAATGATCTTAATTTATATCTTAAAGGAAATCCTATCTCTCGACAAGATGGTGGTGAATCCTATAAGTATGTAAGTCCACATCGAGTCAGGGCAGCGAAGCAAATAAGATGGCACTGAAAGTAATTACAATATTGCAAAATATGTGAGGAAGCAATACATGTGAAAATGAACGAGAATGGATGAGGCCCAAAACATGATAGCCCATCTGACAATTCAGGAAACAAAATACAGAAAATAAAGACAACCATTGAGACCCTTGGCTATGCCGTGTACTTGAAGCTCAGGTCTCGGGAATGGGCTCAAGCTTCACGTGGCTGTTATTCACAAACTATCGTCATGCTAGTGGGATGATTGATAAGCCTAAAATTGTGTGTAAATATGTCATTGATTTGATGTTTAGACTTATACAATAAATTTTATAAACACCCTTAATCACTAAATACAGAATATAGAGCAAGCAAGGGGTCAAACCACAGGGAGGCAGCAAGTAAGAATTTATACAATTTTAATGAATTAATTGAAATAGGAATTAATTTTGCAATTAATAAATTTTAATTATACTTAATAATGTTTTTAATTAATCTAGATCAAGTAAAAACTAAATTTTGATTTTAAATATTTTGGTCAAAAATCTCAAGATAGAATTATTTCAATTATAAGATCAGATTAATTCGGATTTATTAATTTCCCAATTAATATAAAATTTTAAGACACTTTTTTATGAATTAGAATTGGGAATTAAATAGTCAAGAAAGGGATTTTTAAATTGGACTTAAAGATGGATGAATTTTCAAATCAAATTTTATTTTTAGGTTTTTACATATTTAATTAAAATTTTAATAAAAATTGAAATCTAGAGAGATAAACTAGATAAATTAACCTAGAGAGAGAAAATGAAGAATTTGGGAAAATCATGAAACCCGAACCTAAATTAAAAATCTAATAATGCAGAAATGTTCAAAATTAATCTAGAATGAAAAAGTAAAAACCAGATCTTGAATCAGAATAAAAATGCGGTGCTAATTCCATTCAAAACAACTTCAAAGGTATGTACATTTCGCCCATGCCCTGGCGTTTTAGAATCGTTCAAGAAGAAGATTGAAATACAAATCAGAAACTTATAAATTGGAGTGCAGAATCAAGAACTGTCGAGTTCCAAAGCAACTCTTGTGTCCTTCTTGGCCAAATCCTTGGGGAGAGCTTCAAAACGTGAATTTTGCCCTTTTCCAGACCTCTACCATAGGGAATGTAGAGGGGGAAAGGACAAACATGCCCTCAAAGTTTCAGCCCAATCTGACGTCTAGATCTCAAGATATCGTCATTTTACTGGCGCTTAATCTCCACCATTGGATCTCTTTTATGTTTATGAAAAAATGCAATTTTTCTATTCCCTGGCCTTTCTTTTTCTCATTTTCCCCATCCTCAGATCGTGCGCTGTCACAATGTTCTACGTTTGAACGAGTAACAATCATTGTGAAATGATTGTCTCGTTATACATGGTCGAGAAAGCTCCACGTCAACACACATCTTCCGTTAAAACTAGTGAGACGCAATTTTTGACAACACACATCTTCGATTTGCGCACGCATTTAATGCACGCGGTGAATAGACACCACATGCACTTGATCATGTGTGTCGGTTAGTACGTGCATTAAATGCACACGCTAACGACTAAGCTAAATTATAAACGCACGCGGAGAATCTCTGCGTACATTTATTGCACGAAGATTTAAAAAAACAACTTCTTTCTCCTTTTTTTCTTTGTCGCCTTGCGCGTCACATAGCACTTATTTATGAGCTAATGATTGGCTCGTTAAGGCATCGCGATTTGTGATGCCATAATGAACCAATAATCCTCATTTTCTCTCTCTCTCTCTTATTTTTATTTAAATAATATACATCCATTTATTCGCCCGAAGGTTGGGCGAATGACGTGGATGCCCTTTGATATATATATTAATACATTATAAATTTTCAAATAAATAGAATGTGCGTTATTTAAATTAGAAAAATTCATTTATTAACTAAATATTAGTCAGAAAATTATATAAAAAACATGGGAAAACTCCAGAAAATTAAGAAAGCCCTTACCAACATTTAGGCAAGCATTTATGGCCCTGTAAAAAAATATTTCTTCAATGAAATGAGATCAAATACCACGTGAAAAAATGATAAAAAATTAGAGATAATAGTAAAATCAAATATAACTCGTTTATCTTCATTTTTATAGGATAACATGCAAATATGATCAGTAAATCACATAAATATACTCCAAAATTCATCAATTAATCCTGTGAATTTGTAACTTATCAATGGTCCCCCATCAAGAGAGAGAGCAAACAGAGGCAAAGAGAGACATAGATAGGAAAATAAACACAGAGAAATGTGGAGAGAGAGAGACAAAATAGAGATAGAGAGAGATATTGAAAGGGAGAGAGAGAGAAAGCGGAAGAGGGAGAGATTAAGAGAGAGAGAGGTAGAGAGGAAGATAGAGAGATATAGAGAGAGAGAGACATAGAGGAAAAACAAGACAGCAGACAAAGTTAGACAAAGAGAGGAAGAAAAGAAGAGAGAGAGGACACAGCGACAAAGAGGAAATGGGAGAAAGAGGGAAAGAGAGAGAGAGAGGGAGATAGAGACAAAGAGGAAGAGGGAGGGAGAGAGAGAGAGAGAGAGAGAGAGGGAGGAAGAGATAGAGGTAGGGCAGAAGAGAGGAAGAGAGGTAGAGAGGAAGGGACGAAGAGAGGTGATAAGCAAAAAACAAATGTATTTAATGATGTTGTTTAAGGTTTCAAACCCTAGGGTGGTGATGGCTAAATTCAATTTTGATCAAATTGCGGTTTAGAACTCTAAATTTAACTGATATGAGAAATTTTTACTTAGGTAATAGAAAATGTTAGTAACTTTTATCTAACTTTCCAAGTTCTCAAATTCAAGTTATCACAATTAACAGAGACTTATTTTCTATCTTTTTACCAATCAATGGGAATACAATTTATGATTACTTAGCAATTCTCGATGAGCCTAGAAATACCAGGAATGATTTGTGAATCGATTCGAAAGAATTCTGCACAGGAAAAACCAGATTATCCACGGATTAATGCTTGAATGTTGGGGAAGAATACGGCGTCGGATCTTCAGAATTGCTGTCCAATTCGAGTTCCAAATGCACTCTAGGTTATTCATGAGCCGTCAAGGAAGCTAGGCGGTCTCTCCTCAACCTTAAAAATCAAGAACGAGTTCTAATTTCTGGTTTTCTCCATATTATGGCCGCTGAATCAGAAGAAAATGTTCTTACAATTCTGTTATTATTGTATTTTTTGCTTTGTACGGAGGTTGCATGAAGCGCCATGATTGGGCCACTTGGCACAGCGTACACGTCGGACTTCATTGGCATGGAGCTGTGTACATGCGATTTGCATGGACGGGACTCGCGTTGACTATGGGGATTTGAAATCCCATTGGTCAACGCGAGCTTCGCATGACTTAACTCGTTGCATCGCATGCGGCGAGTATAGTCGCACCTTACTGGTTCACGTGAAGTTGTGTGGTGTGCGACACACACAATGTTATGTACGTGCATATTGGGCACCGAAGATGCCATCATGCCTCCTGATTGGTCAGCGCATGCCTTGTTGCATTTCATGTGCATTTACCACCCGATTAGAGCTTAAACTGGCGCAATAAGGGCCAGTTTCACAACCAAAATGATTTTTATCTAAACACAACTTAAATAGATTGTAAAAACCATTTATTAATGCATAGAAAATGCTGTATTAATTTCTATAATAAATTTGTCATTAATTTGTTTTTGTTTATACATATGGGCCAATTAAAAACATGTAATTTGTTATAAAGTTCAATTTTAAAATGTTTAAAAATAGTTTATTGACTTAATGATTTATCACAAGTATTTTTCTCCTGAAAATTAAGAAAAGTCTTGTTTTGACATAAAATCACGATAACTCGCACTAAGATTTGATGTTTTTAAACGTTAAATGCCCACAAATATTATGAAATTATTATTTTATTAGCTCTTATTTGGATGTTACCAAGAGGCACAGAGGAAGAGAGGGATATACAAAGGGAGAAAGAGGTAGAGAAGAAAAGAGGGAGAGGGGCAGAGAGGAAGAGAGCAAGAGAGGTAGAAAGGGAACGATAGATATATAGAGATAGAGAGAGAGGCGTAGTGGAAGAGAGAAAGGGCAGACAAAGAGAGACAGCGATAGAGAAAGAGAGGGAGGAAGAGAGAGGGGCAGAAGGAAATAGAGAAAGAGACATAGAGAGGAAGAGAGGTAGGTATACAAAGACGAATATAGAGATGCGGAGAGGAAAAGGGAGAGAGCAGACAAAGAGAGAGAGAGAGAGAGAGAGAGAGAGAGAGAGAGAGAGAGGGAGGTAAAGAGGAAGGAAGAAAGAGAGTTAGAGAGGAAGAGACCGAGAGATACATAGAGAGAGGGAGGAAAATAGTGAGGCAGAGAGAAAGAGAGAAAGTGAGGCTGAGATGGAGAGAGAGAGAGAGAGCAGACAGAGAGAGAGAGATGAGGAAGAGAGAGCAGAAAGAGAGAGATAGCGAATGGCAGGGAGCAGGAGAGAGGAAGAGAGACGAGATTAGGACATTGAGACACATAGAGACAATGAGGAAGATGGAGAGCGATGGATAGAGATAGAGAGACAGAGAGTGACACAGAGAAAAATACCATTTATTTGGAGTTGATTTTATCTATTAACACCTTTGTCAAAATTAAATGTTCTGTGAACAGTTATGTTTCTAAACAGTGACATTTAATTTACTTATTTGAAAGACATTTAAGGAAACATTTTGATAAAGTTTTGATGCTCCTACTGGTTAAAGTTCGCACCAGAAACCTTTGTGGAAAAACCTGGTAGAAATATATGAAAAAAAACACCATTTTACTCAGTCAATGGTTCCTAGTTGTATAAATGGCAAGTTTTTTAGATATTCAAAATAAGGACCAAATTATCTAAGACAATTGAACCCATAATGATATTATGCTCAAGAAAAGCCGTATAACGCGCAGGATCAATGATAAACCTTGATGGAATCCTTGATATTCCCATTGCAGTTCATGCATAGTGATGAAATCCATATTATACTCAAAGTAATGGTATGCACTAATGTATCTAAAAAAATATTGTAAAATTTTTCATAAGTGATTAATCTTTTCTATATATTTCGGTTATATATAATTTTAGGTATTTTCCAGAGAAATTAATGTATTATCTTCGGGTCTACTATCTTTGAAAGGGTATGTATGCCATTTCAAATAAAAAACTACTAGATCTTTAAACTGAGTCACTAAATTCGTTGAATGGGCCAAAGAGTCACTTCAGAGCCAGCTAACATTGCAACCATCTAATGGATGAAACCTTAAAGTTTCTCCCATTATGAGGATTGATAAGCCAAAAATAGGGTTAAATTTTATGCAATTTTTAACCCATGTCGTTGTCAATTTTAGCTTATACAATAAAATTTATAAAAACTCTACTTAAGATGTGTAGTGATAAGTACGAGTGTCGTCCAAGGGAAGCTAGTAAGGAATCCAATCGAAGTTCTTCTTGAATAATTTGAACCCTAGTTAGAGTTAATTTGATCTTCAATGAAGATCAAATCACCCTAATTAGATGAGAAATTTAGAAAGGTGGTAGAAAAGATGGGATGAATAGAAGAAATTGGGAGCTCTAATTTGGCTTCTTTGATCCAAAGAAAAGGGTCCAAGGGGTCAATTACAGAGGTTGAGAGGTAAATTTTGATTTGAGTTTGTTGATTTTGTAGGTCTTATAATTCAGAAATACTACACAAATTTATAATAATAAAAAAAATAAATTTAATCTCCTTGAAATTGAAGTTTTTAATAGTTTTTAATGTGCACTTGGAACAGCTAGGTAAATCTCTCATTCCCTCCTCTCAATCTCAGTAAGGGCTTGTATATTCTGCTCAAGCCTAGCGATTTAGAAGTTCAGACCAAGATCACGAAGAATGAAGAAGAAATTTCACTAAAACATCATCCCAAATACACTAAAAGTTAAAATACAAACAAGAAAAAAGCACCAGATAGGTTGATCCAAGCTAGAGCTCCTCCGTGTCTTGTAGCTGTGATAGAGTACCATCAAGAATGACCCCCTCCTCTCAAAATTCGGCTATTTTACCTAGGTAAAATGCCAAAAATTACCATTTTACCCCTAATGAGTTACTAAATTTTATCTATCAATGCAGGCTTGATCTCAATAATCCAACCATACATATAGAAGGAGTGGATCAACACGAGCAGATCCATAAAAAAATAATCTCAATCGGAGTTCTGGATCAAGTGTTATGAATAAATGAATTTAATCCAATATTGGCCATTAGATTAAATCATTTATTTAATTTTTTCTTCTTTTAGCCGCTCAATAAGGTGTCGTATTTACATTGGCGGTGACATTTCAACTTCTTCAGGCAGGTGCCTTCTCGTTGCGCCACGTGGCGAAAAATAAAAATAGACCAAAGAAAGGTAAAATAAATCAGGAGTATAAATTGAACACGCACATGTCGCATGCCTTTCTCACGGTGCTGGCGAACAACAAGCGCCACGTCACCGCCCGTGCGCATGCGTTGTACGCGCCGCGCCGGCGGTGAACTTACCGCCCAAGGCGTTGGATTCTCGTCCGACGGCCATGATGACGCCACGTCGACGCGCGAAAAACTCTTTGGACGTTTTGCGGTGAAACCCCTTTTTAAAACACACAATTACGGATGGACGCCGCCCGAAAAATATTTGTGTATATGCCCTTGTGCATTCTCTCTCCTCCTGTTTTTTTCCTAAAATATTAAAAGAAATAAGAAATCATTTGCAATAAAACCCTATAATATTTTAAATCATATCTTTAAGCTTGCAATCACGACCGAGAGCTGTTTTAGAGGTATCATTGCAACAAAAGTTTTAAAAAAGGCTCTCCAAAGTTAAAAAATAATCTTAATACTCATTTTTTCCATATAAATATACTGTTTTTTTCCGTAGAAAAAATGCATTTCCTCTTCAAATAAATCACAGAAAAATCCTAAAAAATCATAAACAATCCTAGAAAATTCAAGAAAATTCAAGAAAATTCACTGATTCATCCCTGTATTGATAAATCTCAAAATCAAATATTTAAATTACCATTTTAATTCAAAAGTACTTATTTCAAGCTCAAATAAATCCCTTAAAATTCATAGAATTAATGGAAAATTTGGGAAAAATTACAAATCACTTGAAAAAAAATTTTCCCGTGTAAATGGATGATAACAACCCAATTTTAAGCTCTTTAAATGCATGAAATTGTGCTAATAGCATTAAATAAATACCAAATTTAGGGTGTTATCAAGGATCAAACCTGAATTCAATCTCTCTTTCCCTTCTTACTAGACATTTATGTTTCAGGATCTTGCCTTCTCCAAGTGAGGATACATATCAAGAAGGATTATAACTCCTATGCTCCAATCTCTCCTATGAGAGCCTGATCCTTTAAGGGGGGAACAACTCCCAAGCACATTTACCATCCTCATCCACCTCTCCACTGATCAGAAATATCCAAGAGAAGGTTCAGGACCCTTAAATCCCCTTTTTCATTTATGAGCCTTTTCGTTTTTGAAGGTATATTATTTCTTAAAACAAAAAAAATTAAACTTCAGATTTTACATTTCCTCCTCTGCACAGATCAACCCGTTTCTCATTTTTTTGTTTCTATATTGACAAAAGGCAATTATAAAATATTACATCACAAGTCCATACCCCAATGAAATATTCAAGTAATATTACATTACACCAATTTTAGGCTTATCAAGCTAGCAAAAGGTGCTTGCCAGACTCTTGGTTTATTTGGTCCCCAATGAGCCACTGAAATACTATGTATAACTAAATATATTTTTTTCTAAATTTAATGAAATCCTAAGCTTTGTATACCGCTTGAAAACTATCACATAAACTATTAACATTATTAGTTTTATGAAAATATGAAAATGATTTATGAATCTTTGGGTCATTTTTTCTTAAAAAAAAAATCAAGGAATAATAGTGAATTCAAGTACAAAAAAAGGCATGAACTTAATTTCTAACCTCAAGCTCTTATTTATGCGGTGACAAAATTTATGGTTTCCTTGATCACTAGTCAAAACCTTAGATAATAAACTTTAGAAATTAAGTAACAGTATTATAATGTATAAGTCACATAGTACTACAAAAAATGTGAATTAAGCAGGCTCTAAAGATGCCCACAGTAGCACTTTATGGCACTCGAATTATGAAACAAAAAAAATTATTACCTCCATTCCTTTCTTTCATCGAACACTCACCAGGCTTTAGTCTTAGGAAGCAAGAAAATACAGAAAAAGGATTTTAAAAGAAATGACTACAATTTAAAAAAACTAATTAAAATTAACTAGTTTTAACTAACCACTCCTAGTGCTCATGTAGAGTCTGATAACTTGCAAATTGACATGTTTAATTGATGAATTTTACATTCTATTTATATGTTTAATGACCATATTTGCACGTTATCATATACAAATAGAGATACATGATATACATTTTGATTTTATTGTTATTTCTAAATTTATACCATTTTACATGGTATTTAACCTCATTTCATTGAAGAAATAATTTTTACATGGCATTAAATTCTTGCCTAGAGGTTGGTTTCGGTCTTCCTATTTTTCTAGAATTTTTCCCATTTTTTTATAATTGTCCGACCATTGTATGGCCAATAAATGATTTTTCCATATTTAAATAATACATATTCTATTTATTTGGAATTTTATAATATATTTATATATATATCAAGTGGCATCCACACCATTCGCCCGACATTTGGCCAAATAAGTGGATTCATATTATTAGAATACGATTAAGAGAGAGAAAGAGCATTATTTGCTCATTATGGCATGGCAAATCGCGATGCCACAATGAGCGAATGACTGTCTGAAAAGGCATCAATGTGGCACATGCAGCGAGAAAGAGGTATAATTTATTTTTTCTACTTTTACTTTTTGTGCGATAAATGCACGCTGAGAATCGATCTCTGCGTGCATTTATTCCTCGTACGCTCAGTCGGTTAGTCGCGTGCATTAAATGCACATGCTAACCGACACACATACATAAATAAAAGACACCGTATTATTGTACACCCACAGTCAATTTGTCGCGTGCATTAAATGCATGCAGAAATCGATTGCGTATTATTAATTGTAACGAAAAGTAAAAGCGTTCTTTTGTCGTTTATGTTTTTTTTTAAATAGGACGACGTGGCGTTCTCTTGTCCATTCAAATGAGATAATCATTTCACGATGATTGCGACCTTTTAAGCGCGCAAAATGTGGCAGCACACGATCCTAGGATGGGGAAAATGAAAAAAAAATGTCACAAATAGAAAAATCCCATTTATATGAATGATAAAAGAGATCCAACGGCCTGGATTAATCCTCAATAAAACCTTGATATCTTGAGATATAGACATCTGATTGGGCTGAAATTTTAAGGGCATGTTTGTCTTTTCTCCTTCTACAGTGCAGATGGCTGGATCTATAAATAGAGGTCTGGAAAAGGGAGAAATTCACATTTTGAAGCTCTCCCCATGGATTTGGCCAACGGACACAAGAGTTACTTTGGAAGTCCACAGATCTTGATTTTGCGTTCAATGTTGTAGCTTTTCAATTTGTATTTTGAACTTCTTCTTAAGAGATTCTAAAACGCCTTGGCATGTGCAAAATGTACATGCGCTATAAGTGGTTTTGAATGAAATTAGCATTGCAATTTGAGTCTGATTCAAGATCAGATTTTTAGTCTTTAGTTTTAAATAGATTTAGAACAATTTTGCCTTTTTAGATTTTTAATTTAGGGTCGGATTTTACCTTTTTCCAAAATTCTTCACTTTCTCTCTCTAGGTTAATTTCTATATTCTCTCTCGCTAGATTTCAACAATGATTGTTTGGAAATTTAATTCAATATATAAAAAAAATCTAAACATGAAATTTCTTCAAAAAATTCATCCATCTTGAAAACCAATTTCAATACCACTTTCTTGATTATTAAATTCCCAATTTTTATTCATAAAAATTGTCTTAAAGTTCTTTCATAATTGGGAAATTAATAGTTTGAATTAATCTGTTCTTGTAATTAAAATTATCCTATCTTGAGTTTTTTGACCGAAAATAGTTTAAATCAAAATTAAGTGTTTCACTTAATTTTGACTAATTAAAAACATCATTAAGTATAATTAAGGTCTATTAATTGCAAAATTAATTCACTTTTGAACAAATTAATTAAAAATTGCATAAAATTCTTGTTTGGTGCCTCCTTGTGGTTTGACACCTTGCTTGCTCTATACTCTGTATTTAGTGATTAAGGGCATTCATAAATTTTGTTGTATAAGTCCAAACACTCAATGAACGACGATATACACATCATTTTTAGGTTTATTAGAGTCGAATCAGTTTGAGATGACGAAAAGAGTGGCACTCGTGCAAGGATTGTGGAATAGTGGTCAGGTGCTGGTCAAATAGTTGACCTGGTTCCAGCGGTGTCCCAAGATGATTAAGTCAACCTTTGGCGAGATATGTTGAATTGATATACCCAGCTGTATGTATTGTGGATGGGAGTTGTACGGAGCGACAGGTGGCAGATTTGAGTGATGTTGTGTGATGAATCAAAACTGATGTTGGATTTACTCAAGGACGTTATGGGGAGTTCTAGATCATGGCAATCTACTTGGAGAAGGACTGATAAGCCTAAAAAGGATGTGTGAATACGTCGTTGATTGAGCATTTAGACTTATACAATAAAATTTATAAATACCCTTGATCATTAAATACAGTGTATAGAGCAAGCAAGAGGTCAAACCATAGGGAGGCAACAAGCAAAAATATTTATCCAGTTTTTAATAAATTAATTAAAGAATTAATTGATTTTTCAATTTATAAACCTTAATTATATTTAATGATGTTTTATTAATCAAAAAGAAGTAAAAAATTAATTTTGATTTTAAATATTTTTGGTCAAAACACTCGAGATAGGATAATTTTAATTGTAAGATCACATTAATTCAAATTATTAATTTCCCAATTATTATAACATTTTAAGACAATTTTTATGAATTAAAATGGGCAATTAATAATCAAGAAGGGGGTTTTGAAATTGGACTTCAAGATGGATGAAGTTTTTAATGAAATTTATATTTAAGTTTTTATATATTGAATTAAATTTCCAAACAATCAATTTAAAGATATGGAGAAAGAAAATAGACGAATTAATGTATAGAGAGAAACCAGAGAATTTGGGAAAAAAGTGAAATGTAACCCTAATTCAAACATCTGAAAATGCAGAATTGTTCCAAATCTATTTGAAACTAAAGGTTAAAAACCAGAGCTTGAATCAGACTCAAATTGCAATCCAAATTAATTCAAAATAACTTCTAGGGCATGTACATTTCGCCGATGCCAAGGCGTTTAAGAATCTCTAAAGAAGAAGTTCAAAATACAAATCAGAAACTTACAACTTTGAATGCAAAATCAAAATCTATTGACTTCCAAAGCAACTCCTCGGTCCTTCCTACTCAAATCCTTGATGAGCTCTTCAAAAATTGAATTTTGCCTTTTACCAGACCTCTATTTAAAGATCCAACAGTAGGAATTGTAGAGGGCTAAAAGACAAACATGTCCTCAAAATTTCAGCTCAATCAGATGTCTAGATCACAAGATATCACCATTTTACTGGCGTTTAATCTCAACCATTGGATCTTTTACCTCTCTTCAAAATATCTAAAAAATGGCATTTTCTGATTGGTTGGCATTTTTTTCTTTGTTTTCTGCCTTCTAGAATTGCCTCGTGACACGTTGTCAAGCGCATCTCCAGCATGCAATCATTAGAGAATGATTCCTGTGTTTAAATGGCTAGAAAAATGCCACGTCATCCCTTCAACGCCACTTTAAAATAAAAAAATAAAAAAGAGAAAACAGCTTTTCATTAATCATTAGTGCACGTCCATTTTAACCACCCTGTGCATTTAATGCATGCGGCAAATCGATTGCGGTGTCAAATAAAGACATTTTAAAATGTATGTGTGTCGCTAGCTGCATCCATTAATGCACCTGGCTAACTGACCATGGTACAAGGTAGAATATTGTTTAATAAATGCACGTGCCTCATTTATTTTTTTCAATGCCATAATGAGCATATCATTGATTAATCTTGTCGCTCCCAACCATTGTCCCAGATTTTACAGGCAAATGACGTGGACGCCACCTATTTAATACAAAGTCATATCAAAATATTAAATAAATTAATAAATATCCATTATTTTAATTCTAAATTCATTTCTTGACTAAATAGTGCTCAGGAAATTATAAACAAATATTGAAAGAATCCAGAAAAATAGGAAAGCCCGTACCAACCTTTAGCCAAGTATTTTACACCTTGTAAAAATTACATCTTCAATAAAATGAGACTAAATACCATGTTAAAAATAATAAAATCAAAGTGCAAGTCATTTACCTTCATTTATATATGACAACATGCAAATATGGTCATTAAAACACATAAATATAACGTAAAATTCATCATTCAAACATGTTAATTTGCAAGTTATCATACCACCCACTTAAATCATTGCTAGTCCCTTAGCAATGTACCATTATTACTTTAGATTACTTATTCATCCATTAATCCTCATTCATCTGCATGAAGTGTTAGAATTATCAATAATATGCTCAAAGGATAACATCCTCATTAATCCTCATTCATTTGGAATGTACGGTTTCATCAAAGATATATCATTTCGGGTTGCCTTCTCCCATGACTTCGACGAACGAGACAGATATAGAAAGAAAGAAATCATGTGTGATGCCCTCACTAGATTCAATAAAGAATCATGTGGGGATTATTACACCAGATATTACACGATGCGTACTACAAAACAATCTCCACAAATATATTTTTTTTGATTCCTCAGATTTTGCTTGAAGTTGAGGACCTTTTCTCTTTTCTTTATGGGGTGTAGAACATTCTAAAACATTATGTAAAAGTAGAGAGAAGAGAATGATCATTGACTCTAATGAGAGCATTATGTAAAATCATTCAAGAATAGAAGAAGTATTAAGAATTTGAAAAGCAAAACTAGACAGAAATGATGATAGAGATCTGATATATGTGATCCCATGGAAAGGAAGATAGAATAGCTTGGGAGATGGTTACTATCCATGAAAAGCTGTTGGTTAGAGAAAGGTTCAAAGAAATGGAAAGGTATATGGCATGTGGTATAACAACTGGAATGGCAAATGGAATGACATAGTGGACTGACAAAGTAGATGGAGAATCCAGAAAAGGAAAGCATATGCTTAAAGAATTGGAGAAATGCCTATCTTTCACCCTAAAGTAAGATTGACTCGATGAAAGAATAAAAACATTCAAGTTGGAACGGCTCCGTGAATGGCGGTGCAGTGGGGTTCTTCAATTCACTTAGCTCTCTACCTTTTTGAATCATAGTGCTTTAATCCTTTGATTTTCCTATCCCCTACATACCCACTAGATACCCTAGCCATTTGGAAATTAACTCCCACATTATCCAAAATCAAGGTTTGTTTTATTCTTGCATGATCATGATCTGCTATATAAAGTCAAAGTTCACTACACATGTAATTCGAATTCATGGATGAAGAAGGTCTCCTAGAGGTGGGTTTTCAATTATAAATGGAATTTATATGAAAAAGACCAAATAAAGGTTTGTGATTCTAACATGAAATGTTCCCTCCAGTAAATTATGGAAAGTTGTCAATGTTTGGGAATGAACATAAATATAATTCAGAAGTTCAGATTTGCAAACCTGCTTAGGCGTGATCCTCAAATTTCTTTGAAGAACTTACTAATGATGAGCTGACATCTCATTATGCATGCGAGTTGTACTTTTTCTTCTTATTATTTATTCTTGGAAAAACTACAAGCTGAAAACAAACAAACAAAAATGAAAGCTAGGGAATCAGGTTTTCATAAGCTTCATTTCTCAGCTCTTGGAGTTCATGTATCTGCAATAAATGTTGTTTTCCTGTTGGATCTAAAGAGAGACTAAGTTTTTTAATAGCCCAATAAGCTCTATGTTTTATTTCCACTGGAAGATGACATGCCTTACCAAAAACAACCCTATAAGGAGGCATCCCTAAGGGTAATTTGTAAGAAGTTCTAAATGCCGAAAGAGTATCATGTAACCTACTTGACCAATCTTTCCCATGAGGCTGAATAATCTTTTTAATAATTTTCTTAATCCCCCTATTTGAATTCTCAATTTGATCATTGGCTTGTGGATGCATGGGTAGTGATTCTATGTTGAATCCCATATTTTTTTAACATGGTCCTGAATTGAGAATTATTGAAATGATTCCCTCCATCACTAATAATTGATCTAGGACAACCAAACCTGCAAATTATATGTTGTTGAATGAATTTATGAACTAATTTATGATCATTTGACCTAGTGGGGATTGTTTCAACATATCTGGAGAGATAATCTACTCCCATCAAGATGTACACTTGTCCATCTGGCTTTGGGAATGGTCCCATAAAATCAATCCCCCATAGGTCAAATATTTCCACTTCAATTACGGGCTATAATGGCATTCTATCTTTCTTCATGATATTTACCACAGCTTGACACTTTAAACAACTAGACCAGAACTTGAAAGCATCCGAAAATAAGCTTGGCCATAAGAATCCACAGTTTAAAAGTTTAAATGCAGTTAATTTTGGAGCATGATGTCCACCACATAAAGACGAATGACAAGCATCTAATATGCTTCGTTGTTCTTCCTCGGGTATACACCTTCTAAACCCATGGTCAACGCCTAATTTAAAAAGTTCAGGTTCATCATAGTGATAATAATTAATATATTTATGAAACTTCTTTCCATCATTAACATCCGAATCATTAGGTAATAACCATGTCACAATAAATAAACAATATGAGCATACCATGGAAGCTTTTTACCTTGAACTTTAAAAATATATTCATCAATAAAATCATCATGGATAGGCATAGATAATTCTGTAGATAATCTAGAAAGATGATCTACAATTGTATCATCTATTCCACGTTAATCCTTGATTTCTTAATCAAATTCATGTCAAAGTAAAATCCACCGTATTAGTCTAGGTTTGGTTTCTTTTTTATTTAAAAAAAACTTTAAAGCTGCATGATCTGAAAAGGCAATTATTTTACTACCGAACAGGTAAGAAAAAAAATTTTCTAAGGCAAAAATAATAGCAAGCAATTCTTTTTTAGTTGTTAAGTAGTTTACCTGTGCTCCTACTAAAGTTTTGCTTGCGCAGTAGATGGCAACTGGCTTCTTGTCAATTCTTTATCCTAAAATAACTCCCACTACACTATCAGAGGCATCACACATAATCTCAAAAGGTTTACTCCAATCTGGAGCTTGTAATATTGGTGGTTGAATTAAAGCCTCTTTAATCTGCAAGAAGGATGCTCTAGTATTTTCATAAAAAACAAAGAATGTATCTTTACAAAGTAAATTAGTTAAGGGTTTGGAAATTTTAGCAAAATCTTTAATAAATCTTCTATAGAAGCCAGCATGCCCTAGAAGTCCCCTAAGTTGTTTTAGGGTTGTGGGTAGGGGGAGGTTCTTGACAACCTCGACCTTGGCCATGTCAACCCTTAGCCCATCCTTGCTGATATGGTGCCATAGGACAATTCACTCCTCCATGAAGTGGGACTTCTCCCAACTTAGCACCAGATTGTTCTGTACACATATGTGCAACACCTTGGTTAAGTTGGATAAACAACTATCAAATGATGAACAAAAGACTGAAAAATCATCCATAAAAATTTCTAAGCAATCCCCTACTAAATCAGAAAATATAGCAGTCATGCATCTTTTAAAAGTAGCTGGTGCATTGCATAACCCAAAAGCATCCTTTTAAATGCAAAAGTACCTACTGGACATGTAAACATTATTTTTTCCAGATCACTTTTGTTAATTTCAGTTTGATTATACCCTGAATATCCATCTAGAAACAACAAAAGTTTTGGCTTGAAAGTCTTTCAAGAATCTGATCAACGAATGGTAATGGATAATGATCTTTCTTTATTACCGAGTTAAGCTTCCTGAAATCTATGCACACTCTCCAACTAGAAGCCACTCTAATTTGAACTTCATTTCCATTTTCATCCTTCGTCACTGTTATTCCTGTTTGCCTAGGTACTACATGTATAGGACTTACCCATGGGCTATCTGAAATGGCATATATGAAATCAGCTTTTAGCCATTTCATGATTTCTTTCTTAACAACCTCTAACATGTGCGGATTGAGTCGCCTTTAAGGTTGTATTTTTGCTTTAGAATTTCTTCTAAGAAAATTCTATGCTTACAAATGCTTGGACTAATGCCCTTAATATCATCTATTGTCCATCCTAAAGCAGATTTGTAACTAGATAAAACATCTACTTGCTCTAATTCTTGTTTAGAGGATAACAATGATGATATAATTACGGGAAAAGAGCTACATGGTCCTAAATAAGAATACTTAATTGACAAAGGTAAAGGTTTAAGCTCAATTTCAGAACGCAATGAAATATTTTCTAGCATAGATGATTTTTCATTTAAATACTCATTAGATTCACAAGAAAACAAATCATAAGAGCACGTATCAAAATCAAAATAGTGATCTTCTACCAACCCTAGAAAACAAGCATTTTCAGTTGTGTCTTTTGGATATTTCATTAATTTTGAGATGGTTAGTTCAGGTTTTTCATCTCCTACCTTGAGTTCCACTATACTCTTACCCCAATCCGTTGTGGCTTTCACGGTAGTTAGAAATGGTCTACCTAAAATAATAGTTCCATGACAAAGATTTCCTGTTATTTACATATCTGCAACTATGAAATCAGCAGGAAATTTAAAGCTCTCTACTTTCACAATAACATCTAATTTTCCATAACACTGCCTAATTGATCCATCGGCTAATTGTAATTCATGAAAAATGGGTTGAAGTTCACAAAATTTAAATTTGTCATACAAAGCTTTGGGCATTATGTAAAAACTGATTCAAATTTTAAACAATAAGGAAATGAAATATATCTATTTTTTAGTTAATTTTTGTTTTCAGGGCCACAATATTCATCTCAAGCAAAATCAGATTTGATTCCTAGAAAGGACCAAAACATTTCGCCCAAGCCAAGGCGATTTAGAAGAATACAGTCTAGAAATCAAGACCAGAAAATTTAATGAAATAAACTCATAAACTTGTTTGATTGAAGAACTTCCTCCTCTATCTGCTCAGCTGTGGATGGAAGACTCTAGAATGGTCGGAGAGAAAAGAAAAAAGGGTTTAAGTACCTTGGGTGAAAGGGTAAAGTCACTTCCCTTTTTGCCCTTGGTCGTCTCTTCAAGAGACTTGCCCGTAATTTACAGCGTTGGGTTGAAAGTAGAAGAAGTGAAAAACCCATAATCAAAAATTGAGCGTGACCCAATGGTGGAGTTGCGAGATATGAGGGTTCGAAGTGGGCTGTCTCCCCATTTTATCATTTTCTCTCTCCTCTAACTCCTCGTGTTTTGTGCTCGTTTTGGCTCTTATTCCTCCGAATTTTCCCCTCCAAAATCATCCAATCTCCTGCTGAAACCTATCATCTAAAATATTAAGACCCAAATAAGCCGTTTGAAAAATATATAAATATATTATGATAACAAAAATTCCTATAAGAATACTCAATGAAAATCACAAAAATCATATACTCACCAAAAGTATATTCATTTTGATTTAGTGCTCAATAAGTGATTCTAGTGCAGTTAAATGATAATTACATATGAGAATATGCATTTAGATCACTTTAATACCCCCAAATAACACATATTTATACCATTTTACCACTGAATTTGTGTGTGATCATTTGCACACAGACATACACTAAATAGTATGTCTGGTTGGCTTGCTGTGATATAGAGAAGTGATCCGATCATGCCACGATATAAGCGTTGGTGGACTTTATGCCCTAGTAGGTCAGAATCCAGTTTAGTAGCTGGACCGATGGGAGTTCCTTTTGGTTGGCAGTTAGTGAGTTCAAATTTCTTTAATATTTCCTTAGTGTATTTTTTTTGACAAATGAACAACCCATCCTTTTGTTTATGAATTTGAAGACCTAAGAAGTATCTAAGTTGTCCCACAAGGCTCATTTCAGATTCTTTTTTCATGAGGGATAAGAATTCTTGACATAGTTTAGAGCTTGCAGAGCCAAATATAATATCATCTACATAAATTTGAACTACTATTAATTTCGTATTTAGTCATTTTAAGAACATTGTGGCGTCAACACTCCCCCTCTTATATCCATTTGATGCTAGAAATGTGCTTAACTTCTCATACCAAGCTCTAGGAGCTTGTTTGAGACCATACAATGCCTTATTTAATTTGTAAACCCACTAGGGTTTCTCATGGTTCTCAATTCCTTTTGGCTGTTTCACATACGGTACTTCTTGAATTTGTCCATTTAGAGAAGCACTTTTTACATCCATTTGAAACAGTTTGAGATTATTTGCACTAGAAAATGCTAATAAAACAGGAATTGCATCTAATCGAGCAACGGGTGCATAAGTTTCCTCGTAGTCTACCCCCTCTATTTGGACATAACCTTGGGCTACTAGTTTCGCTTTGTTTCTGACTATTACTCCTACCTCATTTAGTTTTATTTTGAATATCCATTTGGTTCGTATGATATTCTTGTTTGTAGGTGGTTGAACTAACTTTCAAACATCGTTTCGTTCAAAATTTGCTAGCTTCTCATGCATTGAATTGATCTAGTCTGGACCCTGCAATGCGTCATCCACCCTTTTTGGCTGGATCTGTGATGTACATGCTTTGTCTACAAGTACTCTATGGTTAGATCGAGTTATTGCCGTATCACTAGGTGCACCTATTATGTTCTCTCTAAGATCATTATTGAGAAACTTAAATCCATGCAGACGCCTCCTCAACTGCTGAACTTCGTCATCATCATCCTCATTTGCTTGAGTCAGGCCAATGCTTGGAGTCCCATGCACTACAAGATCATCATTCCCTTGGCTGTTGCTCTAATCACTTACTTCACTAATAGGTTCTCTATCCATGTTCTCATGTCCCCCTTCTTCCATGTCATCTAATTATTCAAATTCAACAAATTTTACATGTATAGATTCTTAAATCTTCAATGTCCTCTTATTATAGACTCGATATGCTTTGGACGCATTCGAACATCCTACCATTATTCTTTCCTCTCTGGAAGGATCAATTTTTTTGAGATGATGTCTATTGAGTTTCAGAATGTAGCATTTGCATCCAAATGGCCTGAAATATCCAATGAGAGGTTTCTTTCCCTTGAGTAGTTCATAAAGAGTATTTTCCAATTGTTTTCTTGCGAGTACCCTATTTTGGATGTAACGGGCTGTGTTTACAGCTTCAGCCCAAAATAAATGTCCAGTGCCATTTCCCTCCAACATTGTTCTAGACAATTAAATTAAAGTTTGATTTTTTCTTTCCACAAAACAACTTTGTTGAGGAGTTCTTGGTGCTGAATATTGATGAGTGATTCTAATTTCTTCGCAGAATTTATCAAAGAGCCCATTTCGAAACTCCCCTCCATGATCACTTCTTATCATCTTGATTTTTAGCTCAAATTATTTTAAAAACACTAAAAGGTTCACTCTTGTGAACCAAGAAGTGTACCCAAGTATACCTAGAGTAGTCCTCAATCACTTCTAGGTAGTAAAGGTTTCCCTTAAGGCCCGGGGTAAGATTTGGACCAAACATATCGAAATGGAGTAACTCTAGTGGCCTTCAAGTGGAAATAATGTTCTGCGATTCAAAGATATCTTTGACATGCTCGCTCTTAAGGCATGCATTGGATGTCCTCTCTTGATCTTCTAATGTCTGGGGCAATCCCTTGACTAGCTCCTACTTCACTAGCTTCCTAATTCGGTGATGTCCAATATGACCCAGTCTTCTATGCCGCCGATCAATAAGGTTTTTATTTCCGTTTGCTGATAGGCTAATTCCGGGTATGCCTATTTCATCTATATCAATCAATAAATGTTCCATACCCTTTTTCCTTCGTATAATAATTGACCAGTAGTTGAGTCAATTATATTTCATTCCTTATCAGTGAATTATATTCTACGTTTGCTGTCGCATAGTTGACTCACACTAACCAAATTATGATGAAGTCTCTCCACATGTAAAACGTTACCTATCAAAACTTCATGGTTCAAATACATATCTCCCATACCTAAAATTTGTCCGCATTTATTGTCCCAAAATGTGACCTTTCAGTCCTTTGTATCCCTAATGTCTGTCAGCCATGACTCATCACCAGCCATGTGACTTGAGCATCCACTATCCACGTACCACCTCCTACTTGGTCGTGGTTTTCATGTGCACCAGATTTAATTTGATTTTGGCATCCAATATGTTACCAAATGCCGGGTACATATGGATTTATAGATTTTGTCCAACTCTTCTTCGAAAGTGTAGCTAGTGATCCAACTTGGATAATGACCCTGAATTTGGTTCATAGTTCTGTATTGTGACCTAGACCATTCATGTCCTTGATACCTTCGCACCACAGGATATGCATGTACATAAGACTTGTTCGTGTTGTATATATTTGAACATGGCCATCTATATTTTGACCTCTGTGATCCAACCACTACTCTGCTTGATCTGATTCGGTTATCAACTATAGATATGGAGGATTCCTCAATTCCTACTAATGGTTTTGATTCAGCTTCAGCCTTACTGAATTTTCCTGAGGCTGGTAGGATTGTACCCCAATCCTTATTTGATAGAAGACAATCTCTGAGATCCTAGTAGCATATTCAGAATCTTTGGCCTTTCTCCATATCTCTCAAATTGACTTCTTCTTATGCTCCCATATTATTGTTGTGTCCTACTCTCATTTAGTTGTGTTTTGACCTCGTTAATTCTCTGTCTAGAGTGTTTATTCTTTGTTCCAAAATCATTTTCTCTTCTAGTAGTTTGTCGTTATTCTTCTCCAGATTTTTTATCACACCTAAGTATGTTTTCACTTCACTTATGCCCATCTCATTGCTTATGGACCCAGTAGGGTGAGTAGCTATTAGCTTCTCTCTCAGCTCTAAGTTTTCTCATTCTAATTCTTAGCATGAGCATATTTTCCTAACACTTCTGCAATATAAAACTTTAATTCATCATCATCTAAATATTCTACGTCTAAAAGTGAATTTAAATTGGACTTATTCGAGACTGAATTTGCCATGGGTCACTAATCAGCTACTTCATCATCGGTGTG
The DNA here is from genome assembly GCF_029677425.1 of Wolffia australiana. NCBI lineage: Eukaryota > Viridiplantae > Streptophyta > Magnoliopsida > Alismatales > Araceae > Wolffia > Wolffia australiana. Next base: position 3,813,434 of record NC_135843.1, read on the forward strand.
ATTGTCATTTTCGGTTACTGAGGTTTGTGCATCACTGTTTCCCTCGCTCCATGTAGCATGAGATGCTTGCTTTTTATTGTCCTTGTAGATGTTCTTATTTTGAGATTTTCCTTTCTTATCCTTCTCTAGTATTTTCCTCATTCGGGGGCATTCGGATATGAAATGGCCCTTCTTCCAGCACTTGAAATATGTCTTAACCCTTTCAAACGTTAGTCTCTTACCTAGCTTTTTCTGTAGGCTTCCAAGTTCCTTTGTAAGCATTGCAATTTGCTCTTCTTCGTCTGTGGATCAATCCTCAGTCTTGAATGCAATATCTTTACCTTTTTCTCCGATGTGTTCTCCGTTGTTTGGGTGCTTTTGCCGATGTGTTCACGCATGTTCAGCAGTTTTCTCCGTTCTTTGTTCATCTCATGGTTAATAAGTGATCCAACAAGCTCGTCCACCGGTGTCTCATCAAGACCTTTGGACCTTCGATTGCCTTAACTTTCATGCTCCATTCTTCGGATAAACAACTTCGAATTTTCCAATTAATTTCAAATTTTGAAAATGTTTTACCTAGAGCTCTCATCAAATTCAGAAGTTTTTCGAGTCATCCAGTCATGTCTCTAATTTGCTTTGCGTCGTCCATCCTGAAAAGCTCCACCTCAGTCATTAGAATTACTAAGCTAGTTTTCTGCACTCTAGACGTGCCTTCAAGTACCGTACATAGCTTATCCCACATCTCTTTAGCTGTGTTGAGAGATGAAATTTTTTAATGTTCAGAGGGGTCTATGCAACATAAAATTATGTTCATAGCTCTGAAATTCAAGGATAGGCTAAGTGATGGCGCGTCACCACCGGACGTCATCGAGCCAGCAGCAGAGGAGCAGCAGGACTTCCCCGACCCAGCACCCGAGGAGCCGGCACTACCCAGCTCGCCACCGAGACGAGTCCAGCCACCACGACGAGCCGCTGCAGCAACACAGGATCCCGCATTCCGTTACTCGGCATGACGCGGACGCCGACCACCGGAGCACACCGTTACAGTCAGTTACTTTATCTTATAGTTCCCCTTTATTCGTATTGTCGTGTAGCGGGGGAAGGGCCCATGGGAGGAACCCTTTTCCCCCCCCTTTTTTTTATGTTGGGCCTGACAAGCCCGTTTCCTATTTTCTTGCTTATTTTATCTCCCTTTTATTTTGTGTTATGGGACTTAAGGAAGGGCCATCTTCACCCATATATAAGGGGAAGAGGTGGGCTCTTCCCTCACTTTGACCTAAATTTTGAGGAGTGATATTTTGAGAAGAAGGGTCAGGTCGTGGAGAAGAATAGAAGAAAGAAGAAGAAGAGGAGAAGGAAGGAGAAGAGGGGAGGAAGAGGAGAAGGGGAAGAGGAAAGGGGAAGGGCAGCCGCCGCCACCGCCGCCGCCGCGCACCCGCCGCCGCACGCCCGCCGCCGCGGCGCACCGCCGCCATACGCCGCCGCCGCCCGCCGCGCCCTTGGCGCCGCGCTGCGCCAGCCGCCGCCCGCTGCGCCCGCCGCAGCGCCGCCGCCAGCTTCGCCGCCGCCAGCGCCCGCCGCGCGCTGCCGCGCCGCCCGCGCCGCCGACCCGCTGCGCGTCGACGCTGCCGCCACGCCCAGCGCCGTCGCGCGCCCGTCGCTGCGCCCGCGCCCTTGGCGCCTCACCGCCAGCGCCGCCGCGCCGCGCCGGCGCGCCCGGTCGCGTGCGGCCTCGCGTGTTGCCCGCGCCCGCAGCGCCATCGCCAGCGCGCCCGTCGCGCCAGCGCGCCCGCCCGCCGCTTGCGCCGCCGCGCGCGCCACGCCGCCCGCGCGCCCGTCGCCAGCGGCGCCGCCGCGCGCCCGCCGCCAGCGCGCCCGCCGCGCATGCCGCCCGCCGCTGCGCGCCACGCCAGCGCCCGTCGCGCGCTGCCTTCGCCGCGCGCCTGCCACCCGCGCAGCGCCGCCGCGCCCGCCGCGCCCGGCGCTGACCGCGCCGCCGCCCACGCGCCGACGCGCCACACCCGTCGACCACATCTCCCGCATCGCTGACCGCGCTGATCACGCAGCCGCCTCCGGAACCAGTTGGTGCGAAAATCCCGTCGCCAGCGCGACGAAGGTACTCTGCTTTCCCTAGCCTCTTTACGTCCTTTATTTCCCTCAGTACTCTTTCGTATTGCCTCCACCGCGCTCGGGTTAGATAGGTGAGTGGGACAGATTGAGAGAACGACGAACAAAGACGAGCGTCTTACCTGTCCGGTACGAGTCGGGACGCCCCGACGCGTGTGAGCGTTCCAGTGGGAGTTACCCCATTCGACGGCGTGCGCGCCCTCGACCCACCTCGGACGACTTGGAGGGCTGGACCGACCCAGCTTGGCGACCCCGTCCCCGCTCCGGGTTGGCTCTCGTAGCTTGTCGGCGCATTGCACGTACCGTTGTAGAATCATTGTCCTCGTCATCGTCATACATATATTTCTGTTCTCCGCATATCCATCGGTTGACGTCGTGGACGTAACCCGATTAGTTAGCGATACGACACCGAGTTCCTTCCTTCGGTGACGGTCGGACGCCGTTGAGACGACGTCCGGCATCAAATTGGTATCAGAGCCAGGCTGTGGTCGCCCACAGCACGTCTCCGACGTCGCATCGCATCGCATCGCATCTAGTGCATCGCATCCATCAATTTTACGTGCATCCATATCGGTACCCAGGGAATGGCCGTAGAGACGCGATCCGCACGGATGGTACAACGCGGAGGTTCTACCTCCCGCGGCGAAGTCGAACCGTCGCGAGACGAGAGAGGCAACGAGATTGACCTCTCGGGACCTCAACCGGCCTCACCGGTTGCGGAACCTACCTTACCCCATATCGAGGACACGCCGGTCCCACCCGACGTCACGGGTGCTCCAGGCACATCGAAATCACCGGCATCGCCCGGTGGTTCACGCCGATCCCAGCACTCCCCACGCGGCACACCGCGCGTCCTCGACGACTCCCGGTCGAGTGACTACGAAGACCGGGATACCACGAGGCGACGACCACACGGGAAATCTCCCGTCGTCGAGTATTCCCCTAGAGCGACCCCTGCACGGGGTAGAGGACGAGGACGACGAAGCGCCACTCGCCAGTACCCGCCAAGAGAAGAACTTCCGGAAGACCAAGGAGCTCAACGTCGCGCATCGGCAGCTAGGACGGAGCGCTTGGAGCGGGTGCTCGCCGACACCCGAGTGTCCGAGCACGGAGTTGAGGCGGGACTGGTTGCACGAGGCCCCTCGCTTCTTACGGGCTGGTAGACCCGAATACCGTGGTCAACCCGACCCGGACCTTGCTGATGATTACGAGGTCCCTGATCGCCCGTTTTACGGCGTACCGCCACCGGTACGCCTAGCTAGGGAGCCCGTGCGCGACCCACAGGATGTCCGCGCTTGGGACATGCATCGCCCGCGGGACGACTACACCCGTGGCTACGACGGGGTCCCTTATGCTCGACCTGATCTCCCTATACGTCAGTACGAGCGCGACCCGAGCCGTGACTATCCGGCTCGTCGGTTCGACCCCGTTCCTCCCCGTGGTCCGCGGTTCGACGAGCCACCGGCACGACGCGAGGACTACCCACGGCCGCCACTCCCGCCATATTACGGGGCTGACGGTGCATGCCCACCACCACATCGCCCGGTGCCTGGGGACCGAGCACCGCGGGATGGTCGTCCCTACCACGGGGACGACCGCGGACACGACCCATTCCCGCCCCGTCGCCCCATGGACCCGCGGCGGGGACTACCCGTGCCCGGCGGCACTATGATGACGACGAAGCGCCGGCGAGGAGCATCGTGCACGCATCCAGAGGAGCGTGCGCGCCGACGTACCCGTCTACGAGGGCTCGAGGAAGCCCAAGGAGTTCATTGACTGGGAATCAAAAATGAACTCGTATTTCAGGTGGTACAGGATGGATGACGACCTTTGCGTCGTGCGCGGAGACACGGCAGCGGACAAGCCAAGATCTTCTGGGAGAATGAGCAATTCTCGGCCGAACGACGAGGACAGCCCATCATGTCGTGGGCAGAAATGGCGCGGAAGCTAAGGAACAAGCGTTCGCCGTCGGTACCAGATGACACTCTTCCTCGTGGCTCGACCTTAAGCAAGGTCGACTCGGTGTCGGAGTACATCGAGGCTTTCGAGGAATGCCGGATGCGTTGCCGTTTCGTGGAGGATCGCGTCATCATCGGCCTCTTCGCCCACGGCCTTCGGCCCACCTTGCGCAGCAAGGTCCTTGACTGCCAACCGGCAGAGGTCGACGAGGCATACCACCTAGTGGAACACATGGATCCGCCTGTCGAAGACACCCCGGCGCCCAACGCGCACACCACGCCGCGAGTTCCTACGGTTCGGCTTGCACCCGCTCGTTCCACCCTACCCGCGACCACTCGGTCGCACCGTCACCGGGGCCAGGCGACCCCAACCACCTCCGTGGGGTCTACCCGCAAGCCCGGGCCTCGACCGGCGATGCCCGGCCGTAGCGCTGCACCAAGTCAAGCACACATCACGTGCTACAAATGCCAAGGACGAGGGCACCGGGCACACCAATGCCCATCTACACTTTTGATTGATGTCGGGGAAACCGAACAGGATTATTGCGATGGAGCCGACGTACCCCAGGAGGACCACTATCACGGGAACGAGGAATGCGCCCTTGAGTACGAGGAGCCCGATGGACAGATAGGATTCATCCAGATCATCGAGGCGCGAGGAGCCCCACCCGTGACAGGCCGTGCGTCCGTCCGGCCGTTAGCCAACATCGCTGTCGACACACCCGGCAGCAGTAGAGATAGGATATCACCGCGGGTTGACAACTCCACTAGACTTCCACGGGCCGCTCAACAGCCGACGCCGTTCGTTGATGCGGCCACCCGTACATCGATCTTCTACACGTACATCAAGATCAACGGCAAGGCGTGCAAGGTGATCGTGGATAGCGGTAGTTGCATCAACGCGATCTCAGATACTATGGTCAGCGGCTTAGGGTTGACTTCGATAGAACACCCCACGCCGTACGACGTTTCGTGGATCGACGCTTCATCACTATCTGTGAAGCGTCAGTGCCGCGTCCCCCTGAAGGTGAACACATACGCCGAGGACGTACTCTGTGATGTACTACCCATGAAGGTGGGTAGCATCATCCTCGGACGGCCATGGTTATATGATCACGACGTCACCTTAGCAGGACGCGTGAACACCTGCTCCTTTATGCACCAGGGGCGACGAGTTACGTGGCACCCGTACACCACGAAGCCGGCCAGCAAGCCGGCCGCGACCCGACCAGTAGGGTTAGTGATAGTCCGAGGACCCTTATTCACTCGCGACCTTGGCCGCGAGGGTGACGATACACCTATGTGTCTGGCCGTCACCCTTGACGTCCCTGCTGACCGTGCAGTGACCCCTCGCACCCAGAGGTTGAGGCTCATATCGGAGCTCGGAGATATCTACCCGGAAGAGCTACCAAGCGGATTACCCCCGAAGAGGAACATACAGCATGCCATCGACTTGGTGCCCGGCGCCTCGCCTCCGAACCTACCGCATTACCGCATGGAGCCGCCGAAGTACGAGGAGTTGCTACGGCAAGTGAGGAGCTTTTGGGAAGGGCCTCATCCGGAGAGCATGAGCCCTGCGCGTACCCGCTCTCCTAGCGCCGAAGAAGGATGGCACGTGGCGCATGTGTTGCGATAGCCGTGCCATCAACAAGATAACGGTCAAGTACCGTTTTCCCATTCGCGTGTGCAGGATCTATTCGACATGATGGCGGGATCCACTATCTTCTCCAAGATAGACTTGAGGAGTGGGTACCATCAAATGCGGATCCGTCCGGCGGCGAATGGAAGACCGCCTTTAAGATAAAGGGCGGTTTATATGAGTGGAGGGTTATGCCTTTCGGCCTCTCCAATGCGCCTAGTACCTTCCAACGTCTCATGAACGAGGTACTGCGCGCCTTCATAGGGAAGTTCGTGGTCGTCTACTTCGACGACATCCTCGTCTATAGCAGATCCCAACACGAGCATGCAGACCACCTTCGGCAGGTCTGCACCATCCTACGGCAGGAGCAGCTCTACGCCCACCCCAAGAAGTGTAGCTTCCTGGCGTCGAGGTTGCCTTCTTAGGGTTCATCGTGTCCGCCAGGGCGTAACGCCGACCGGAGAAGGTCCGGGCCATCACGCGTCGTGGCCGACCCGGCAAACATGCACGACGTTAGGAGTTTCATAGGACTGGCGACTTTCTATAGGCGATTCATACGGAACTTCAGTTCCGTTGCCCCATCACCGACGCCTCAAGGAGGAGTCGTTACGCTGGACACCGGCAGCAGAGAGAGCTTTCCAGCAGATAAAGCTCATGATGACACAGGCGCCGGTACTACGGCTCCCCGACTTTGGGAAAGTGTTCGAGGTTACATGCGATGCCTCAGGTATCGGCATCGGAGGCGTCCTCAGCCAGGAGGGTCACCCCGTGGAGTTCTTCAGCGAGAAGCTGAACGATGCCAGGCTTCGATACTCCACGTACGACAAGGAGTTCTACGCGGTCATCCAAGCCTTACGGCATTGGAGACACTACCTCCTATCATCGGAGTTCGTGCTCTTCTCGGATCACGAGGCGCTCAAGTACCTGCACTCGCAGCAGAAACTGAGCGATCGGCACGCCAGGTGGGTCGAGTACCTACAGGACTACACCTTCGTCATCAAGCACAAGAAGGGCAAGGACAACGTCGTAGCCGACGCCCTCAGCCGGAGAACTCACGTGCTCAACGTCATGAAGGTGACAGTCTTGGGGTTCGAGACCATCCGAGATGGGTACGAAAACTGCCCTGATTTCGGCCCCATCAACGCGGAAGTCCGACGAGGACCATCCCACGATTACAAGGACTATGTCCTTACTGACGGATACCTGTTCTTTAAGAGCAGATTGTGCGTACCTCGCACATCACTACGTGACTTCCTCACTTGGGAATGTCACGCCGGAGGCCTTAGCGGTCATTTTGGCCGCGACAAGACGATCGCCGCCATGGAAGGCCAATTCTACTGGCCTTCCCTAAAGCGCGATGTTGGCAACATAGTTGCCCAGTGCCGTGTATGTGCCTTGGCCAAGCAGGTCAAGAAGAGCGCCGGACTTTATACCCCATTGCCGACGCCGGGGCGTCCACGGACGACGTGAGCATGGACTTCGTCTTGGGACTGCCCGCACCGCGAGGCACCACGACTCCGTCATGGTAGTCGTGGATAGGTTTTCGAAGATGGCCCACCGTGCCTGCGCGAAGGCGTCGACGCCGTGAAGGTCGCCCAGATCTTCTTCCGAGAGATCGTGCGCCTCCATGGCCTGCCATCCTCGATCGTGTCCGATCGTGGCGTGCGCTTCACGAGTTACTCTGGAGGACCTGTGGAGCCTCTTGGGCACAGCTCAAGTTCTCGACTGCCTACCATCCGCAGACCGACGGTCGACGGAGGTGGTCAATCGTAGCTTGGGCAACCTACTACGTTCCTCGTAGGTGAACACCTCGCGTCTTGGGATCTTGTCATACCACGCGCTGAGTTCGCATACAACTCCTCGGTGAACAGAACCACCGGGTTGAGCCCTTTGAGATCGCCACGGCCAGGCACCCCGTCGACCCCTAGACCTAGCTCCATAGATCCTCATGTTAGGGTTTCGAGGGCGCACTTGCATTTGCCCAGCATGTCTCTGCATTACATCATCGCATTCATGATAGGATCACGCAGCAAAATGCATTGTACAAGCAAGCCGCCGACTTGCATCGCCCAGAGCATTTGGCGTGGGAGACCTAGTGATGGTCAGACTCAGGCCGGAGAGATACTCTCGGGGCGGCAACGGCTGCATGCTCAGCGCCGGCCCGTTCCGGATCCTCCGTAGAGTGGGCGACAACGCGTAGGTCGTCGAAATTCCTCCTACGTGGGGAATAGGCGCTACATTCAATGTGGCGGACCTCGCTCACTACCGGGCCCCTTCTTCCTCCCCACTCCCAGCCTCGCTAGTCCCCTTCAGCGTAAGTGCGTTTGCCGAAGCCACCCCCCCAATTGTTCCCCCCGATAGGCACGAGGCAATCGATTGTGTACTGCAGGAGGTAATTGACCATGCAGATGGGGAAGCATCGAGGAGATTCCTGGTACGTTGGGCGGGCCACACCTGCGCGGACGACACGTGGAATCCCGCACAGGAGCTCCGACGCCTCCGTCCCGACCTCCTTCCACCGTCGCCGATCCTCCACCGACTCGCGGAGTCGAGTCCTTCCCACCGGGAGGGTTGATGGCGCGTCACCACCGGGCGTCATCGAGCCAGCAGCAGAGGAGCAGCAGGACTTCCCGACCCAGCACCGAGGAGCCGGCACTACCCAGCTCGCCACCGAGACGAGTCCAGCCACCACGACGAGCCGCTGCAGCAACACAGGATCCCGCATTCCGTTACTCGGCATGACGCGGACGCCGACCACCGGAGCACACCGTTACAGTCAGTTACTTTATCTTATAGTTCCCCTTTATTCGTATTGTCGTGTAGCGGGGGAAGGGCCCATGGGAGGAACCCTTTTCCCCCCCCTTTTTTTTATGTTGGGCCTGACAAGCCCGTTTCCTATTTTCTTGCTTATTTTATCTCCCTTTTATTTTGTGTTATGGGACTTAAGGAAGGGCCATCTTCACCCATATATAAGGGGAAGAGGTGGGCTCTTCCCTCACTTTGACCTAAATTTTGAGGAGTGATATTTTGAGAAGAAGGGTCAGGTCGTGGAGAAGAATAGAAGAAAGAAGAAGAAGAGGAGAAGGAAGGAGAAGAGGGGAGGAAGAGGAGAAGGGGAAGAGGAAAGGGGAAGGGCAGCCGCCGCCACCGCCGCCAGCACGCACGCCGCCGCTGCCACGCCGCCGCCGCCGCGCACTGCGCCACACGCCGCCGCGCCGCGCCAGCGCGCCCGCTGCGCCGCCCGCGCCGCCGCTGCCAAGGCCCGCCGCTGCTGCTGGCCGGCGCCAAGCGCCGACGCGCGCGCCGCTGCGCGCGTCGGCCCGCGCCGCCGTTCGCGCGCCGTCGCGCGCCGCCGCCGCGCCACGCCAGCGCCGCAAGCGCCGACCGCGCCCGGTCGCGTGCCGGCCTCGCGTGCCCGCCGCCACGCGCGCCCATCGCCCGCGCGCCGCCGCGCGCCACGCGCGCTTATCGCCGCCGCTGCCGCCGCCGCCAAGGCGCCGCGCCACGCCGCCGCTGCCGCCAAGGCCGCCGCTGCGCCGCGCCGCCGCTACGCCAGCGCGCCGCCGCGCTGGCCGCCATGCCGCTTATCGCCACGCGCCGCTGCGCGCGCCGCGCCGCGCCGCCGCGCGCTGGCAAGGCGCCGCGCCCGCGCCGCGCGCGCCGCCACACGCCGCCCGCTGCGCGCGCTTCGCGCTGGGCGCTGCTGCCGCTGCTGGCGCCGCGCCGCCGCGCGCCGCCACGCCGCTGCGCCGCGCCGCCCGCGCGCCACACGCGCGCCCACCACCGTCGACCACATCTCCCCGCATCGCTCCGCGCTGACCGCGCACAGCCGCCCCTCCGGAACCAGTTGGTGCGAAAATCCCGTCGCCAGCGCGACGAAGGTACTCTGCTTTCCCTAGCCTCTTTACGTCCTTTATTTCCCTCAGTACTCTTTCGTATTGCCTCCACCGCGCTCGGGTTAGATAGGTGAGTGGGACAGATTGAGAGAACGACGAACAAAGACGGCGTCTTACCTGTCGATGCAGTGGGGCGCCCGGCGGCGTGTGGCGTTCGTGGGAGTTACCCCATTCGACGGCGTGCGCGCCCTCGACCCACCTCGGACGACTTGGAGGGCTGGACCGACCCAGCTTGGCGACCCCGTCCCCGCTCCGGGTTGGCTCTCGTAGCTTGTCGGCGCATTGCACGTACCGTTGTAGAATCATTGTCCTCGTCATCGTCATACATATATTTCTGTTCTCCGCATATCCATCGGTTGACGTCGTGGACGTAACCCGATTAGTTAGCGATACGACACCGAGTTCCTTCCTTCGGTGACGGTCGGACGCCGTTGAGACGACGTCCGGCATCACTAAGTTCATCAACCTTATCAAGGTCATCATTCAATCCTTCACTTACTATGTTCCATAGTTTCATAGTTATCCCCATGAAAAACATTCTCATCCTGTTCTTTCAATATGGGAAATTCGTACCTTCAAATGTAGGATGTCTAAAGTCTGTGTATCTAGCCATCAGATCTACTTCTAGATACAAGTTACAGATTCTATATCTAGGTGGGCTCTGATACCAATTGTTGATTTAAGTTGCTAGAGATAGCCTAAGGGGGGCGGTGAATCAGGCTCTACCCTTCTTATCTCTGAATCTTCCTTACCCTATAGTGATGTGTTTTATGTAGGTATCTCGAACACTACTTAGGCTTTAGAGGAGGTGAGGACAATGCACGATATTTTTATGCAGGTTAGGGCTTTTTCTTTACTCTTGTCCTGGGATTGATGGAAATATATGTGGCCGGCAAGCCAATCACACATTCCACATCTCGTTCCATGTTCATTAATAGAACATATTCATTATAGTGCACGTGTGATGCGTATAATGAAGTCCATGAATACATGATCAGACTTAGTGAATTATGATGAGACCGTAATACGGAGATCACTAGTCTTTAAGCATGTGTTCTAAACATTCCTATTCAAAGGATACATGAGAAGGACATCTAAGTATCTGGATAGAATAGCACTATCTAGCCTCACTCATATGATGAGTATGGCCGGTCCCGTAGCCATTAGTGTGGCGACACTAAGGATAGATAATGTGTGCTCTTTAGTAGAAAGAGTTCACTGAATTGATCAGTACGAATCCCTGAATGGTATTATACGGAACTGTCAATCAGGTTGATTCACGTCACGATTGTGTAAGTGGTCTTTAGACCTGAGACACCAAAGACATCTTGTGGATGGACAGTTGCACTTTGGCTATGGCCAACGAGTCTCTAATCATGGGATTCTAAATGGTCTTAGTTCGGGTCCATCAAGAAGTACATGAAGGCGATTGATTGGTCAAGATGAGATCGTCCACCCTCGGTATAAGAGGTGACAGCTCAAGGAAGATGATGCGATGAAGTCCTTGTCCAAGGCAGTGAAATAACAGAGAAGAGTTCTCCGATGATTTCCAAATGCATCAGTACTAACTAGGATGACCGATTAGGGTTTGACAGTTGACCATACCCTAAATCATCTAAGGAGCGTCAAGTGGATGAGGGATTATACATACACGGTAACCGATGACGAACAGGTTCCATGAGTGAGTCGATACACACTCCTTTGTATCTTCTAGGACACGAGGTGTAGCTTGGCACCCCACGTGTCGCAGTCTCGACCTATCGATTGGGTTAAATCGATCCGACATTAATTATTCTATATGATGATATAGTTAATTACTTTGAAAGGCCAATAAAGATTGTTGGGCCACTAGAGTCGTTAACTAGACTGATACATGGGCCTAGAGGGTCACACGCAAATGGTCTTTTGGACGTTGGAACATATACTTAAGTTTTGGGGGTTTGTGTGAAAAATACCCACTTTGTATGAATAGCAGAAGGCCCTTAATGAAATTCACCCAGGCTAGAATTGTTCAGGGGCCTTCCCCTTCTTCTCCACCCTCCCCACACTCCCTCTCCATCCGTGATGTGATCGGGAAGACGTAACGATGCCGGCGGAGATAGAACAGGGTTAGTCTATGAGAAGAAGGAGATCCAACGTGCCGTTCAATTCGCAAAGAGTTTTCCACAGTGCATCGTTTTGTTTTGTTCATCCAGATCAAGGCCTCTAGAACCCAACAGTTGTGTCAAAGCCAGTTTCTGCCTTGATTTGGATGAAGAACGACATCAAAATGGTCCAAAACGGAGTGCAAAAAGTTGTTTTTGCATTGTTTTAGTTAAACCCCATTCGGATGTCCCTCCCGTTCGGTTCTGCGCTCTCTAGAGCTTGAACAGACCTTGTTCAGCGGCTGAACGCGGTGCGTCCAGGGCCAAACGGGTCCCCGTTCAGCGTGAGCGGGACCCGTTGCCTCCCCATGGTGGAACGGGGCCTCGTTATGCTTGAACAGGGCCTCAACATGTCAGAATGGGGCCCCATTCAGCGGAACGGGGCCACCACACGAAGAATAGGGGGACCCTGTTCGGCGGAACGGGGTCCCGTTCAAGCCGTCTGGCAGTCCAACGGCTGTTGTCCGATGGCCTAGCAAAGGCCGCATTATGTGCATTGGGTTTGACCCGATACATTTATGGCGGGGCCCGCGTTGGCCGCCACCTGGCGCGGACCGGGTCAGACCTGATAAGCATACGATGGGTCCCACATACAAACGTGGACCCAGGCGCCACACCCGCGCAGCAAGCGCCACCTAGGCAGGCGTCCCGAGTGGCGGGCGCCATCTAGGCATGCGTCCCGCGTGGCAGACGGCACGTAGGCGCAGCGCCCGCGTGGTAGGCGCCACATAGGCAGTCGATCTGCGTGCCGGTCACCAACTAGGCCCGGTGACCGCATGGCGGGCACCAACTAGGCGTCGTGCCCACGTGGCGGACGCCAACGGCGCCTGTCGTTATGAGAAACAAAAATACGTTTTGTTTCTCACATTGGCCCCAACGGGATTTGATCTTGCCACCTAGCGGTCGGTGGGCAAGGCCCACTACGACCAGGATACATGTTTTTCATTGATAAATGGTCAAATTAAAGTTATAAATTCCTTTTAAAAGCGGGATTGTCATAAAATAATTAGAAATAATTATTTCGGGCATGAAATAAATTCCAAAAAATCTGGACAAATCAGGAATAATATATTGTTGATTCCTTGACATAGGAAAAATTTAAAGGTCAAATTTTAAAGTCAAATAGATCATAAATATAAATTGGAAATGCTGATATCCCTTCATTTGAGTTGAATAATTTAAAAGTTAAATTATTTAATGTCAAATAAATTCCAGAAAAATAGGAATAATATGTATTTGATTTTATTCATCAAAATAAATTAAAAGTTAATTTATTTGAGGTGAATAAAATTCCTTAACTTGGGAAATACATATATATTTGGAATATTTGAATTAAATAATTTAAGTGTCAAATTATTAAATTCAATAAAATTCCTATAACCATTTTAAATTATTTAAATGGTTGTTTATTGATTGATTTTCATGATTGTCATGAGTTTTAAATTTAGCAATGGTTTACTATGTGATTAAATATTGATTTAATTTCATGTGATTAAATTTGGCTTTAATATTGCATTTATTTATTTAATTTATTATTTGCAATATTATATTATGGAATGTTGGATGGAATGAGAACCTTGAAACTCTAGATGGACCTATTGTAGGATCCCTAGGACATGGTTGGCCAATATAGAGAGATATTGTGCTAAGAAATTTGGCTATGATTGATAGTCATGATACATTCACATCCTTACACCATAGACGATGCATATGTATTATTCATATGTGCTAGATGAAGACATGTAATATGAGATGTCACGTTGTGCTCCTCATGATAGCTGAGACCAATCCTAAAATCCCTCAAAATTAAACTATGAGCCGCAACGCGAAAGTGACGAACTTGAGCGTGGTCCTCCGTCGTTATAGCCTTAGGATCCAAGTCCCTTCTAAGCTAGGTTGGTGGATGACACAAGGTCGAGATAGAGGAACCGTGTAGTTTGGTGGAACATACTCCAGGATTACTCGCAAATCTATTTTCGACAAGTATCGACGGTATTGCTCAGACCAAACTTAGTGGTTGGTGGAGCATACTCCAGGCCGCATGAGCGTTGGGGACTGAAATATGATTGGATATTGCAAAGAGTTGCAAGTCCCATGAGATGGGTGTTCAAAAACATGTATTATGATTGGTGGAGCATACTCCATGTCGTATTGCATGTATTGAAATTCCGATCCCCACTAGGAGATAGTCGGTTTCTCCACTTCCGTACACTTGAGGGTTTTATGGATTGATAAATTTTAGTGGGAGCCCTTTATTAATGAATAGAACATCTGCTAAAACCTTCAAGGTCCTTCATTGACCTAATCTCTGATAAACACTCGTCGTAAAGTAGCCCATTAGATTGCATGTATGATGCAACTCATTGACAAGTTGATAATTATGATGTGCTCATGGACTTGATGAGAGTCTTCAAGTCTAAAATGTTACTTTATATCCTTATAAACAATATCGATGACGGTGAAGGGATACGAGTAAAAGGATGAAGTGAAAAGTTCACTATGACATGGTTTAATGTCAAAACACCATCAATGAGCTGATAGCTATTGATGGACCGTGAATACAAAGAACCTAAGGCCATATGATACTATATATGATAGTTATTTGGATGTGCAATCCAGAAGTCAATTCAAGGCTCACATGGTCGAGGGATCTTCTGCATATGAGGATATGCTGAAGATGATTGAAATGGCAAGAGACAGACTTCTAAAGTTTATTCTTGATCTCGTCATTCAATTCCTACATGACTCAAACTTAACTTGCATAAGAATGTCAAAGGTGAACCTTTAGAAGGTAACATCCCGAGACGCCTTATTTGGTATGATCAACCGGAAGGTGTTCCGTGTTCTTGAGAAGGACAAAGGAACAAAGCATGTTAAGGTGTCCCAGCCACACAAGGATATGAGCAACAACAAATATTTATACCACCGTCTAAAAGGTCACTAGAAGAGTAACTATACGTAATAACATTGGCAACAAAGCTCATCTTTGTGAGCATAAGTAACATTGGCAAAAGGTAGAGAACTTAAGATGCATAGGATGCATAATCAGTGCATTAGATTCTGAATCATATGCTAGATGCTAATCGTACCTTTTGGGTAAAGTACCAATGTCGCCAAACTTATGAAGTGGAGAACATGTCAATGATTCGTTGTAGTTGATACATGGCGATGTACGTTTCTACACACCTGAAAGAGCATAAAAATTTCGATGTGATCAAAGAGAATAGTGCTTGAGCATGGAGTTTACATAGTTCATGCATGAAGATGTTACTTATCTCAACTTAGTCATCCACGTATGAGATGAATGGTTCATCAAAGACATGGATTCACATTGTGTTGGACATAGTGGATTCCATGACGAGAAACTTAAGACTTTTAGTGAACTCATGTGTACAGGCAATCATTGCAATTGCACGAATGCTGAACTTGTTAATCATTTAATCTATGAATTCTATTCCACAATAGTTGTGGAAAGAAAACAAAGCCCAAGTTTACAAATGGGAAGTTTTTCCCAAAAGATGAGGCTTGACACAGATGAGATGGAGTTGAGGACTATAAAATATGGATTTTATGGATATCCAAATTGGAAATTTTGGATACTACTTTTACCAACCTAGGAAACAAAAGTGTTTTGCTGACGAAAGATTGTCTTGTTGGAAGACACATATCTTCTACGAGAAGATAGTGGGAGCCAAAGTAGTCTCGGAAGGAATTCCTGATTCATAAATATCACAACCTCATTGGATGAGAATTTAGTCCTAAACTTTTTCAGAATTATACCGAAGAGGTTCATATGTTTGGTAGAAGTGGATAAATAACTCGATCATAATGTTGGACATCGTGATTCTGAGTTAATCACAAAGTACTCTATCAAGAAATGGTGATCTCTGACATATGAAGAGGCTATTCTAACGTTTGGAATGAGCGAGAACATATGGATTCTGGAATTTGGCCCACACATCTCAACCAAATTGTGAACTTGGTTGACACTCTGAAGGGTATGGTACCCATTATGAGTAAGTAATCTTTTGATAAAGATTAGGTGTTGATGGAAAGATTGATATTGTTCAAAGCAAAAGTTCATAGAGTAAGGGTTCATCACACTAGCTGCCATGATATAGTCCACCAGAATCGTTCTCCCCATAGATGCACACTATGATTACGAATCAAGAAATGGATGAAGGTGTATATGATACAACCTAAAATCATACATCCAAGTGCACAAGCTGCCATAATCCAATTATGGATTGAAGTAGACATTCTGAAGTTAGAATATGAGTTTTGATAGAGTGATCAAATCTCATGTCTTCATTGACAATGAAGAACCAGCCATGCAAGTATACATGATGACCAGTGGGAGCGCAATACAATCATAATTATCATATTCTTTGATTAGACTACATTCTACTCTTTGAGAATAATGTAGGAATGTCATACTCTATACAAGAATGACTGTCAAATATCTTCTCCGTGAAAGGATTTTGGAGAAGTAACCTATGTATTGAGAATACCGATCTATAGAGATAGGTCAATAAGGTCACTACTCTCCAAATCCATTAACATAGACATCATCTCCAAAAGGAGTTTTGGGATGGGGAACTCTAGGAGAGGTTCATTGTGTCATGATAATGAGATTAATCATGCACATCATTCTATGCGCAATGCCTGAAGTGGCCTGAGCTCTAATAGTTATGAGCACTAAAACAACATGATATGTATTTTTTAATGTCCTGAGAAGACAAAAGGAAATATTGTGTTCATGGAGAAGATGCATTGAAACTCAAGGGCTACATAAAACTGAGTTTTCAAAAAACTTCAAATGATAGAAAGTCTACATTTGAAGTTAAGTTTAATTGTATGAAAGTGAAGGCAAGGATGCCCACACTTCAGCATCAAACACGTCACCACGGTCAACCGGAGTCAACACGCCCGCTATGGACCACGGTCAACTGGAGTCAACCGAAGTCAACATGCCACAACCGTCGACAAGCACGTCTCCACCCACGCACGTCCCTACGCGCGTCATGACACGACGCCAGAGGAAGATCCACAACTGCCCTTTGGCGTGACACGGCGCATGTCTTTATTTTCTCCTCTTTATTTTCTCTTTCCTCCAAGGCCTATATATAGGCCATTGTTTTCAAGAAACATTAGGCAATCATAATTCAAGAATTGAGTTTTTGTTTAACTCTTCTTGGAGGATTGCCCAGCCTCCCCTATCTTCCACCTTCCAAACCCTAGTCGCCGTCGCCACTGCCGCCACTACCGCGGCCTTGCGACGTCGGCCTCCCCTCTCCTCTCTCTTTCTCTTCTCTCTCTTTCTCTCCATTCTCTCTCTCTCTCTCTCTCTCTCTCTCTCTCTCTCTCTCTCTCTCTCTCTCTCTCTCTCCAAGCCTACCCAGGTAGTCCGAGGGCCACCCAAACTGCCGCGCGCCATACGTCGCACGCCGCGCGCCGCGCCTGCGTCGCCGGGCGCGCATCGCCGGTGCGCCGCCCGCGCTTCACCCGCGCGCCACCCGCGGTTCGCGCGCGCGGGTGTTCGCCCACGCTTGACGCTGCACCCACGACAACCACACTTAACCAAGACCGTTCAACGCATGGAACGTCCAGCCTCGTCCTCGTCCATTGGGCCGCTCAACGCTCGGATTTGCCCAGCTTCGTCATGTTCAGAATTGTCCGCAACCTCTTCACGCACTACGGTGCTCAGGTACGCCTGAACTCTTTGGTGTGGACATGTTCTCCGTCTAGTGTTTTCTCAGGAAGTTTCCACCCCCGTCGGAATCTGAATTAGTTTGGATTCTCTGCTTCTTCATCCTACCTCTCGAGTGTTTCTTCGCGACGCGAATTCGACGTATTGATTTCGGTGGTTAGGCATCGTCGCGGTGGGGGAAGACAGTACTCCCGCCCTCAATAACGGTCGGAGCTGCACCACCAGATTTTCATCGGTTTTAAAGTCCGGATCTGACCGTGAATTTCTGTGGATTGTTTTATCCCTAACGCCTATCCTACCCCTAGTCCTGTCGTCCCGCCCTTCCTCGCCTACCCCGTGGCCGTCCTACGTCATAAAGTATAACCCATTGGAAGGTTTCCAAGTAGGCAACTTAAAACTTGACGACGAGAGTGGATTACCTCATTGTAGTTGATGTTACCACAAGAAGAAATAGTGATTGAAATGTTCATCACTAACCATGCATATATATTTGATCATAAACCCTATTCCATTGTTGTGTGACACCAATGGTGCTAATGCACAAGTGAAATAGTCTGGGTCTCATCTGAGATTTTCAGATCTGTCCTTCACCCTACCATGTACTCTCGCCATTTGGGGATAAGATCATGTACTACCTAGAATCAACATTGATGCCCCTATAATATGATCATGATGCGCTCGGTGAGCCTAGCTTCGCTACATTTTCTTCTAAGGCAAAAAGATAAAAGCGGCTGTCCAAAGTTGTGTTATGGCGTGATGTTGAATTGAAGAATTTTTTATACCCCTCATCTTATTAAAAAAAACACATTGAGAAATCATAGAAAATATAAAAACTTTTGAGGCGGATTGAATCTCCCCCCCCCCCACACAAGAATTGCATAATCCTCAATGCATAGGAAAATATAAAAAGGAGTTTAAAGGGCGCAAAAGTGGTTTGAACTCTTTCATGTGGGTTTCTTCACGTCCATTTCATGTATTGGTCGTTGGCATTTTCTGAAACCAAAGAAAATAAAAGAAAACAAACAAAGAGAAGGGAAAGAGAAAAAAAGAAAGGTAACAAATAGGTAAAAGCTTCAATGCGGCTCTATAGATGTTACTAACGTGCAGGCTTTTCCAATATCATGCTAAGGGGTTGATGAGGAGGATCATCATGTAGGAAAGGCTTCAGCCTTTGCCCATTCACTGTGAATTGTTTATGGGTTCTAGGATCCGAAATTAAAATGGCCCAGTTTTCATATGATTCTACTACAAAATAAGGACCACTCCATCTACTTTATAGCTTACCAGGAAAGAGTTTTAATCTTGAATTGTAAAGGCATACGTTTTGATCTTTGACAAATGTCCTTCTTCTGATGTTTTTGTCGTGGAAGGCCTTCATCTTGGCTTTGTATATCTTGGAGTTTTCATCAGCCTCATTCCTAATTTCTTCAAGTTCTTGGAGCTAGAGCAATCTGCATTTTCCTGCTTCATCTAAAGAAAGATTTAGCTTTTTAATTGCCCATGAAGCTTCATGTTCCAACTCCAATGGTAGGTGGCATGGTTTTCCAAATATCAACATGAAGGGGGACATTCCTAAGGGTGTTTTATAGACTGTTCTATAGACCCATAATGCTTCATTTAGTTTGTATGGCCAATCTTTCCCATTGGGCTTCACAATTTTTTTAAGGATTTTCTTAAGTTCTCTATTACATAATTCAACCTGCCCATTAGCTTGCGGGTGGTATGGGGTGGTTACTCTATGCTGTACACCATATTTTTTCAAAAGATGTCTAAAATTAAAGTTTACAAAATATGACCCCCCATCACTAATTATAGCCCTAGGACATCCATATCTGCAAAAGATGTAAGTCTCCACAAAATCATTGACAACTTTACTGGTATTGGTCCTAGTGGCTATGGCTTTTACCCACTTTGAGACATAGTCTGCAGCCATTAAAATATACTCATATGCATTCGCAGTAGGAAATGGTCCCATGAAATCAATGCCTCATAAATCAAAGATTTCTACTTCTAAAATGGGTTTTGGAGGCATGTGATTTTTTCTATCAATATTTATGGATGCTTGACACACTAAACATTTCAAATAAAAATCATGTGCACCTTTAAATAAAGTTGGCCAATAAAACCCACTTTCTATTACCTTATGGGCTGCTACCTTAGCCGAATAGTGACCTCCTCTTGGATTAGAATGACAGAATTTAAGGATGCTGTTCTGTTCTTCTTCGGGTACGCATCTTCTAAGAATTTGATCAGCTCCTTTATGGAATAGCTCTGGTTCTTCCCAAACGTACTCTCGCATATATTTGAAGAACTTCTTTCTCTCTTTGTAGCTCCATCCTGAAGGAACTCTTCCTGTCAGCAAAAAATTGACAATGTTTGCAAACCATGGAACATTTCCTGTATGGATGGCTAGAATTTGCTCATCCAGAAATGCTTCATGGATAAGTGAGAAGTCATTTACTTTGATCCTAGAAAGATGATCAGCAACAAAAAATTCACAGCCCTTTTTATCTTTAATTTCTATACCAAATTCTTGTAATAATAAAATCCATCTGATGACCCTAGGTTTAGCTTCCTTTTTAGACAAACAATATTTTAATGCCGCATGATCAGTGTAGATAAGGTCAAAATAAGGTCAAAATTTTTATAAAGCAAAAATTACAGCTAGCAGTTCTTTTTCTGTGGTAGAGTAATTGAGTTGTGCATCAATTAAAGTTCTGCTAGCATAATATATGGCCACTGGTTTCTTCTCTTTCCTCTGTCCTAAGACTGCCCCTACAGCAAAATCAGAGGCATCACACATGATTTCAAATGGCAAGCTCCAATCTGGAGCTTGCAAAATAGGTGCATGTGTGAGAGCCTTCTTCAGGTCTTCAAAAGCAGAAATAGCACTTTTATCCAAAGTGATTTCATTAGTTTTACTAGAAAGGAAATTAGTAAGAGGTTTGGAAATTTTAGCAAAGTTTTGAATGAACCTCCTATAGAAACCTGCATGGCCGAGGAACCCTCTAAGGGTTTTTAGATTTGTGGGGAGTGGAAGGCCCTTGATGACTTCTATTTTGGCCTTGTCCACTTCCAGTCCACGATTGCTGACCTTGTGCCCCAATACCACTCCCTCCTGTACCATAAAATGAGATTTTTCCCAACTTAGCACAAGGTTACTTTCAATGCATCTTTGAAGAACTTTAGTGAGATTTAGAAGGCAATTTTCAAAGGAATCTCCAAATACAGAAAAATCATCCATAAATATTTCTAAACAATCACCTACTAAATCAGAGAATAAAGGGTTCATGAATCTTTGGAAGGTGGCTGGAGCATTACATAGGCCAAAAGGCATGCGCCTAAAGGCATATGTATCCACAGGGCTAGTAAAAGTTGTTTTCTCTTGATCATCAAGATGAATGTTAATTTGATTATATCCTGAATAGCCATCAAGAAAACAAAAGAAATTCTGTCCTGATAGTTTTTCTAGAATTTGATCAATGAAAGGAAGGGGATAATGGTCTTTCTTTGTAGCCTTATTTAATTTTCTATAGTCAATACATACCCTCCATCCAGTTATCAGCCTCTTCTAGATTTCTTCTCCCTTTTCATTGATCTCTACTGTTACTCCATATTTCTTTAGCATCGACATCATCCTCCTCTTCATCACAAAAATTTAACTCTTCGTTACTCCCTTTAGGACATTTCATCATCTTGGATATGTCTAATTTAACTCTTTCCTCTCCAACCTTAAATTCAATAGTCCCTTTTTCCCAATCCATGATTGTTCTAGGTGTCACCAAGAAGGGTCTTCCTAGAATGATAGGCGCTACACTTAGATCTCCCTTTACCTTTACCTCAGTTACAATAAAATCGACGGGGATCTCACAATTTTCAACGTTTATCATCACATCAGATAACCTACCCTCTGGTTGTCTAATTGTTCCATCAGCTAGCAATAGATCCATGCAGATTCCCTCTAATTCTCCAAAACCGTATTCCTCATATAAAACTTTTGGAATAATACTAATACTAGCTCTTGTATCTAATAATACTCTAGTAAAAATCTTTCCTCCAATTTCACATGTAATAAAAGGAGCTCCTGGATCTTTCTTTTTAATGGGAACAGAGTTTAAGATACTAGAGGCATTTTTGGAAAGCTTAACTACCTCCTTGGTTTTCCTTGATGTCCATGAATCCTTTAAATATTTCTTTAAAGAAGGTGCACATTTAATCATATCCTCTACGGCTATTGACATAGTGGCTTTCTTGAAATTCTCTAGGAGTCTATACTCATAATCAGGAGAAGACTTAAGGGGTTTTAAGGCTGAAGGATAAGGAATGGGAGGGGTGTAGGTTGAAGGTAGGGGTTCCACACTAGGTGATGGAGCCTCTCCTTCTCTTAGGTTATTTTCCTCCAATTTTGTTTTTTCCTTGCCTCGGTGAGGATCTTGAAGTTCCTTGCCATTTCTCAATTTTGAAATGGCTTGAATTTCTTCAAGATCTTCCTCATTGTCATGATATAGGGTTTCCTCTTGTGAATGACATAAATTTTTGGGATTAATGGAAGGTTGAGTTGGAAATCGACTTGAGTGGGAGTTGGATTCAACTCCCTTACCTCCATGGTCAGCTGTACTTTGCTTCAAGCTCTCCAATAGCTGTCTGGTCTGCTCTTGCGCATCCATCATCATTTTTGTGTGTGTTTCCATCATGGCTTGCATGCGCATCTCCATTTCTTCCCGTAGCCTTCGATTCTGCTGCTCTATCATGTGAGAGATCACACGTGTTAGAGTAGACAAATCTTGTACCTGGTTTTGTGGGGCTCATTGATAAAGCTAATGTGGTGGGGTCTGGAAGCGGATTCGTGGCTGAAAAGGTGCCTTGGTCCCTTGGGAGTAGATTCCTTGGTTGTTGTAGATGGGCCTCTTTGGTCCTCTCCAAGGTGTTGGTTGTGGTTCAACAAATGGACCTCCTCCTCTCCAAGTTGGCATGCTCCATCCTCATGATCTTTGCTAGAACATACAGAACTAATCTTTGCTTTCAGAAGGGGTGAGTTATGGAGAAAAGCATTCTTTAGAGTGGAAGTCAACTCTTCAAGTTTCTTGTTGGTTTCTCTTATCCCTACATGAAGGTCAGTTTCCTTCGAAGCTACTTGGAGCACTCCTCGTTTTGGGTTGGTGTTTCTTCCATTTTGACTTGCTCCTATTTCCTGCAGGTCAATTTCAGCCACCCTTTCCAAAAGATCAAAAACTTCATCCTCATAAGCCATATAGAATGAGCCACCAGCTATTTGATTCACTTTACTTTTAAAAATATCAGGAAGTGATTCATAGAAAATTTCAACTAGCTAACATTGTTCTATTCCATGGTGAGGGCATTTCGGATTAATTCATCGAACCTTTCCCATGCTTCACTAAATGCTTCATGGTCATGGGGATAAAATTTCTGAATTTCTTTTCTATAAAAACTAGTTTTGGAAAGGGGATAAAATTTATGGAGAAATTTATTATGTATTTCTTCCCATGAGTTAAATGTTATGCCTAAATTTCTGTACCATGCGAAACCCTTATCTTTCAAATTAAGCAGAAAATATTTCATTTTTAATGCTTTAGTAGTTAAAGCATGAATATTTTGAGAGGAAGATCGAATGTGAAAATCATAAAGAAATTCTATGGGGTTTTGAGATGAATGACCAGTAAATTCAGAGAGAGAGTTAAGTAGGGCATTGTCATACCTTAACATAACCCCCTCACCTACATTGATGTTGATGCCTGTTTGCCTTAGACTTTCTGACGGAGTAGATCTATCCAGCATCGTCCTTCTCCTCCCTTGTTGTGGCTGACCATCTTCTGCCGTTCCGACTTCTTCTTTGTCTTGAGCTGTAAGTGTTGCTGGAAGAGCAGGATATTGAGTGTCTAGATCTTCCTCAGCGCTAATCCCAGCCTTAGACCTTGTTAAGACCATCAATATCCGAAGAAGTAGTTAGAAGTACTGTTTTTTGAAGGTTAGATGCCCTCAACTTTGGCAAAAGAGGAAAAAAATACAAATTCACTAAAAACAATCACCGTGCTCCCCGGCAATAGCGCCAGTTGATAATTCAGATTTTGGGGTAATTAGTGATGAGCTAACTTCACTAATTAGTGTCGTAGGTTTATCCGAATTAAAACAACAAAAAAAATTAATAACCTTACCAGCGTAGGGAGAGTAAGGGTCGATCCA